>NC_092099.1:57916220-58248286 GCF_045679555.1 Salvelinus alpinus | reverse complement strand
TAAACTGAGAGAATATTACTAAACTGAGAAAATATTACTAAACTGAGAGAATATTACTAAACTGAGAGAACTGAGAGAGCTGAGAGAATATTACTAAACTGAGAGAATATTACTAAACTGTGAGAATATTACTAAACTGAGAGAACTGAGAGAGCTGAGAGAATATTACTAAACTGAGAGAGTATTACTAAACTGAGAGAATAATACTAAACTGAGAGAGTATTACTAGACTGAGAGAGTATTACTCACCGGAGAGATTATTACTAAACTGAGAGAGTATTACTAACCCGAGAGAGTATTACTAAACTGAGAGAATATTACTAAACTGAGAGAATATTACTAAACTGAGAGAATATTACTAAACTGAGAGAACTGAGAGAGCTGAGAGAATATTACTAAACTGAGAGAATATTACTAAACTGAGAGAACTGAGAGAGCTGAGAGAATATTACTAAACTGAGAGAGTATTACTAAACTGAGAGAATATTACTAAACTGAGAGAATATTACTAAACTGAGAGAATATTACTAAACTGAGAGAATATTACTAAGCTGAGAGAATATTACTAAACTGAGGGAGCTGAGAGAGCTGAGAGAATATTACTAAACTGAGAGAATATTACTAAATTGAGAGAATATTACTAAACTGAGAGAACTGAGAGAGCTGAGACAATATTACTAAACAGAGAGTAATAGTAAACTGAGAGAATATTACTAAACTGAGAGAATATTACTAAACTGAGAGAATATTACTAAACTGAGAGAGTATTACTAAACTGAGAGAGTATTACTAACCCGAGAGAGTATTACTAAACTGAGAGAATATTACTAAACTGAGAGAATATTACTAAACTGAGAGAATATTACTAAACTGAGAGAACTGAGAGAGCTGAGAGAATATTACTAAACTGAGAGAGTATTACTAAACTGAGAGAATATTACTAAACTGAGAGAATATTACTAAACTGATAGAGTATTACTAAACTGAGAGAGTATTACTAAACTGAGGGAGTATTACTAAACCGAGAGAGTATTACTAACCTGAGAGAGTATTACTAAACTGAGAGAATATTACTAAACTGTGAGAGTATTACTAAACTGAGAGAGTATTACTAACCCGAGAGAGTATTACTAAACTGAGAGAATATTACTAAACTGAGAGAATATTACTAAACTGAGAGAATATTACTAAGCTGAGAGAATATTACTAAACTGAGAGAGCTGAGAGAATATTACTAAACTGAGAGAGTATTACTAAACTGAGAGAATATTACTAAACTGAGAGAATATTACTAAACTGAGAGAGTATTACTAAACTGAGAGAGTATTACTAAACAGAGGGAGTATTACTAAACCGAGAGAGTATTACTAAACTGAGAGAATATTACTAAACTGAGAAAATATTACTAAACTGAGAGAATATTACTAAACTGAGAGAACTGAGAGAGCTGAGAGAATATTACTAAACTGAGAGAATATTACTAAACTGAGAGAATATTACTAAACTGAGAGAACTGAGAGAGCTGAGAGAATATTACTAAACTGAGAGAATATTACTAAACTGAGAGAACTGAGAGAGCTGAGAGAATATTACTAAACTGAGAGAGTATTACTAAACTGAGAGAATATTACTAAACTGAGAGAATATTACTAAACTGAGAGAATATTACTAAACTGAGAGAATATTACTAAGCTGAGAGAATATTACTAAACTGAGGGAGCTGAGAGAGCTGAGAGAATATTACTAAACTGAGAGAATATTACTAAATTGAGAGAATATTACTAAACTGAGAGAACTGAGAGAGCTGAGACAATATTACTAAACAGAGAGTAATAGTAAACTGAGAGAATATTACTAAACTGAGAGAATATTACTAAACTGAGAGAATATTACTAAACTGAGAGAGTATTACTAAACTGAGAGAGTATTACTAACCCGAGAGAGTATTACTAAACTGAGAGAATATTACTAAACTGAGAGAATATTACTAAACTGAGAGAATATTACTAAACTGAGAGAACTGAGAGAGCTGAGAGAATATTACTAAACTGAGAGAGTATTACTAAACTGAGAGAATATTACTAAACTGAGAGAATATTACTAAACTGAGAGAACTGAGAGAGCTGAGAGAATATTACTAAACTGAGAGAGTATTACTAAACTGAGAGAATATTACTAAACTGAGAGAATATTACTAAACTGATAGAGTATTACTAAACTGAGAGAGTATTACTAAACTGAGGGAGTATTACTAAACCGAGAGAGTATTACTAACCTGAGAGAGTATTACTAAACTGAGAGAATATTACTAAACTGTGAGAGTATTACTAAACTGAGAGAGTATTACTAACCCGAGAGAGTATTACTAAACTGAGAGAATATTACTAAACTGAGAGAATATTACTAAACTGAGAGAATATTACTAAGCTGAGAGAATATTACTAAACTGAGAGAGCTGAGAGAATATTACTAAACTGAGAGAATATTACTAAACTGAGAGAGTATTACTAGACTGAGAGAGTATTACTCACCGGAGAGATTATTACTAAACTGAGAGAATATGACTAAATTGAGAGAATATTACTAAACTGAGAGAGTTTTACTAAACTGAGAGAGTATTACTAACCCGAGAGAGTATTACTAAACTGAGAGAATATTACTAAACTGAGAAAATATTACTAAACTGAGAGAATATTACTAAACTGAGAGAACTGAGAGAGCTGAGAGAATATTACTAAACTGAGAGAATATTACTAAACTGTGAGAATATTACTAAACTGAGAGAACTGAGAGAGCTGAGAGAATATTACTAAACTGAGAGAGTATTACTAAACTGAGAGAATATTACTAAACTGAGAGAATATTACTAAACTGAGAGAGTATTACTAAACTGAGAGAGTATTACTAAACAGAGGGAGTATTACTAAACCGAGAGAGTATTACTAAACTGAGAGAATATTACTAAACTGAGAGAATATTACTAAACTGAGAGAATATTACTAAGCTGAGAGAATATTACTAAACTGAGAGAGTATTACTAAACTGAGAGAATATTACTAAACTGAGAGAATATTACTAAACTGAGAGAGTATTACTAAACTGAGAGAGTATTACTAAACAGAGGGAGTATTACTAAACCGAGAGAGTATTACTAAACTGAGAGAATATTACTAAACTGAGAGAATATTACTAAACTGAGAGAATATTACTAAGCTGAGAGAGTATTACTAAACTGAGAGAATATTACTAAACTGACAGAGTATCACTAAACTGAGGGAGTATTACTAAACCGAGAGAATATTACTAAGCTGAGAGAGTATTACTAAACTGAGAGAATATTACTAAACTGAGAGAGTATCACTAAACTGAAGGAGTATTACTAAACCGAGAGAGTATTACTAACCTGAAAGAGTATTACTAAACTGAGAGAGTATTACTAAACTGAGAGAAAATTACTAAACTGAGAGAATATTACTAAACTGAGAGAATATTACTAAGTTGAGAGAATATTACTAAACTGAGAGAGCTGAGAGAATATTACTAAACTGAGAGAATATTACTAAACTGAGAGAATATTACTAAACTGAGAGAATATTACTAAACTGAGAGAGTTTTACAAAACTAAGGGAGTATTACTAACCCGAGAGAGTATTACTAAACTGAGAGAATATTACTAAACTGAGAGAATATTACTAAACTGAGAGAATATTACTAAACTGAGAGAATATTACTAAACTGAGAGAGCTGAGAGAATATTACTAAACTGAGAGAATATTACTAAACTGAGAGAGTATTACTAGACTGAGAGAGTATTACTCACCGGAGAGATTATTACTAAACTGAGAGAATATGACTAAATTGAGAGAATATTACTAAACTGAGAGAGTTTTACTAAACTGAGAGAGTATTACTAGACTGAGAGAGTATTACTCACCGGAGAGATTATTACTAAACTGAGAGAATATGACTAAATTGAGAGAATATTACTAAACTGAGAGAGTTTTACTAAACTGAGAGAGTATTACTAACCCGAGAGAGTATTACTAAACTGAGAGAATATTACTAAACTGAGAGAATATTACTAAACTGAGAGAATATTACTAAACTGAGAGAACTGAGAGAGCTGAGAGAATATTACTAAACTGAGAGAATATTACTAAACTGAGAGAATATTACTAAACTGAGAGAGTATTACTAAACTGAGAGAGTATTACTAAACTGAGAGAATATTACTAAACTGCGAGAATATTACTAAACTGAGAGAGTATTACTAAACTGAGAGAGTATTACTAAAACGAGAGAGTATTACTAAACCGAGAGAGTATTACTAAACTGAGAGAATATTACTAAACTGAGAGAATATTACTAAACTGAGAGAATATTACTAAGCTGAGAGAATATTACTAAACTGAGGGAGCTGAGAGAATATTACTAAACTGAGAGAATATTACTAAACTGAGAGAGTATTCCTAAACTGAGAGAATATTACTAAACTAAGAGAATATTACTAAACTGAGAGAGTATTACTAAACTGAGAGAGTATTACTAAACAGAGGGAGTATTACTAAACCGAGAGAGTATTACTAAACTGAGAGAATATTACTAAACTGAGAGAATATTACTAAACTGAGAGAACTGAGAGAGCTGAGAGAATATTACTAAACTGAGAGAATATTACTGAACTGAGAGAGTATTACTAAACTGAGAGAATTTACTAAACTGAGAGAATATTACTAAACTGAGAGAGTTTTACTAAACTGAGAGAGTATTACTAACCCGAGAGAGTATTACTAAACTGAGAGAATATTACTAAACTGAGAGAATATTACTAAACTGAGAGAATATTACTAAACTGAGAGAACTGAGAGAATATTACTAAACTGAGAGAATATTACTAAACTGAGAGAATATTACTAAACTGAGAGAACTGAGAGAGCTGAGACAATATTACTAAACAGAGAGTAATACTAAACTGAGAGAGTATTACTAAACTGAGAGAATATTACTAAACTGAGAGAATATTACTAAACTGAGAGAGTATTACTAAACTGAGAGAGTATTACTAACCCGAGAGAGTATTACTAAACTGAGAGAATATTACTAAACTGAGAGAATATTACTAAACTGAGAGAATATTACTAAACTGAGAGAACTGAGAGAGCTGAGAGAATATTACTAAACCGAGAGAATATTACTAAACTGAGAGAATATTACTAAACTGATAGAGTATTACTAAACTGAGAGAGTATTACTAAACCGAGAGAGTATTACTAACCTGAGAGAGTATTACTAAACTGAGAGAATATTACTAAACTGTGAGAGTATTACTAAACTGAGAGAGTATTACTAACCCGAGAGAGTATTACTAAACTGAGAGAATATTACTAAACTGAGAGAATATTACTAAACTGAGAGAATATTACTAAACTGAGAGAATATTACTAAACTGAGAGAGCTGAGAGAATATTACTAAACTGAGAGAGTATTACTAAACTGAGAGAATATTACTAAACTGAGAGAATATTACTAAACTGAGAGAGTATTACTAAACTGAGAGAGTATTACTAAACAGAGGGAGTATTACTAAACCGAGAGAGTATTACTAAACTGAGAGAATATTACTAAACTGAGAGAATATTACTAAACTGAGAGAATATTACTAAGCTGAGAGAGTATTACTAAACTGAGAGAATATTACTAAACTGACAGAGTATCACTAAACTGAGGGAGTATTACTAAACCGAGAGAATATTACTAAGCTGAGAGAGTATTACTAAACTGAGAGAATATTACTAAACTGAGAGAGTATCACTAAACTGAAGGAGTATTACTAAACCGATAGAGTATTACTAACCTGAAAGAGTATTACTAAACTGAGAGAGTATTACTAAACTGAGAGAAAATTACTAAACTGAGAGAATATTACTAAACTGAGAGAATATTACTAAGTTGAGAGAATATTACTAAACTGAGAGAGCTGAGAGAATATTACTAAACTGAGAGAATATTACTAAACTGAGAGAATATTACTAAACTGAGAGAATATTACTAAACTGAGAGAGTTTTACAAAACTAAGGGAGTATTACTAACCCGAGAGAGTATTACTAAACTGAGAGAATATTACTAAACTGAGAGAATATTACTAAACTGAGAGAATATTACTAAACTGAGAGAATATTACTAAACTGAGAGAGCTGAGAGAATATTACTAAACTGAGAGAATATTACTAAACTGAGAGAGTATTACTAGACTGAGAGAGTATTACTCACCGGAGAGATTATTACTAAACTGAGAGAATATGACTAAATTGAGAGAATATTACTAAACTGAGAGAGTTTTACTAAACTGAGAGAGTATTACTAGACTGAGAGAGTATTACTCACCGGAGAGATTATTACTAAACTGAGAGAATATGACTAAATTGAGAGAATATTACTAAACTGAGAGAGTTTTACTAAACTGAGAGAGTATTACTAACCCGAGAGAGTATTACTAAACTGAGAGAATATTACTAAACTGAGAGAATATTACTAAACTGAGAGAATATTACTAAACTGAGAGAACTGAGAGAGCTGAGAGAATATTACTAAACTGAGAGAATATTACTAAACTGAGAGAATATTACTAAACTGAGAGAACTGAGAGAGCTGAGAGAATATTACTAAACTGAGAGAGTATTACTAAACTGAGAGAATATTACTAAACTGCGAGAATATTACTAAACTGAGAGAATATTACTAAACTGAGAGAGTATTACTAAACTGAGAGAGTATTACTAAACTGAGAGAGTATTACTAAACTGAGAGAGTATTACTAAACTGAGAGAATATTACTAAACTGAGAGAATATTACTAAACTGAGAGAATATTACTAAACTGAGAGAATATTACTAAACTGAGAGAACTGAGAGAATATTACTAAACTGAGAGAATATTACTAAACTGAGAGAGTATTCCTAAACTGAGAGAATATTACTAAACTGAGAGAATATTACTAAACTGAGAGAGTATTACTAAACTGAGAGAGTATTACTAAACAGAGGGAGTATTACTAAACCGAGAGAGTATTACTAAACTGAGAGAATATTACTAAACTGAGAGAATATTACTAAACTGAGAGAACTGAGAGAGCTGAGAGAATATTACTAAACTGAGAGAATATTACTGAACTGAGAGAGTATTACTAAACTGAGAGAATTTACTAAACTGAGAGAATATTACTAAACTGAGAGAGTTTTACTAAACTGAGAGAGTATTACTAACCCGAGAGAGTATTACTAAACTGAGAGAATATTACTAAACTGAGAGAATATTACTAAACTGAGAGAATATTACTAAACTGAGAGAACTGAGAGAATATTACTAAACTGAGAGAATATTACTAAACTGAGAGAATATTACTAAACTGAGAGAACTGAGAGAGCTGAGACAATATTACTAAACAGAGAGTAATACTAAACTGAGAGAGTATTACTAAACTGAGAGAATATTACTAAACTGAGAGAATATTACTAAACTGAGAGAGTATTACTAAACTGAGAGAGTATTACTAACCCGAGAGAGTATTACTAAACTGAGAGAATATTACTAAACTGAGAGAATATTACTAAACTGAGAGAATATTACTAAACTGAGAGAACTGAGAGAGCTGAGAGAATATTACTAAACCGAGAGAATATTACTAAACTGAGAGAATATTACTAAACTGATAGAGTATTACTAAACTGAGAGAGTATTACTAAACCGAGAGAGTATTACTAACCTGAGAGAGTATTACTAAACTGAGAGAATATTACTAAACTGTGAGAGTATTACTAAACTGAGAGAGTATTACTAACCCGAGAGAGTATTACTAAACTGAGAGAATATTACTAAACTGAGAGAATATTACTAAACTGAGAGAATATTACTAAACTGAGAGAATATTACTAAACTGAGAGAGCTGAGAGAATATTACTAAACTGAGAGAGTATTACTAAACTGAGAGAATATTACTAAACTGAGAGAATATTACTAAACTGAGAGAGTATTACTAAACTGAGAGAGTATTACTAAACAGAGGGAGTATTACTAAACCGAGAGAGTATTACTAAACTGAGAGAATATTACTAAACTGAGAGAATATTACTAAACTGAGAGAATATTACTAAGCTGAGAGAGTATTACTAAACTGAGAGAATATTACTAAACTGACAGAGTATCACTAAACTGAGGGAGTATTACTAAACCGAGAGAATATTACTAAGCTGAGAGAGTATTACTAAACTGAGAGAATATTACTAAACTGAGAGAGTATCACTAAACTGAAGGAGTATTACTAAACCGAGAGAGTATTACTAACCTGAAAGAGTATTACTAAACTGAGAGAGTATTACTAAACTGAGAGAATATTACTAAACTGAGAGAATATTACTAAACTGAGAGAATATTACTAAGTTGAGAGAATATTACTAAACTGAGAGAGCTGAGAGAATATTACTAAACTGAGAGAATATTACTAAACTGAGAGAATATTACTAAACTGAGAGAATATTACTAAACTGAGAGAGTTTTACAAAACTAAGGGAGTATTACTAACCCGAGAGAGTATTACTAAACTGAGAGAATATTACTAAACTGAGAGAATATTACTAAACTGAGAGAATATTACTAAACTGAGAGAATATTACTAAACTGAGAGAGCTGAGAGAATATTACTAAACTGAGAGAATATTACTAAACTGAGAGAGTATTACTAGACTGAGAGAGTATTACTCACCGGAGAGATTATTACTAAACTGAGAGAATATGACTAAATTGAGAGAATATTACTAAACTGAGAGAGTTTTACTAAACTGAGAGAGTATTACTAGACTGAGAGAGTATTACTTACCGGAGAGATTATTACTAAACTGAGAGAATATGACTAAATTGAGAGAATATTACTAAACTGAGAGAGTTTTACTAAACTGAGAGAGTATTACTAACCCGAGAGAGTATTACTAAACTGAGAGAATATTACTAAACTGAGAGAATATTACTAAACTGAGAGAATATTACTAAACTGAGAGAACTGAGAGAGCTGAGAGAATATTACTAAACTGAGAGAATATTACTAAACTGAGAGAATATTACTAAACTGAGAGAACTGAGAGAGCTGAGAGAATATTACTAAACTGAGAGAGTATTACTAAACTGAGAGAATATTACTAAACTGAGAGAATATTACTAAACTGAGAGAATATTACTAAACTGAGAGAATATTACTAAACTGAGAGAATATTACTAGAGCTGAGAGAATATTACTAAACTGCGAGAATATTACTAAACTGAGAGAATATTACTAAACTGAGAGAGTATTACTAAACTGAGAGAGTATTACTAAAACGAGGGAGTATTACTAAACCGAGAGAGTATTACTAAACTGAGAGAATATTACTAAACTGAGAGAATATTACTAAACTGAGAGAATATTACTAAGCTGAGAGAATATTACTAAACTGAGGGAGCTGAGAGAATATTACTAAACTGAGAGAATATTACTAAACTGAGAGAGTATTACTAAACTGAGAGAATATTACTAAACTAAGAGAATATTACTAAACTGAGAGAGTATTACTAAACTGAGAGAGTATTACTAAACAGAGGGAGTATTACTAAACCGAGAGAGTATTACTAAACTGAGAGAATATTACTAAACTGAGAGAATATTACTAAACTGAGAGAACTGAGAGAGCTGAGAGAATATTACTAAACTGAGAGAATATTACTGAACTGAGAGAGTATTACTAAACTGAGAGAATTTACTAAACTGAGAGAATATTACTAAACTGAGAGAGTTTTACTAAACTGAGAGAGTATTACTAACCCGAGAGAGTATTACTAAACTGAGAGAATATTACTAAACTGAGAGAATATTACTAAACTGAGAGAATATTACTAAACTGAGAGAACTGAGAGAATATTACTAAACTGAGAGAATATTACTAAACTGAGAGAATATTACTAAACTGAGAGAACTGAGAGAGCTAGGACAATATTACTAAACAGAGAGTAATACTAAACTGAGAGAGTATTACTAAACTGAGAGAATATTACTAAACTGAGAGAATATTACTAAACTGAGAGAGTATTACTAAACTGAGAGAGTATTACTAACCCGAGAGAGTATTACTAAACTGAGAGAATATTACTAAACTGAGAGAATATTACTAAACTGAGAGAATATTACTAAACTGAGAGAACTGAGAGAGCTGAGAGAATATTACTAAACCGAGAGAATATTACTAAACTGAGAGAATATTACTAAACTGATAGAGTATTACTAAACTGAGAGAGTATTACTAAACCGAGAGAGTATTACTAACCTGAGAGAGTATTACTAAACTGAGAGAATATTACTAAACTGTGAGAGTATTACTAAACTGAGAGAGTATTACTAACCCGAGAGAGTATTACTAAACTGAGAGAATATTACTAAACTGAGAGAATATTACTAAACTGAGAGAATATTACTAAACTGAGAGAATATTACTAAACTGAGAGAGCTGAGAGAATATTACTAAACTGAGAGAGTATTACTAAACTGAGAGAATATTACTAAACTGAGAGAATATTACTAAACTGAGAGAGTATTACTAAACTGAGAGAGTATTACTAAACAGAGGGAGTATTACTAAACCGAGAGAGTATTACTAAACTGAGAGAATATTACTAAACTGAGAGAATATTACTAAACTGAGAGAATATTACTAAGCTGAGAGAGTATTACTAAACTGAGAGAATATTACTAAACTGAGAGAGTATCACTAAACTGAGAGAGTATTACTAAACTGAGAGAATATTACTAAACTGAGAGAGTATTACTAAACTGAGAGAATATTACTAAACTGAGAGAGTATCACTAAACTGAAGGAGTATTACTAAACCGAGAGAGTATTACTAACCTGAAAGAGTATTACTAAACTGAGAGAGTATTACTAAACTGAGATAATATTACTAAACTGAGAGAATATTACTAAACTGAGAGAATATTACTAAGTTGAGAGAATATTACTAAACTGAGAGAGCTGAGAGAATATTACTAAACTGAGAGAATATTACTAAACTGAGAGAATATTACTAAACTGAGAGAATATTACTAAACTGAGAGAGTTTTACTAAACTAAGGGAGTATTACTAACCCGAGAGAGTATTACTAAACTGAGAGAATATTACTAAACTGAGAGAATATTACTAAACTGAGAGAATATTACTAAACTGAGAGAATATTACTAAACTGAGAGAGCTGAGAGAATATTACTAAACTGAGAGAATATTACTAAACTGAGAGAGTATTACTAGACTGAGAGAGTATTACTCACCGGAGAGATTATTACTAAACTGAGAGAATATGACTAAATTGAGAGAATATTACTAAACTGAGAGAGTTTTACTAAACTGAGAGAGTATTACTAGACTGAGAGAGTATTACTTACCGGAGAGATTATTACTAAACTGAGAGAATATGACTAAATTGAGAGAATATTACTAAACTGAGAGAGTTTTACTAAACTGAGAGAGTATTACTAACCCGAGAGAGTATTACTAAACTGAGAGAATATTACTAAACTGAGAGAATATTACTAAACTGAGAGAATATTACTAAACTGAGAGAACTGAGAGAGCTGAGAGAATATTACTAAACTGAGAGAATATTACTAAACTGAGAGAATATTACTAAACTGAGAGAACTGAGAGAGCTGAGAGAATATTACTAAACTGAGAGAGTATTACTAAACTGAGAGAATATTACTAAACTGAGAGAATATTACTAAACTGAGAGAATATTACTAAACTGAGAGAGTATTACTAAACTGAGAGAGTATTACTAAAACGAGGGAGTATTACTAAACCGAGAGAGTATTACTAAACTGAGAGAATATTACTAAACTGAGAGAATATTACTAAACTGAGAGAATATTACTAAACTGAGAGAATATTACTAAACTGAGAGAATATTACTAAACTGAGAGAATATTACTAAACTGAGAGAGTATTCCTAAACTGAGAGAATATTACTAAACTGAGAGAATATTACTAAACTGAGAGAGTATTACTAAACTGAGAGAGTATTACTAAACTGAGAGAATATTACTAAACTGAGAGAATATTACTAAACTGAGAGAACTGAGAGAGCTGAGAGAATATTACTAAACTGAGAGAATATTACTGAACTGAGAGAGTATTACTAAACTGAGAGAATATTACTAAACTGAGAGAATATTACTAAACTGAGAGAATATTACTAAGCTGAGAGAATATTACTAAACTGAGGGAGCTGAGAGAATATTGCTAAACTGAGAGAATATTACTAAACTGAGAGAGTATTCCTAAACTGAGAGAATATTACTAAACTAAGAGAATATTACTAAACTAAGAGAATATTACTAAACTGAGAGAGTATTACTAAACTGAGAGAGTATTACTAAACAGAGGGAGTATTACTAAACCGAGAGAGTATTACTAAACTGAGAGAATATTACTAAACTGAGAGAATATTACTAAACTGAGAGAACTGAGAGAGCTGAGAGAATATTACTAAACTGAGAGAATATTACTGAACTGAGAGAGTATTACTAAACTGAGAGAATTTACTAAACTGAGAGAATATTACTAAACTGAGAGAGTTTTACTAAACTGAGAGAGTATTACTAACCCGAGAGAGTATTACTAAACTGAGAGAATATTACTAAACTGAGAGAATATTACTAAACTGAGAGAATATTACTAAACTGAGAGAACTGAGAGAATATTACTAAACTGAGAGAATATTACTAAACTGAGAGAATATTACTAAACTGAGAGAACTGAGAGACTGAGAAATATTACTAAACAGAGAGTAATACTAAACTGAGAGAGTATTACTAAACTGAGAGAATATTACTAAACTGAGAGAATATTACTAAACTGAGAGAGTATTACTAAACTGAGAGAGTATTACTAACCCGAGAGAGTATTACTAAACTGAGAGAATATTACTAAACTGAGAGAATATTACTAAACTGAGAGAATATTACTAAACTGAGAGAACTGAGAGAGCTGAGAGAATATTACTAAACCGAGAGAATATTACTAAACTGAGAGAATATTACTAAACTGATAGAGTATTACTAAACTGAGAGAGTATTACTAAACCGAGAGAGTATTACTAACCTGAGAGAGTATTACTAAACTGAGAGAATATTACTAAACTGTGAGAGTATTACTAAACTGAGAGAGTATTACTAACCCGAGAGAGTATTACTAAACTGAGAGAATATTACTAAACTGAGAGAATATTACTAAACTGAGAGAATATTACTAAGCTGAGAGAATATTACTAAACTGAGAGAGCTGAGAGAATATTACTAAACTGAGAGAATATTACTAAACTGAGAGAGTATTACTAGACTGAGAGAGTATTACTCACCGGAGAGAATATGACTAAACTGAGAGAATATGACTAAATTGAGAGAATATTACTAAACTGAGAGAGTTTTACTAAACTGAGAGAGTATTACTAACCCGAGAGAGTATTACTAAACTGAGAGAATATTACTAAACTGAGAGAATATTACTAAACTGAGAGAATATTACTAAACTGAGAGAACTGAGAGAGCTGAGAGAATATTACTAAACTGAGAGAATATTACTAAACTGAGAGAATATTACTAAACTGAGAGAACTGAGAGAGCTGAGAGAATATTACTAAACTGAGAGAGTATTACTAAACTGAGAGAATATTACTAAACTGAGAGAATATTACTAAACTGAGAGAGTATTACTAAACTGAGAGAGTATTACTAAACAGAGGGAGTATTACTAAACCGAGAGAGTATTACTAAACTGAGAGAATATTACTAAACTGAGAGAATATTACTAAACTGAGAGAATATTACTAAGCTGAGAGAATATTACTAAACTGAGAGAGCTGAGAGAATATTACTAAACTGAGAGAATATTACTAAACTGAGAGAGTATTACTAAACTGAGAGAACATTACTACACTGAGAGAATATTACTAAACTGAGAGAGTATTACTAAACTGAGAGAGTATTACTAAACAGAGGGAGTATTACTAAACCGAGAGAGTATTACTAAACTGAGAGAATATTACTAAACTGAGAGAATATTACTAAACTGAGAGAATATTACTAAGCTGAGAGAGTATTACTAAACTGAGAGAATATTACTAAACTGAGAGTCTATCACTAAACTGAGGGAGTATTACTAAACCGAGAGAATATTACTAAGCTGAGAGAGTATTACTAAACTGAGAGAATATTACTAAACTGAGAGAGTATTACTAAACTGAGAGAGTATTACTAAACAGAGGGAGTATTACTAAACCGAGAGAGTATTACTAAACTGAGAGAATATTACTAAACTGAGAGAATATTACTAAACTGAGAGAATATTACTAAACTGAGAGAATATTACTAAACTGAGAGTAATACTAAACTGAGAGAGTATTACTAAACTGAGAGAATATTACTAAACTGAGAGAATATTACTAAACTGAGAGAGTATTACTAAACTGAGAGAGTATTACTAACCCGAGAGAGTATTACTAAACTGAGAGAATATTACTAAACTGAGAGAATATTACTAAACTGAGAGAATATTACTAAACTGAGAGAACTGAGAGAGCTGAGAGAATATTACTAAACCGAGAGAATATTACTAAACTGAGAGAATATTACTAAACTGATAGAGTATTACTAAACTGAGAGAGTATTACTAAACCGAGAGAGTATTACTAACCTGAGAGAGTATTACTAAACTGAGAGAATATTACTAAACTGTGAGAGTATTACTAAACTGAGAGAGTATTACTAACCCGAGAGAGTATTACTAAACTGAGAGAATATTACTAAACTGAGAGAATATTACTAAACTGAGAGAATATTACTAAACTGAGAGAATATTACTAAACTGAGAGAGCTGAGAGAATATTACTAAACTGAGAGAGTATTACTAAACTGAGAGAATATTACTAAACTGAGAGAATATTACTAAACTGAGAGAGTATTACTAAACTGAGAGAGTATTACTAAACAGAGGGAGTATTACTAAACCGAGAGAGTATTACTAAACTGAGAGAATATTACTAAACTGAGAGAATATTACTAAACTGAGAGAATATTACTAAGCTGAGAGAGTATTACTAAACTGAGAGAATATTACTAAACTGACAGAGTATCACTAAACTGAGGGAGTATTACTAAACCGAGAGAATATTACTAAGCTGAGAGAGTATTACTAAACTGAGAGAATATTACTAAACTGAGAGAGTATCACTAAACTGAAGGAGTATTACTAAACCGAGAGAGTATTACTAACCTGAAAGAGTATTACTAAACTGAGAGAGTATTACTAAACTGAGAGAATATTACTAAACTGAGAGAATATTACTAAACTGAGAGAATATTACTAAACTGAGAGAGTTTTACAAAACTAAGGGAGTATTACTAACCCGAGAGAGTATTACTAAACTGAGAGAATATTACTAAACTGAGAGAATATTACTAAACTGAGAGAGTTTTACAAAACTAAGGGAGTATTACTAACCCGAGAGAGTATTACTAAACTGAGAGAATATTACTAAACTGAGAGAATATTACTAAACTGAGAGAATATTACTAAACTGAGAGAATATTACTAAACTGAGAGAGCTGAGAGAATATTACTAAACTGAGAGAATATTACTAAACTGAGAGAGTATTACTAGACTGAGAGAGTATTACTCACCGGAGAGATTATTACTAAACTGAGAGAATATGACTAAATTGAGAGAATATTACTAAACTGAGAGAGTTTTACTAAACTGAGAGAGTATTACTAGACTGAGAGAGTATTACTCACCGGAGAGATTATTACTAAACTGAGAGAATATGACTAAATTGAGAGAATATTACTAAACTGAGAGAGTTTTACTAAACTGAGAGAGTATTACTAACCCGAGAGAGTATTACTAAACTGAGAGAATATTACTAAACTGAGAGAATATTACTAAACTGAGAGAATATTACTAAACTGAGAGAACTGAGAGAGCTGAGAGAATATTACTAAACTGAGAGAATATTACTAAACTGAGAGAATATTACTAAACTGAGAGAACTGAGAGAGCTGAGAGAATATTACTAAACTGAGAGAGTATTACTAAACTGAGAGAATATTACTAAACTGAGAGAATATTACTAAACTGAGAGAATATTACTAAACTGAGAGAGTATTACTAAACTGAGAGAGTATTACTAAAACGAGGGAGTATTACTAAACCGAGAGAGTATTACTAAACTGAGAGAATATTACTAAACTGAGAGAATATTACTAAACTGAGAGAATATTACTAAGCTGAGAGAATATTACTAAACTGAGGGAGCTGAGAGAATATTACTAAACTGAGAGAATATTACTAAACTGAGAGAGTATTCCTAAACTGAGAGAATATGACTAAATTGAGAGAATATTACTAAACTGAGAGAGTTTTACTAAACTGAGAGAGTATTACTAGACTGAGAGAGTATTACTCACCGGAGAGATTATTACTAAACTGAGAGAATATGACTAAATTGAGAGAATATTACTAAACTGAGAGAGTTTTACTAAACTGAGAGAGTATTACTAACCCGAGAGAGTATTACTAAACTGAGAGAATATTACTAAACTGAGAGAATATTACTAAACTGAGAGAATATTACTAAACTGAGAGAACTGAGAGAGCTGAGAGAATATTACTAAACTGAGAGAATATTACTAAACTGAGAGAATATTACTAAACTGAGAGAACTGAGAGAGCTGAGAGAATATTACTAAACTGAGAGAGTATTACTAAACTGAGAGAATATTACTAAACTGAGAGAATATTACTAAACTGAGAGAATATTACTAAACTGAGAGAGTATTACTAAACTGAGAGAGTATTACTAAAACGAGGGAGTATTACTAAACCGAGAGAGTATTACTAAACTGAGAGAATATTACTAAACTGAGAGAATATTACTAAACTGAGAGAATATTACTAAGCTGAGAGAATATTACTAAACTGAGGGAGCTGAGAGAATATTACTAAACTGAGAGAATATTACTAAACTGAGAGAGTATTCCTAAACTAAGAGAATATTACTAAACTGAGAGAGTATTACTAAACTGAGAGAGTATTACTAAACAGAGGGAGTATTACTAAACCGAGAGAGTATTACTAAACTGAGAGAATATTACTAAACTGAGAGAATATTACTAAACTGAGAGAACTGAGAGAGCTGAGAGAATATTACTAAACTGAGAGAATATTACTGAACTGAGAGAGTATTACTAAACTGAGAGAATTTACTAAACTGAGAGAATATTACTAAACTGAGAGAGTTTTACTAAACTGAGAGAGTATTACTAACCCGAGAGAGTATTACTAAACTGAGAGAATATTACTAAACTGAGAGAATATTACTAAACTGAGAGAACTGAGAGAATATTACTAAACTGAGAGAATATTACTAAACTGAGAGAATATTACTAAACTGAGAGAACTGAGAGAGCTGAGACAATATTACTAAACAGAGAGTAATACTAAACTGAGAGAGTATTACTAAACTGAGAGAATATTACTAAACTGAGAGAGTATTACTAAACTGAGAGAGTATTACTAAACAGAGGGAGTATTACTAAACCGAGAGAGTATTACTAAACTGAGAGAATATTACTAAACTGAGAGAATATTACTAAACTGAGAGAACTGAGAGAGCTGAGAGAATATTACTAAACTGAGAGAATATTACTGAACTGAGAGAGTATTACTAAACTGAGAGAATTTACTAAACTGAGAGAATATTACTAAACTGAGAGAGTTTTACTAAACTGAGAGAGTATTACTAACCCGAGAGAGTATTACTAAACTGAGAGAATATTACTAAACTGAGAGAATATTACTAAACTGAGAGAATATTACTAAACTAAACTGAGAGAACTGAGAGAATATTACTAAACTGAGAGAATATTACTAAACTGAGAGAATATTACTAAACTGAGAGAACTGAGAGAGCTGAGACAATATTACTAAACAGAGAGTAATACTAAACTGAGAGAGTATTACTAAACTGAGAGAATATTACTAAACTGAGAGAGTATTACTAAACTGAGAGAGTATTACTAACCCGAGAGAGTATTACTAAACTGAGAGAATATTACTAAACTGAGAGAATATTACTAAACTGAGAGAATATTACTAAACTGAGAGAACTGAGAGAGCTGAGAGAATATTACTAAACCGAGAGAATATTACTAAACTGAGAGAATATTACTAAACTGATAGAGTATTACTAAACTGAGAGAGTATTACTAAACCGAGAGAGTATTACTAACCTGAGAGAGTATTACTAAACTGAGAGAATATTACTAAACTGTGAGAGTATTACTAAACTGAGAGAGTATTACTAACCCGAGAGAGTATTACTAAACTGAGAGAATATTACTAAACTGAGAGAATATTACTAAACTGAGAGAATATTACTAAGCTGAGAGAATATTACTAAACTGAGAGAGCTGAGAGAATATTACTAAACTGAGAGAATATTACTAAACTGAGAGAGTATTACTAGACTGAGAGAGTATTACTCACCGGAGAGAATATGACTAAACTGAGAGAATATGACTAAATTGAGAGAATATTACTAAACTGAGAGAGTTTTACTAAACTGAGAGAGTATTACTAACCCGAGAGAGTATTACTAAACTGAGAGAATATTACTAAACTGAGAGAATATTACTAAACTGAGAGAATATTACTAAACTGAGAGAACTGAGAGAGCTGAGAGAATATTACTAAACTGAGAGAATATTACTAAACTGAGAGAATATTACTAAACTGAGAGAACTGAGAGAGCTGAGAGAATATTACTAAACTGAGAGAGTATTACTAAACTGAGAGAATATTACTAAACTGAGAGAATATTACTAAACTGAGAGAGTATTACTAAACTGAGAGAGTATTACTAAACAGAGGGAGTATTACTAAACTGAGAGAATATTACTAAACTGAGAGAATATTACTAAACTGAGAGAATATTACTAAGCTGAGAGAATATTACTAAACTGAGAGAGAATATTACTAAACTGAGAGAATATTACTAAACTGAGAGAGTATTACTAAACTGAGAGAACATTACTACACTGAGAGAATATTACTAAACTGAGAGAGTATTACTAAACTGAGAGAGTATTACTAAACAGAGGGAGTATTACTAAACCGAGAGAGTATTACTAAACTGAGAGAATATTACTAAACTGAGAGAATATTACTAAACTGAGAGAATATTACTAAGCTGAGAGAGTATTACTAAACTGAGAGAATATTACTAAACTGAGAGTGTATCACTAAACTGAGGGAGTATTACTAAACCGAGAGAATATTACTAAGCTGAGAGAGTATTACTAAACTGAGAGAATATTACTAAACTGAGAGAGTATCACTAAACTGAGGGAGTATTACTAAACCGAGAGTATTACTAAGCTGAGAGAGTATTACTAAACTGAGAGAATATTACTAAACTGAGAGAATATTACTAAACTGAGAGAGTTTTACAAAACTAAGGGAGTATTACTAACCCGAGAGAGTATTACTAAACTGAGAGAATATTACTAAACTGAGAGAATATTACTAAACTGAGAGAATATTACTAAACTGAGAGAGCTGAGAGAATATTACTAAACTGAGAGAATATTACTAAACTGAGAGAGTATTACTAGACTGAGAGAGTATTACTCACCGGAGAGATTATTACTAAACTGAGAGAATATGACTACATTGAGAGAATATTACTAAACTGAGAGAGTTTTACTAAACTGAGAGAGTATTACTAACCCGAGAGAGTATTACTAAACTGAGAGAATATTACTAAACTGAGAGAATATTACTAAACTGAGAGAATATTACTAAACTGAGAGAACTGAGAGAGCTGAGAGAATATTACTAAACTGAGAGAATATTACTAAACTGAGAGAATATTACTAAACTGAGAGAACTGAGAGAGCTGAGAGAATATTACTAAACTGAGAGAGTATTACTAAACTGAGAGAATATTACTAAACTGAGAGAATATTACTAAACTGAGAGAATATTACTAAACTGAGAGAGTATTACTAAACTGAGAGAGTATTACTAAAACGAGGGAGTATTACTAAACCGAGAGAGTATTACTAAACTGAGAGAATATTACTAAACTGAGATAATATTACTAAACTGAGAGAATATTACTAAGCTGAGAGAATATTACTAAACTGAGAGAATATTACTAAACTGAGAGAACTGAGAGAGCTGAGAGAATATTACTAAACTGAGAGAATATTACTGAACTGAGAGAGTATTACTAAACTGAGAGAATTTACTAAACTGAGAGAATATTACTAAACTGAGAGAGTTTTACTAAACTGAGAGAGTATTACTAACCCGAGAGAGTATTACTAAACTGAGAGAATATTACTAAACTGAGAGAATATTACTAAACTGAGAGAATATTACTAAACTGAGAGAACTGAGAGAATATTACTAAACTGAGAGAATATTACTAAACTGAGAGAGTTTTACAAAACTAAGGGAGTATTACTAACCCGAGAGAGTATTACTAAACTGAGAGAATATTACTAAACTGAGAGAATATTACTAAACTGAGAGAATATTACTAAACTGAGAGAGCTGAGAGAATATTACTAAACTGAGAGAATATTACTAAACTGAGAGAGTATTACTAGACTGAGAGAGTATTACTCACCGGAGAGATTATTACTAAACTGAGAGAATATGACTAAATTGAGAGAATATTACTAAACTGAGAGAGTTTTACTAAACTGAGAGAGTATTACTAACCCGAGAGAGTATTACTAAACTGAGAGAATATTACTAAACTGAGAGAATATTACTAAACTGAGAGAATATTACTAAACTGAGAGAACTGAGAGAGCTGAGAGAATATTACTAAACTGAGAGAATATTACTAAACTGAGAGAATATTACTAAACTGAGAGAATATTACTAAACTGAGAGAACTGAGAGAGCTGAGAGAATATTACTAAACTGAGAGAGTATTACTAAACTGAGAGAATATTACTAAACTGAGAGAATATTACTAAACTGAGAGAATATTACTAAACTGAGAGAGTATTACTAAACTGAGAGAGTATTACTAAAACGAGGGAGTATTACTAAACCGAGAGAGTATTACTAAACTGAGAGAATATTACTAAACTGAGAGAATATTACTAAACTGAGAGAATATTACTAAGCTGAGAGAATATTACTAAACTGAGAGAATATTACTAAACTGAGAGAACTGAGAGAGCTGAGAGAATATTACTAAACTGAGAGAATATTACTGAACTGAGAGAGTATTACTAAACTGAGAGAATTTACTAAACTGAGAGAATATTACTAAACTGAGAGAGTTTTACTAAACTGAGAGAGTATTACTAACCCGAGAGAGTATTACTAAACTGAGAGAATATTACTAAACTGAGAGAATATTACTAAACTGAGAGAATATTACTAAACTGAGAGAACTGAGAGAATATTACTAAACTGAGAGAATATTACTAAACTGAGAGAATATTACTAAACTGAGAGAACTGATAGAGCTGAGACAATATTACTAAACAGAGAGTAATACTAAACTGAGAGAGTATTACTAAACTGAGAGAATATTACTAAACTGAGAGAATATTACTAAACTGAGAGAGTATTACTAAACTGAGAGAGTATTACTAACCCGAGAGAGTATTACTAAACTGAGAGAATATTACTAAACTGAGAGAATATTAAACTGAGAGAATATTACTAAACTGAGAGAACTGAGAGAGCTGAGAGAATATTACTAAACCGAGAGAATATTACTAAACTGAGAGAATATTACTAAACTGATAGAGTATTACTAAACTGAGAGAGTATTACTAAACCGAGAGAGTATTACTAACCTGAGAGAGTATTACTAAACGGAGAGAATATTACTAAACTGTGAGAGTATTACTAAACTGAGAGAGTATTACTAACCCGAGAGAGTATTACTAAATTGAGAGAATATTACTAAACTGAGAGAATATTACTAAACTGAGAGAATATTACTAAGCTGAGAGAATATTACTAAACTGAGAGAGCTGAGAGAATATTACTAAACTGAGAGAATATTACTAAACTGAGAGAGTATTACTAGACTGAGAGAGTATTACTCACCGGAGAGAATATGACTAAACTGAGAGAATATGACTAAATTGAGAGAATATTACTAAACTGAGAGAGTTTTACTAAACTGAGAGAGTATTACTAACCCGAGAGAGTATTACTAAACTGAGAGAATATTACTAAACTGAGAGAATATTACTAAACTGAGAGAATATTACTAAACTGAGAGAACTGAGAGAGCTGAGAGAATATTACTAAACTGAGAGAATATTACTAAACTGAGAGAATATTACTAAACTGAGAGAACTGAGAGAGCTGAGAGAATATTACTAAACTGAGAGAGTATTACTAAACTGAGAGAATATTACTAAACTGAGAGAATATTACTAAACTGAGAGAGTATTACTAAACTGAGAGAGTATTACTAAACAGAGGGAGTATTACTAAACCGAGAGAGTATTACTAAACTGAGAGAATATTACTAAACTGAGAGAATATTACTAAACTGAGAGAATATTACTAAGCTGAGAGAATATTACTAAACTGAGAGAGCTGAGAGAATATTACTAAACTGAGAGAATATTACTAAACTGAGAGAGTATTACTAAACTGAGAGAACATTACTACACTGAGAGAATATTACTAAACTGAGAGAGTATTACTAAACTGAGAGAGTATTACTAAACAGAGGGAGTATTACTAAACCGAGAGAGTATTACTAAACTGAGAGAATATTACTAAACTGAGAGAATATTACTAAACTGAGAGAATATTACTAAGCTGAGAGAGTATTACTAAACTGAGAGAATATTACTAAACTGAGAGTGTATCACTAAACTGAGGGAGTATTACTAAACCGAGAGAATATTACTAAGCTGAGAGAGTATTACTAAACTGAGAGAATATTACTAAACTGAGAGAATATTACTAAACTGAGAGAGTTTTACAAAACTAAGGGAGTATTACTAACCCGAGAGAGTATTACTAAACTGAGAGAATATTACTAAACTGAGAGAATATTACTAAACTGAGAGAATATTACTAAACTGAGAGAGCTGAGAGAATATTACTAAACTGAGAGAATATTACTAAACTGAGAGAGTATTACTAGACTGAGAGAGTATTACTCACCGGAGAGATTATTACTAAACTGAGAGAATATGACTAAATTGAGAGAATATTACTAAACTGAGAGAGTTTTACTAAACTGAGAGAGTATTACTAACCCGAGAGAGTATTACTAAACTGAGAGAATATTACTAAACTGAGAGAATATTACTAAACTGAGAGAATATTACTAAACTGAGAGAACTGAGAGAGCTGAGAGAATATTACTAAACTGAGAGAATATTACTAAACTGAGAGAATATTACTAAACTGAGAGAACTGAGAGAGCTGAGAGAATATTACTAAACTGAGAGAGTATTACTAAACTGAGAGAATATTACTAAACTGAGAGAATATTACTAAACTGAGAGAATATTACTAAACTGAGAGAGTATTACAAAACTAAGGGAGTATTACTAACCCGAGAGAGTATTACTAAACTGAGAGAATATTACTAAACTGAGAGAATATTACTAAACTGAGAGAACATTACTAAACTGAGAGAGCTGAGAGAATATTACTAAACTGAGAGAATATTACTAAACTGAGAGAGTATTACTAGACTGAGAGAGTATTACTCACCGGAGAGATTATTACTAAACTGAGAGAATATGACTAAATTGAGAGAATATTACTAAACTGAGAGAGTTTTACTAAACTGAGAGAGTATTACTAAACTGAGAGAATATTACTAAACTGAGAGAGTATTACTAAACTGAGAGAGTATTACTAAACGGAGGGAGTATTACTAAACCGAGAGAGTATTACTAAACAGAGGGAGTATTACTAAACCGAGAGAGTATTACTAAACTGAGAGAATATTACTAAACTGAGAGAGTATTACTAAACTGAGAGAATATTACTAAACTGAGAGAGTATTACTAAACTGAGGGAGTATTACTAAACCGAGAGAGTATTACTAACCTGAAAGAGTATTACTAAACTGAGAGAATATTACTAAACTGTGAGAGTATTACTAAACTGAGAGAGTATTACTAACCCGAGAGAGTATTACTAAACTGAGAGAATATTACTAAACTGAGAGAATATTACTAAACTGAGAGAATATTACTAAACTGAGAGAATATTACTAAACTGAGAGTTCTGAGAGAATATTACTAAACTGAGAGAATATTACTAAACTGAGAGAACTGAGAGAGCTGAGAGAATATTACTAAACTGAGAGAATATTACTAAACTGAGAGAATATTACTAAACTGAGAGAACTGAGAGAGCTGAGAGAATATTACTAAACTGAGAGAGTATTACTAAACTGAGAGAATATTACTAAACTGAGAGAATATTACTAAACTGAGAGAATATTACTAAACTGAGAGAGTATTACTAAACTGAGAGAGTATTACTAAACAGAGGGAGTATTACTAAACCGAGAGAGTATTACTAAACTGAGAGAATATTACTAAACTGAGAGAATATTACTAAACTGAGAGAATATTACTAAACTGAGAGAATATTACTAAGCTGAGAGAATATTACTAAACTGAGAGAATATTACTAAACTGAGAGAATATTACTAAACTGAGAGAATATTACTAAGCTGAGAGAATATTACTAAACTGAGAGAGCTGAGAGAATATTACTAAACTGAGAGAATATTACTAAACTGAGAGAGTATTACTAGACTGAGAGAATATTACTAAACTGAGAGAGTATTACTAAACTGAGAGAATATTACTAAACTGAGAGAGTATTACTAAACTGAGGGAGTATTACTAAACCGAGAGAGTATTACTAACCTGAAAGAGTATTACTAAACTGAGAGAATATTACTAAACTGAGAGAACTGAGAGAGTTGAGAGAATATTACTAAACTGAGGGAATATTACTAAACTGAGAGAGTATTACTAAACTGAGAGAATATTACTAAACTGAGAGAATATTACTAAACTGAGAGAGTTTTACTAAACTGAGAGAGTATTACTAACCCGAGAGAGTATTACTAAACTGAGAGAATATTACTAAACTGAGAGAATATTTCTAAACTGAGAGAACTGAGAGAGCTGAGAGAATATTACTAAACTGAGAGAATATTACTAAACTGAGAGAACTGAGAGATTTGAGAGAATATTACTAAACTGAGAGAATATTACTAAACTGAGAAAATATTACTAAACTGAGAGAATATTACTAAACTGAGAGAACTGAGAGAGCTGAGAGAATATTACTAAACTGAGAGAATATTACTGACCTGAGAGAGTATTACTAAACTGAGAGAATTTACTAAACTGAGAGAATATTACTAAACTGAGAGAGTTTTACTAAACTGAGAAAGTATTACTAACCCGAGAGAGTATTACTAAACTGAGAGAATATTACTAAACTGAGAGAATATTACTAAACTGAGAGAATATTGAGAGAGTTGAGAGAATATTACTAAACTGAGGGAATATTACTAAACTGAGAGAGTATTACTAAACTGAGAGAATATTACTAAACTGAGAGAATATTACTAAACTGAGAGAATATTACTAAACTGAGAGAGCTGAGAGAATATTACTAAACTGAGAGAATATTACTAAACTGAGAGAACTGAGAGAGCTGAGAGAATATTACTAAACTGAGAGAATATTACTAAACTGAGAGAATATTACTAGACTGAGAGAGTACTACTAAACTGAGAGAGTTTTACTAAACTGAGGGAGTATTACTAAACCGAGAGAGTATTACTAACCTGAGAGAGTATTACTAAACTGAGAGAATATTACTAAACTGAGAGAATATAACTAAAGTGAGAGAATATTACTAAACTGAGAGAATATTACTAAACTGAGAGAATATTACTAAACTGAGAGAGTATTACTAAACTTAGGGAGTATTACTAAACCGAGAGAGTATTACTAACCTGAGAGAGTATTACTAAACTGAGAGAATATTACTAAACTGAGAGAATATTACTAAGCTGAGAGAATATTACTAAGCTGAGAGAATATTACTAAACTGAGAGAGCCGAGAGAATATTACTAAACTGAGAGAATATTACTAAACTGAGAGAGTATTACTAAACTGAGAGAATATTACTAAACTGAGAGAGTATTACTAAACTGAGAGAGTATTACTAAACGGAGGGAGTATTACTAAACCGAGAGAGTATTACTAAACAGAGGGAGTATTACTAAACCGAGAGAGTATTACTAAACTGAGAGAATATTACTAAACTGAGAGAGTATTACTAAACTGAGAGAACTGAGAGAGCTGAGAGAATATTACTAAACTGAGAGAATATTACTAAACTGAGAGAGTATTACTAAACTGAGAGAATATTACTAAACTGAGAAAATATTACTAAACTGAGAGAATATTACTAAACTGAGAGAGTATTACTAAACTGAGAGAGTATTACTAAACAGAGGGAGTATTACTAAACCGAGAGAGTATTACTAAACTGAGAGAATATTACTAAACTGAGAGAATATTACTAAACTGAGAGAATATTACTAAACTGAGAGAATATTACTAAGCTGAGAGAATATTACTAAACTGAGAGAATATTACTAAACTGAGAGAATATTACTAAACTGAGAGAATATTACTAAGCTGAGAGAATATTACTAAACTGAGAGAGCTGAGAGAATATTACTAAACTGAGAGAATATTACTAAACTGAGAGAGTATTACTAGACTGAGAGAATATTACTAAACTGAGAGAATATTACTAAACTGAGAGAGTATTACTAAACTGAGAGAGTATTACTAAACAGAGGGAGTATTACTAAACCGAGAGAGTATTACAAAACTGAGAGAATATTACTAAACTGAGAGAATATTACTAAACTGAGAGACTATTACTAAGCTGAGAGAATATTACTAAACTGAGAGAGCTGAGAGAATATTACTAAACTGAGAGAATATTACTAAACTGAGAGAGTATTACTAAACTGAGAGAATATTACTAAACTGAGAGAGTATTACTAAACTGAGAGAGTATTACTAAACTGAGAGAGTATTACTAAACTTAGGGAGTATTACTAAACCGAGAGAGTATTACTAACCTGAGAGAGTATTACTAAACTGAGAGAATATTACTAAACTGAGAGAATATTACTAAGCTGAGAGAATATTACTAAGCTGAGAGAATATTACTAAACTGAGAGAGCCGAGAGAATATTACTAAACTGAGAGAATATTACTAAACTGAGAGAGTATTACTAAACTGAGAGAATATTACTAAACTGAGAGAGTATTACTAAACTGAGAGAGTATTACTAAACGGAGGGAGTATTACTAAACCGAGAGAGTATTACTAAACAGAGGGAGTATTACTAAACCGAGAGAGTATTACTAAACTGAGAGAATATTACTAAACTGAGAGAGTATTACTAAACTGAGAGAACTGAGAGAGCTGAGAGAATATTACTAAACTGAGAGAATATTACTAAACTGAGAGAGTATTACTAAACTGAGAGAATATTACTAAACTGAGAAAATATTACTAAACTGAGAGAATATTACTAAACTGAGAGAGTATTACTAAACTGAGAGAGTATTACTAAACAGAGGGAGTATTACTAAACCGAGAGAGTATTACTAAACTGAGAGAATATTACTAAACTGAGAGAATATTACTAAACTGAGAGAATATTACTAAACTGAGAGAATATTACTAAGCTGAGAGAATATTACTAAACTGAGAGAATATTACTAAACTGAGAGAATATTACTAAACTGAGAGAATATTACTAAGCTGAGAGAATATTACTAAACTGAGAGAGCTGAGAGAATATTACTAAACTGAGAGAATATTACTAAACTGAGAGAGTATTACTAGACTGAGAGAATATTACTAAACTGAGAGAATATTACTAAACTGAGAGAGTATTACTAAACTGAGAGAGTATTACTAAACAGAGGGAGTATTACTAAACCGAGAGAGTATTACAAAACTGAGAGAATATTACTAAACTGAGAGAATATTACTAAACTGAGAGACTATTACTAAACTGAGAGAATATTACTAAACTGAGAGAGCTGAGAGAATATTACTAAACTGAGAGAATATTACTAAACTGAGAGAGTATTACTAAACTGAGAGAATATTACTAAACTGAGAGAGTATTACTAAACTGAGAGAGTATTACTAAACAGAGGGAGTATTACTAAACCGAGAGAGTATTACTAAACTGAGAGAATATTACTAAACTGAGAGAGTATTACTAAACTGAGAGAATATTACTAAACTGAGAGAGTATTACTAAACTGAGGGAGTATTACTAAACCGAGAGAGTATTACTAACCTGAAAGAGTATTACTAAACTGAGAGAATATTACTAAACTGTGAGAGTATTACTAAACTGAGAGAGTATTACTAACCCGAGAGAGTATTACTAAACTGAGAGAATATTACTAAACTGAGAGAATATTACTAAACTGAGAGAATATTACTAAACTGAGAGAACTGAGAGAGCTGAGAGAATATTACTAAACTGAGAGAATATTACTAAACAGAGAATATTACTAAACTGAGAGAACTGAGAGAGCTGAGAGAATATTACTAAACTGAGAGAACTGAGAGAGTTGAGAGAATATTACTAAACTGAGGGAATATTACTAAACTGAGGGAATATTACTAAACTGAGAGAATATTACTAAACTGAGAGAATATTACTAAACTGAGAGAGTTTTACTAAACTGAGAGAGTATTACTAACCCGAGAGAGTATTACTAAACTGAGAGAATATTACTAAACTGAGAGAATATTTCTAAACTGAGAGAACTGAGAGAGCTGAGAGAATATTACTAAACTGAGAGAATATTACTAAACTGAGAGAACTGAGAGATTTGAGAGAATATTACTAAACTGAGAGAATATTACTAAACTGAGAAAATATTACTAAACTGAGAGAATATTACTAAACTGAGAGAACTGAGAGAGCTGAGAGAATATTACTAAACTGAGAGAATATTACTGACCTGAGAGAGTATTACTAAACTGAGAGAATTTACTAAACTGAGAGAATATTACTAAACTGAGAGAGTTTTACTAAACTGAGAGAGTATTACTAACCCGAGAGAGTATTACTAAACTGAGAGAATATTACTAAACTGAGAGAATATTACTAAACTGAGAGAATATTGAGAGAGTTGAGAGAATATTACTAAACTGAGGGAATATTACTAAACTGAGAGAGTATTACTAAACTGAGAGAATATTACTAAACTGAGAGAATATTACTAAACTGAGAGAATATTACTAAACTGAGAGAGCTGAGAGAATATTACTAAACTGAGAGAATATTACTAAACTGAGAGAACTGAGAGAGCTGAGAGAATATTACTAAACTGAGAGAATATTACTAAACTGAGAGAATATTACTAGACTGAGAGAGTACTACTAAACTGAGAGAGTTTTACTAAACTGAGGGAGTATTACTAAACCAAGAGAGTATTACTAACCTGAGAGAGTATTACTAAACTGAGAGAATATTACTAAACTGAGAGAATATAACTAAAGTGAGAGAATATTACTAAACTGAGAGAATATTACTAAACTGAGAGAATATTACTAAACTGAGAGAGTATTACTAAACTTAGGGAGTATTACTAAACCGAGAGAGTATTACTAACCTGAGAGAGTATTACTAAACTGAGAGAATATTACTAAACTGAGAGAATATTACTAAACTGAGAGAATATTACTAAGCTGAGAGAATATTACTAAGCTGAGAGAATATTACTAAACTGAGAGAGCCGAGAGAATATTACTAAACTGAGAGAATATTACTAAACTGAGAGAGTATTACTAAACTGAGAGAATATTACTAAACTGAGAGAGTATTACTAAACTGAGAGAGTATTACTAAACGGAGGGAGTATTACTAAACCGAGAGAGTATTACTAAACAGAGGGAGTATTACTAAACCGAGAGAGTATTACTAAACTGAGAGAATATTACTAAACTGAGAGAGTATTACTAAACTGAGAGAACTGAGAGAGCTGAGAGAATATTACTAAACTGAGAGAATATTACTAAACTGAGAGAATATTACTAAACTGAGAGAACTGAGAGAGCTGAGAGAATATTACTAAACTGAGAGAGTATTACTAAACTGAGAGAATATTACTAAACTGAGAGAATATTACTAAACTGAGAGAATATTACTAAACTGAGAGAGTATTACTAAACTGAGAGAGTATTACTAAACAGAGGGAGTATTACTAAACCGAGAGAGTATTACTAAACTGAGAGAATATTACTAAACTGAGAGAATATTACTAAACTGAGAGAATATTACTAAACTGAGAGAATATTACTAAGCTGAGAGAATATTACTAAACTGAGAGAATATTACTAAACTGAGAGAATATTACTAAACTGAGAGAATATTACTAAGCTGAGAGAATATTACTAAACTGAGAGAGCTGAGAGAATATTACTAAACTGAGAGAATATTACTAAACTGAGAGAGTATTACTAGACTGAGAGAATATTACTAAACTGAGAGAATATTACTAAACTGAGAGAGTATTACTAAACTGAGAGAGTATTACAAAACAGAGGGAGTATTACTAAACCGAGAGAGTATTACTAAACTGAGAGAATATTACTAAACTGAGAGAATATTACTAAACTGAGAGACTATTACTAAGCTGAGAGAATATTACTAAACTGAGAAAGCTGAGAGAATATTACTAAACTGAGAGAATATTACTAAACTGAGAGAGTATTACTAAACTGAGAGAATATTACTAAACTGAGAGAGTATTACTAAACTGAGAGAGTATTACTAAACAGAGGGAGTATTACTAAACCGAGAGAGTATTACTAAACTGAGAGAATATTACTAAACTGAGAGAGTATTACTAAACTGAGAGAATATTACTAAACTGAGAGAGTATTACTAAACTGAGGGAGTATTACTAAACCGAGAGAGTATTACTAACCTGAAAGAGTATTACTAAACTGAGAGAATATTACTAAACTGTGAGAGTATTACTAAACTGAGAGAGTATTACTAACCCGAGAGAGTATTACTAAACTGAGAGAATATTACTAAACTGAGAGAATATTACTAAACTGAGAGAATATTACTAAACTGAGAGAACTGAGAGAACTGAGAGAATATTACTAAACTGAGAGAATATTACTAAACAGAGAATATTACTAAACTGAGAGAACTGAGAGAGCTGAGAGAATATTACTAAACTGAGAGAGTATTACTAAACTGAGAGAATATTACTAAACTGAGAGAATATTACTAAACTGAGAGAATATTACTAAACTGAGAGAGTATTACTAAACTGAGAGAGTATTACTAAACAGAGGGAGTATAACTAAACCGAGAGAGTATTACTAAACTGAGAGAATATTACTAAACTGAGAGAATATTACTATGCTGAGAGAATATTACTAAACTGAGAGAGCTGAGAGAATATTACTAAACTGAGAGAATATTACTAAACTGAGAGAGTATTACTAAACTGGGAGAATATTACTAAACTGAGAGAATATTACTAAACTGAGAAAATATTACTAGACAGAGAGTATTACTAAACTGAGAGAGTATTACTAAACTGAGAGAATATTACTAAACTGAGAGAATATTACTAAACTGAGAGAGTTTTACTAAACTGAGAGAGTATTACTAACCTGAGAGAGTATTACTAAACTGAGAGAATATTACTAAACTGAGAGAATATTACTAAACTGAGAGAATATTATTAAACTGAGAGAACTGAGAGAGCTGAGAGAATATTACTAAACTGAGAGAGTATTACTAAACTGAGAGAATATTACTAAACTGAGAGAATATTACTAAACTGAGAGAATATTACTAAACTGAGAGAGTATTACTAACTGAGAGAGTATTACTAAACAGAGGGAGTATTACTAAACCGAGAGAGTATTACTAAACTGAGAGAATATTACTAAACTGAGAGAATATTACTAAGCTGAGAGAATATTACTAAACTGAGAGAATATTATTAAACTGAGAGAGTATTACTAAACTGAGAGAGTATTACTAAACTGAGAGAGTATTACTAAACTGAGAGAATATTACTAAACTGAGAGAGTATTACGAAACTGAGAGAATATTACTAAACTGAGAGAATATTACTAAACTGAGAGAATATTACTAAACTGAGAGAGTATTACTAAACTGAGAGAATATTACTAAACTGAGAGAATATTACTAAACTGAGAGAACTGAGAGAGTTGAGAGAATATTACTAAACTGAGGGAATATTACTAAACTGAGAGAGTATTACTAAACTGAGAGAATATTACTAAACTGAGAGAATATTACTAAACTGAGAGAGTTTTACTAAACTGAGAGAGTATTACTAACCCGAGAGAGTATTACTAAACTGAGAGAATATTACTAAACTGAGAGAATATTTCTAAACTGAGAGAACTGAGAGAACTGAGAGAATATTACTAAACTGAGAGAATATTACTAAACTGAGAGAACTGAGAGATTTGAGAGAATATTACTAAACTGAGAGAATATTACTAAACTGAGAAAATATTACTAAACTGAGAGAATATTACTAAACTGAGAGAACTGAGAGAGCTGAGAGAATATTACTAAACTGAGAGAATATTACTGACCTGAGAGAGTATTACTAAACTGAGAGAATTTACTAAACTGAGAGAATATTACTAAACTGAGAGAGTTTTACTAAACTGAGAGAGTATTACTAACCCGAGAGAGTATTACTAAACTGAGAGAATATTACTAAACTGAGAGAATATTACTAAACTGAGAGAATATTGAGAGAGTTGAGAGAATATTACTAAACTGAGGGAATATTACTAAACTGAGAGAGTATTACTAAACTGAGAGAATATTACTAAACTGAGAGAATATTACTAAACTGAGAGAATATTACTAGACTGAGAGAGTACTACTAAACTGAGAGAGTTTTACTAAACTGAGGGAGTATTACTAAACCGAGAGAGTATTACTAACCTGAGAGAGTATTACTAAACTGAGAGAATATTACTAAACTGAGAGAATATAACTAAAGTGAGAGAATATTACTAAACTGAGAGAATATTACTAAACTGAGAGAATATTACTAAACTGAGAGAGTATTACTAAACTGAGGGAGTATTACTAAACCGAGAGAGTATTACTAACCTGAGAGAGTATTACTAAACTGAGAGAATATTACTAAACTGAGAGAATATTACTAAACTGAGAGAATATTACTAAGCTGAGAGAATATTACTAAGCTGAGAGAATATTACTAAACTGAGAGAGCCGAGAGAATATTACTAAACTGAGAGAATATTACTAAACTGAGAGAGTATTACTAAACTGAGAGAATATTACTAAACTGAGAGAGTATTACTAAACCGAGAGAGTATTACTAAACAGAGGGAGTATTACTAAACCGAGAGAGTATTACTAAACTGAGAGAATATTACTAAACTGAGAGAGTATTACTAAACTGAGAGAATATTACTAAACTGAGAGAGTATTACTAAACTGAGGGAGTATTACTAAACCGAGAGAGTATTACTAACCTGAAAGAGTATTACTAAACTGAGAGAATATTACTAAACTGTGAGAGTATTACTAAACTGAGAGAGTATTACTAACCCGAGAGAGTATTACTAAACTGAGAGAATATTACTAAACTGAGAGAATATTACTAAACTGAGAGAATATTACTAAACTGAGAGAATATTACTAAACTGAAAGAGCTGAGAGAATATTACTAAACTGAGAGAATATTACTAAACTGAGAGAACTGAGAGAGCTGAGAGAATATTACTAAACTGAGAGAATATTACTAAACTGAGAGAATATTACTAAACTGAGAGAACTGAGAGAGCTGAGAGAATATTACTAAACTGAGAGAGTATTACTAAACTGAGAGAATATTACTAAACTGAGAGAATATTACTAAACTGAGAGAATATTACTAAACTGAGAGAGTATTACTAAACTGAGAGAATATTACTAAACAGAGGGAGTATTACTAAACCGAGAGAGTATTACTAAACTGAGAGAATATTACTAAACTGAGAGAATATTACTAAACTGAGAGAATATTACTAAACTGAGAGAATATTACTAAGCTGAGAGAATATTACTAAACTGAGAGAGCTGAGAGAATATTACTAAACTGAGAGAATATTACTAAACTGAGAGAGTATTACTAGACTGAGAGAATATTACTAAACTGAGAGAATATTACTAAACTGAGAGAGTATTACTAAACTGAGAGAGTATTACTAAACTGAGAGAATATTACTAAACTGAGAGAATATTACTAAACTGAGAGAATATTACTAAACTGAGAGAATATTACTAAACTGAGAGAATATTACTAAGCTGAGAGAATATTACTAAACTGAGAGAGCTGAGAGAATATTACTAAACTGAGAGAATATTACTAAACTGAGAGAGTATTACTAGACTGAGAGAATATTACTAAACTGAGAGAATATTACTAGACTGAGAGAGTATTACTAAACTGAGAGAGTATTACTAAACAGAGGGAGTATTACTAAACCGAGAGAGTATTACTAAACTGAGAGAATATTACTAAACTGAGAGAATATTACTAAACTGAGAGAATATTACTAAACTGAGAGAATATTACTAAACTGAGAGAGTATTACTAAACTGAGAGAATATTACTAAACTGAGAGAATATTACTAAACTGAGAGAATATTACTAAACTGAGAGAATATTACTAAACTGAGAGAACTGAGAGAGTTGAGAGAATATTACTAAACTGAGGGAATATTACTAAACTGAGAGAGTATTACTAAACTGAGAGAATATTACTAAACTGAGAGAATATTACTAAACTGAGAGAGTTTTACTAAACTGAGAGAGTATTACTAACCCGAGAGAGTATTACTAAACTGAGAGAATATTACTAAACTGAGAGAATATTTCTAAACTGAGAGAACTGAGAGAGCTGAGAGAATATTACTAAACTGAGAGAATATTACTAAACTGAGAGAACTGAGAGATTTGAGAGAATATTACTAAACTGAGAGAATATTACTAAACTGAGAAAATATTACTAAACTGAGAGAATATTACTAAACTGAGAGAACTGAGAGAGCTGAGAGAATATTACTAAACTGAGAGAATATTACTGACCTGAGAGAGTATTACTAAACTGAGAGAATTTACTAAACTGAGAGAATATTACTAAACTGAGAGAGTTTTACTAAACTGAGAGAGTATTACTAACCCGAGAGAGTATTACTAAACTGAGAGAATATTACTAAACTGAGAGAATATTACTAAACTGAGAGAATATTGAGAGAGTTGAGAGAATATTACTAAACTGAGGGAATATTACTAAACTGAGAGAGTATTACTAAACTGAGAGAATATTACTAAACTGAGAGAATATTACTAAACTGAGAGAGTTTTACTAAACTGAGAGAGTATTACTAACCCGAGAGAGTATTACTAAACTGAGAGAATATTACTAAACTGAGAGAATATTTCTAAACTGAGAGAACTGAGAGAGCTGAGAGAATATTACTAAACTGAGAGAATATTACTAAACTGAGAGAATATTACTGACCTGAGAGAGTATTACTAAACTGAGAGAATATTACTAAACTGTGAGAGTATTACTAAACTGAGAGAGTATTACTAACCCGAGAGAGTATTACTAAACTGAGAGAATATTACTAAACTGAGAGAATATTACTAAACTGAGAGAATATTACTAAACTGAGAGAATATTACTAAACTGAAAGAGCTGAGAGAATATTACTAAACTGAGAGAATATTACTAAACTGAGAGAACTGAGAGAGCTGAGAGAATATTACTAAACTGAGAGAATATTACTAAACTGAGAGAATATTACTAAACTGAGAGAACTGAGAGAGCTGAGAGAATATTACTAAACTGAGAGAGTATTACTAAACTGAGAGAATATTACTAAACTGAGAGAATATTACTAAACTGAGAGAATATTACTAAACTGAGAGAGTATTACTAAACTGAGAGAATATTACTAAACAGAGGGAGTATTACTAAACCGAGAGAGTATTACTAAACTGAGAGAATATTACTAAACTGAGAGAATATTACTAAACTGAGAGAATATTACTAAACTGAGAGAATATTACTAAACTGAGAGAGTATTACTAAACTGAGAGAGCTGTGAGAATATTACTAAACTGAGAGAATATTACTAAACTGAGAGAGTATTACTAAACTGAGAGAGTATTACTAAACTGAGAGAGTATTACTAAACTGAGAGAGTATTACTAAACTGAGAGAGTATTACTAAACTGAGAGAATATTACTAAACTGAGAGAATATTACTAAACTGAGAGAATATTACTAAACTGAGAGAATATTACTAAGCTGAGAGAATATTACTAAACTGAGAGAGCTGAGAGAATATTACTAAACTGAGAGAATATTACTAAACTGAGAGAGTATTACTAGACTGAGAGAATATTACTAAACTGAGAGAATATTACTAGACTGAGAGAGTATTACTAAACTGAGAGAGTATTACTAAACAGAGGGAGTATTACTAAACTGAGAGAGTATTACTAAACTGAGAGAATATTACTAAACTGAGAGAATATTACTAAACTGAGAGAATATTACTAAACTGAGAGAATATTACTAAACTGAGAGAGTATTACGAAACTGAGAGAATATTACTAAACTGAGAGAGTATTACTAAACTGAGAGAATATTACTAAACTGAGAGAATATTACTAAACTGAGAGAATATTACTAAACTGAGAGAATATTACTAAACTGAGAGAACTGAGAGAGCTGAGAGAATATTACTAAACTGAGGGAATATTACTAAACTGAGAGAGTATTACTAAACTGAGAGAATATTACTAAACTGAGAGAATATTACTAAACTGAGAGAGTTTTACTAAACTGAGAGAGTATTACTAACCCGAGAGAGTATTACTAAACTGAGAGAATATTACTAAACTGAGAGAATATTTCTAAACTGAGAGAACTGAGAGAGCTGAGAGAATATTACTAAACTGAGAGAATATTACTAAACTGAGAGAACTGAGAGATTTGAGAGAATATTACTAAACTGAGAGAATATTACTAAACTGAGAAAATATTACTAAACTGAGAGAATATTACTAAACTGAGAGAACTGAGAGAGCTGAGAGAATATTACTAAACTGAGAGAATATTACTGACCTGAGAGAGTATTACTAAACTGAGAGAATTTACTAAACTGAGAGAATATTACTAAACTGAGAGAGTTTTACTAAACTGAGAGAGTATTACTAACCCGAGAGAGTATTACTAAACTGAGAGAATATTACTAAACTGAGAGAATATTACTAAACTGAGAGAATATTGAGAGAGTTGAGAGAATATTACTAAACTGAGGGAATATTACTAAACTGAGAGAGTATTACTAAACTGAGAGAATATTACTAAACTGAGAGAATATTACTAAACTGAGAGAATATTACTAAACTGAGAGAGCTGAGAGAATATTACTAAACTGAGAGAATATTACTAAACTGAGAGAACTGAGAGAGCTGAGAGAATATTACTAAACTGAGAGAATATTACTAAACTGAGAGAATATTACTAGACTGAGAGAGTACTACTAAACTGAGAGAGTTTTACTAAACTGAGGGAGTATTACTAAACCGAGAGAGTATTACTAACCTGAGAGAGTATTACTAAACTGAGAGAATATTACTAAACTGAGAGAATATAACTAAAGTGAGAGAATATTACTAAACTGAGAGAATATTACTAAACTGAGAGAATATTACTAAACTGAGAGAGTATTACTAAACTGAGGGAGTATTACTAAACCGAGAGAGTATTACTAACCTGAGAGAGTATTACTAAACTGAGAGAATATTACTAAACTGAGAGAATATTACTAAACTGAGAGAATATTACTAAGCTGAGAGAATATTACTAAGCTGAGAGAATATTACTAAACTGAGAGAGCCGAGAGAATATTACTAAACTGAGAGAATATTACTAAACTGAGAGAGTATTACTAAACTGAGAGAATATTACTAAACTGAGAGAGTATTACTAAACCGAGAGAGTATTACTAAACAGAGGGAGTATTACTAAACCGAGAGAGTATTACTAAACTGAGAGAATATTACTAAACTGAGAGAGTATTACTAAACTGAGAGAATATTACTAAACTGAGAGAGTATTACTAAACTGAGGGAGTATTACTAAACCGAGAGAGTTCTACTAACCTGAAAGAGTATTACTAAACTGAGAGAATATTACTAAACTGTGAGAGTATTACTAAACTGAGAGAGTATTACTAACCCGAGAGAGTATTACTAAACTGAGAGAATATTACTAAACTGAGAGAATATTACTAAACTGAGAGAATATTACTAAACTGAGAGAATATTACTAAACTGAAAGAGCTGAGAGAATATTACTAAACTGAGAGAATATTACTAAACTGAGAGAACTGAGAGAGCTGAGAGAATATTACTAAACTGAGAGAATATTACTAAACTGAGAGAATATTACTAAACTGAGAGAACTGAGAGAGCTGAGAGAATATTACTAAACTGAGAGAGTATTACTAAACTGAGAGAATATTACTAAACTGAGAGAATATTACTAAACTGAGAGAATATTACTAAACTGAGAGAGTATTACTAAACTGAGAGAATATTACTAAACAGAGGGAGTATTACTAAACCGAGAGAGTATTACTAAACTGAGAGAATATTACTAAACTGAGAGAATATTACTAAACTGAGAGAATATTACTAAACTGAGAGAATATTACTAAGCTGAGAGAATATTACTAAACTGAGAGAGCTGAGAGAATATTACTAAACTGAGAGAATATTACTAAACTGAGAGAGTATTACTAGACTGAGAGAATATTACTAAACTGAGAGAATATTACTAAACTGAGAGAGTATTACTAAACTGAGAGAGTATTACTAAACTGAGAGAATATTACTAAACTGAGAGAATATTACTAAACTGAGAGAATATTACTAAACTGAGAGAATATTACTAAACTGAGAGAATATTACTAAGCTGAGAGAATATTACTAAACTGAGAGAGCTGAGAGAATATTACTAAACTGAGAGAATATTACTAAACTGAGAGAGTATTACTAGACTGAGAGAATATTACTAAACTGAGAGAATATTACTAGACTGAGAGAGTATTACTAAACTGAGAGAGTATTACTAAACAGAGGGAGTATTACTAAACCGAGAGAGTATTACTAAACTGAGAGAATATTACTAAACTGAGAGAATATTACTAAACTGAGAGAATATTACTAAACTGAGAGAATATTACTAAACTGAGAGAGTATTACTAAACTGAGAGAATATTACTAAACTGAGAGAATATTACTAAACTGAGAGAATATTACTAAACTGAGAGAATATTACTAAACTGAGAGAACTGAGAGAGTTGAGAGAATATTACTAAACTGAGGGAATATTACTAAACTGAGAGAGTATTACTAAACTGAGAGAATATTACTAAACTGAGAGAATATTACTAAACTGAGAGAGTTTTACTAAACTGAGAGAGTATTACTAACCCGAGAGAGTATTACTAAACTGAGAGAATATTACTAAACTGAGAGAATATTTCTAAACTGAGAGAACTGAGAGAGCTGAGAGAATATTACTAAACTGAGAGAATATTACTAAACTGAGAGAACTGAGAGATTTGAGAGAATATTACTAAACTGAGAGAATATTACTAAACTGAGAAAATATTACTAAACTGAGAGAATATTACTAAACTGAGAGAACTGAGAGAGCTGAGAGAATATTACTAAACTGAGAGAATATTACTGACCTGAGAGAGTATTACTAAACTGAGAGAATTTACTAAACTGAGAGAATATTACTAAACTGAGAGAGTTTTACTAAACTGAGAGAGTATTACTAACCCGAGAGAGTATTACTAAACTGAGAGAATATTACTAAACTGAGAGAATATTACTAAACTGAGAGAATATTGAGAGAGTTGAGAGAATATTACTAAACTGAGGGAATATTACTAAACTGAGAGAGTATTACTAAACTGAGAGAATATTACTAAACTGAGAGAATATTACTAAACTGAGAGAGTTTTACTAAACTGAGAGAGTATTACTAACCCGAGAGAGTATTACTAAACTGAGAGAATATTACTAAACTGAGAGAATATTTCTAAACTGAGAGAACTGAGAGAGCTGAGAGAATATTACTAAACTGAGAGAATATTACTAAACTGAGAGAATATTACTGACCTGAGAGAGTATTACTAAACTGAGAGAATATTACTAAACTGTGAGAGTATTACTAAACTGAGAGAGTATTACTAACCCGAGAGAGTATTACTAAACTGAGAGAATATTACTAAACTGAGAGAATATTACTAAACTGAGAGAATATTACTAAACTGAGAGAATATTACTAAACTGAAAGAGCTGAGAGAATATTACTAAACTGAGAGAATATTACTAAACTGAGAGAACTGAGAGAGCTGAGAGAATATTACTAAACTGAGAGAATATTACTAAACTGAGAGAATATTACTAAACTGAGAGAACTGAGAGAGCTGAGAGAATATTACTAAACTGAGAGAATATTACTAAACTGAGAGAATATTACTAAACTGAGAGAATATTACTAAACTGAGAGAATATTACTAAACTGAGAGAATATTACTAAACAGAGGGAGTATTACTAAACCGAGAGAGTATTACTAAACTGAGAGAATATTACTAAACTGAGAGAATATTACTAAACTGAGAGAATATTACTAAACTGAGAGAATATTACTAAGCTGAGAGAATATTACTAAACTGAGAGAGCTGTGAGAATATTACTAAACTGAGAGAATATTACTAAACTGAGAGAGTATTACTAGACTGAGAGAGTATTACTAAACTGAGAGAGTATTACTAAACTGAGAGAGTATTACTAAACTGAGAGAGTATTACTAAACTGAGAGAATATTACTAAACTGAGAGAATATTACTAAACTGAGAGAATATTACTAAACTGAGAGAATATTACTAAGCTGAGAGAATATTACTAAACTGAGAGAGCTGAGAGAATATTACTAAACTGAGAGAATATTACTAAACTGAGAGAGTATTACTAGACTGAGAGAATATTACTAAACTGAGAGAATATTACTAGACTGAGAGAGTATTACTAAACTGAGAGAGTATTACTAAACAGAGGGAGTATTACTAAACCGAGAGAGTATTACTAAACTGAGAGAATATTACTAAACTGAGAGAATATTACTAAACTGAGAGAATATTACTAAACTGAGAGAATATTACTAAACTGAGAGAGTATTACTAAACTGAGAGAATATTACTAAACTGAGAGAATATTACTAAACTGAGAGAATATTACTAAACTGAGAGAATATTACTAAACTGAGAGAACTGAGAGAGTTGAGAGAATATTACTAAACTGAGGGAATATTACTAAACTGAGAGAGTATTACTAAACTGAGAGAATATTACTAAACAGAGAGAATATTACTAAACTGAGAGAGTTTTACTAAACTGAGAGAGTATTACTAACCCGAGAGAGTATTACTAAACTGAGAGAATATTACTAAACTGAGAGAATATTTCTAAACTGAGAGAACTGAGAGAGCTGAGAGAATATTAGTAAACTGAGAGAATATTACTAAACTGAGAGAACTGAGAGATTTGAGAGAATATTACTAAACTGAGAGAATATTACTAAACTGAGAAAATATTACTAAACTGAGAGAATATTACTAAACTGAGAGAACTGAGAGAGCTGAGAGAATATTACTAAACTGAGAGAATATTACTGACCTGAGAGAGTATTACTAAACTGAGAGAATTTACTAAACTGAGAGAATATTACTAAACTGAGAGAGTTTTACTAAACTGAGAGAGTATTACTAACCCGAGAGAGTATTACTAAACTGAGAGAATATTACTAAACTGAGAGAATATTACTAAACTGAGAGAATATTGAGAGAGTTGAGAGAATATTACTAAACTGAGGGAATATTACTAAACTGAGAGAGTATTACTAAACTGAGAGAATATTACTAAACTGAGAGAATATTACTAAACTGAGAGAGTTTTACTAAACTGAGAGAGTATTACTAACCCGAGAGAGTATTACTAAACTGAGAGAATATTACTAAACTGAGAGAATATTTCTAAACTGAGAGAACTGAGAGAGCTGAGAGAATATTACTAAACTGAGAGAATATTACTAAACTGAGAGAACTGAGAGATTTGAGAGAATATTACTAAACTGAGAGAATATTACTAAACTGAGAAAATATTACTAAACTGAGAGAATATTACTAAACTGAGAGAACTGAGAGAGCTGAGAGAATATTACTAAACTGAGAGAATATTACTGACCTGAGAGAGTATTACTAAACTGAGAGAATTTACTAAACTGAGAGAATATTACTAAACTGAGAGAGTTTTACTAAACTGAGAGAGTATTACTAACCCGAGAGAGTATTACTAAACTGAGAGAATATTACTAAACTGAGAGAATATTACTAAACTGAGAGAATATTGAGAGAGTTGAGAGAATATTACTAAACTGAGGGAATATTACTAAACTGAGAGAGTATTACTAAACTGAGAGAATATTACTAAACTGAGAGAATATTACTAAACTGAGAGAATATTACTAAACTGAGAGAGCTGAGAGAATATTACTAAACTGAGAGAATATTACTAAACTGAGAGAACTGAGAGAGCTGAGAGAATATTACTAAACTGAGAGAATATTACTAAACTGAGAGAATATTACTAGACTGAGAGAGTACTACTAAACTGAGAGAGTTTTACTAAACTGAGGGAGTATTACTAAACCGAGAGAGTATTACTAACCTGAGAGAGTATTACTAAACTGAGAGAATATTACTAAACTGAGAGAATATAACTAAAGTGAGAGAATATTACTAAACTGAGAGAATATTACTAAACTGTGAGAATATTACTAAACTGAGAGAGTATTACTAAACTGAGGGAGTATTACTAAACCGAGAGAGTATTACTAACCTGAGAGAGTATTACTAAACTGAGAGAATATTACTAAACTGAGAGAATATTACTAAACTGAGAGAATATTACTAAGCTGAGAGAATATTACTAAGCTGAGAGAATATTACTAAACTGAGAGAGCCGAGAGAATATTACTAAAATGAGAGAATATTACTAAACTGAGAGAGTATTACTAAACTGAGAGAATATTACTAAACTGAGAGAGTATTACTAAACCGAGAGAGTATTACTAAACAGAGGGAGTATTACTAAACCGAGAGAGTATTACTAAACTGAGAGAATATTACTAAACTGAGAGAGTATTACTAAACTGAGAGAATATTACTAAACTGAGAGAGTATTACTAAACTGAGGGAGTATTACTAAACCGAGAGAGTATTACTAACCTGAAAGAGTATTACTAAACTGAGAGAATATTACTAAACTGTGAGAGTATTACTAAACTGAGAGAGTATTACTAACCCGAGAGAGTATTACTAAACTGAGAGAATATTACTAAACTGAGAGAATATTACTAAACTGAGAGAATATTACTAAACTGAGAGAATATTACTAAACTGAAAGAGCTGAGAGAATATTACTAAACTGAGAGAATATTACTAAACTGAGAGAATATTACTAAACTGAGAGAACTGAGAGAATATTACTAAACTGAGAGAGTATTACTAAACTGAGAGAGTATTACTAAACTGAGAGAATATTACTAAACTGAGAGAATATTACTAAACTGAGAGAGTATTACTAAACTGAGAGAGTATTACTAAACAGAGGGAGTATTACTAAACCGAGAGAGTATTACTAAACTGAGAGAATATTACTAAACTGAGAGAATATTACTAAACTGAGAGAATATTACTAAACTGAGAGAATATTACTAAGCTGAGAGAATATTACTAAACTGAGAGAGCTGAGAGAATATTACTAAACTGAGAGAATATTACTAAACTGAGAGAGTATTACTAGACTGAGAGAATATTACTAAACTGAGAGAATATTACTAGACTGAGAGAGTATTACTAAACTGAGAGAGTATTACTAAACAGAGGGAGTATTACTAAACCGAGAGAGTATTACTAAACTGAGAGAATATTACTAAACTGAGAGAATATTACTAAACTGAGAGAATATTACTAAACTGAGAGAATATTACTAAACTGAGAGAGTATTACTAAACTGAGAGAATATTACTAAACTGAGAGAATATTACTAAACTGAGAGAATATTACTAAACTGAGAGAATATTACTAAACTGAGAGAACTGAGAGAGTTGAGAGAATATTACTAAACTGAGGGAATATTACTAAACTGAGAGAGTATTACTAAACTGAGAGAATATTACTAAACTGAGAGAATATTACTAAACTGAGAGAGTTTTACTAAACTGAGAGAGTATTACTAACCCGAGAGAGTATTACTAAACTGAGAGAATATTACTAAACTGAGAGAATATTTCTAAACTGAGAGAACTGAGAGAGCTGAGAGAATATTACTAAACTGAGAGAATATTACTAAACTGAGAGAACTGAGAGATTTGAGAGAATATTACTAAACTGAGAGAATATTACTAAACTGAGAAAATATTACTAAACTGAGAGAATATTACTAAACTGAGAGAACTGAGAGATCTGAGAGAATATTACTAAACTGAGAGAATATTACTGACCTGAGAGAGTATTACTAAACTGAGAGAATTTACTAAACTGAGAGAATATTACTAAACTGAGAGAGTATTACTAACCCGAGAGAGTATTACTAAACTGAGAGAATATTACTAAACTGAGAGAATATTACTAAACTGAGAGAATATTGAGAGAGTTGAGAGAATATTACTAAACTGAGGGAATATTACTAAACTGAGAGAGTATTACTAAACTGAGAGAATATTACTAAACTGAGAGAATATTACTAAACTGAGAGAATATTACTAAACTGAGAGAGCTGAGAGAATATTACTAAACTGAGAGAATATTACTAAACTGAGAGAACTGAGAGAGCTGAGAGAATATTACTAAACTGAGAGAATATTACTAAACTGAGAGAATATTACTAGACTGAGAGAGTACTACTAAACTGAGAGAGTTTTACTAAACTGAGGGAGTATTACTAAACCGAGAGAGTATTACTAACCTGAGAGAGTATTACTAAACTGAGAGAATATTACTAAACTGAGAGAATATAACTAAAGTGAGAGAATATTACTAAACTGAGAGAATATTACTAAACTGAGAGAATATTACTAAACTGAGAGAGTATTACTAAACTGAGGGAGTATTACTAAACCGAGAGAGTATTACTAACCTGAGAGAGTATTACTAAACTGAGAGAATATTACTAAACTGAGAGAATATTACTAAACTGAGAGAATATTACTAAGCTGAGAGAATATTACTAAGCTGAGAGAATATTACTAAACTGAGAGAGCCGAGAGAATATTACTAAACTGAGAGAATATTACTAAACTGAGAGAGTATTACTAAACTGAGAGAATATTACTAAACTGAGAGAGTATTACTAAACCGAGAGAGTATTACTAAACAGAGGGAGTATTACTAAACCGAGAGAGTATTACTAAACTGAGAGAATATTACTAAACTGAGAGAGTATTACTAAACTGAGTGAATATTACTAAACTGAGAGAGTATTACTAAACTGAGGGAGTATTACTAAACCGAGAGAGTATTACTAACCTGAAAGAGTATTACTAAACTGAGAGAATATTACTAAACTGTGAGAGTATTACTAAACTGAGAGAGTATTACTAACCCGAGAGAGTATTACTAAACTGAGAGAATATTACTAAACTGAGAGAATATTACTAAACTGAGAGAATATTACTAAACTGAGAGAATATTACTAAACTGAAAGAGCTGAGAGAATATTACTAAACTGAGAGAATATTACTAAACTGAGAGAACTGAGAGAGCTGAGAGAATATTACTAAACTGAGAGAATATTACTAAACTGAGAGAATATTACTAAACTGAGAGAACTGAGAGAGCTGAGAGAATATTACTAAACTGAGAGAGTATTACTAAACTGAGAGAATATTACTAAACTGAGAGAATATTACTAAACTGAGAGAATATTACTAAACTGAGAGAGTATTCATAAACTGAGAGAGTATTACTAAACAGAGGGAGTATTACTAAACCGAGAGAGTATTACTAAACTGAGAGAATATTACTAAACTGAGAGAATATTACTAAACTGAGAGAATATTACTAAACTGAGAGAATATTACTAAGCTGAGAGAATATTACTAAACTGAGAGAGCTGAGAGAATATTACTAAACTGAGAGAATATTACTAAACTGAGAGAGTATTACTAGACTGAGAGAATATTACTAAACTGAGAGAATATTACTAAACTGAGAGAATATTACTAAACTGAGAGAATATTACTAAGCTGAGAGAATATTACTAAACTGAGAGAATATTACTAAACTGAGAGAGCCGAGAGAATATTACTAAACTGAGAGAATATTACTAAACTGAGAGAGTATTACTAAACTGAGAGAATATTACTAAACTGAGAGAGTATTACTAAACTGAGAGAGTATTACTAAACGGAGGGAGTATTACTAAACCGAGAGAGTATTACTAACCTGAAAGAGTATTACTAAACTGAGAGAATATTACTAAACTGTGAGAGTATTACTAAACTGAGAGAGTATTACTAACCCGAGAGAGTATTACTAAACTGAGAGAATATTACTAAACTGAGAGAATATTACTAAACTGAGAGAATATTACTAAACTGAGAGAATATTACTAAACTGAGAGAATATTACTAAACTGAGAGAATATTACTAAACTGAGAGAATGAGAGAGAATATTACTAAACTGAGAGAATATTACTAAACTGAGAGAATATTACTAAACTGAGAGAGTCTTACTAAACTGAGAGAATATTACTAAACTGAGAGAATATTACTAAACTGAGAGAGTATTACTAAACTGAGAGAGTATTACTAAACAGAGGGAGTATTACTAAACCGAGAGAGTATTACTAAACTGAGAGAATATTACTAAACTGAGAGAATATTACTAAACTGAGAGAATATTACTAAACTGAGAGAATATTACTAAACTGAGAGAGTATTACTAAACTGAGAGAGTATTACTAAACAGAGGGAGTATTACTAAACCGAGAGAGTATTACTAAACTGAGAGAGTATTACTAAACTGAGAGAATATTACTAAACTGAGAGAATATTACTAAACTGAGAGAGTATTACTAAACTGAGGGAGTATTACTAAACCGAGAGAGTATTACTAAACTGAGAGAGTATTACTAAACTGAGAGAATATTACTAAACTGAGAGAATATTACTAAACTGAGAGAATATTACTAAGCTGAGAGAATATTACTAAACTGAGAGAATATTACTAAACTGAGAGAGCCGAGAGAATATTACTAAACTGAGAGAATATTACTAAACTGAGAGAGTATTACTAAACTGAGAGAATATTACTAAACTGAGAGAGTATTACTAAACAGAGGGAGTATTACTAAACCGAGAGAGTATTACTAAACTGAGAGAATATTACTAAACTGACAGAGTATTACTAAACTGAGAGAATATTACTAAACTGAGAGAGTATTACTAAACTGAGGGAGTATTACTAAACCGAGAGAGTATTACTAACCTGAAAGAGTATTACTAAACTGAGAGAATATTACTAAACTGTGAGAGTATTACTAAACTGAGAGAGTATTACTAACCCGAGAGAGTATTACTAAACTGAGAGAATATTACTAAACTGAGAGAATATTACTAAACTGAGAGAATATTACTAAACTGAGAGAATATTACTAAACTGAGAGAGCTGAGAGAATATTACTAAACTGAGAGAATATTACTAAACTGAGAGAACTGAGAGAGCTGAGAGAATATTACTAAACTGAGAGAATATTACTAAACTGAGAGAATATTACTAAACTGAGAGAACTGAGAGAGCTGAGAGAATATTACTAAACTGAGAGAGTATTACTAAACTGAGAGAATATTACTAAACCGAGAGAGTATTACTAAACTGAGAGAATATTACTAAACTGAGAGAATATTACTAAACTGAGAGAATATTACTAAACTGAGAGAGCTGAGAGAATATGACTAAACTGAGAGAATATTACTAAACTGAGAGAGTATTACTAGACTGAGAGAATATTACTAAACTGAGAGAATATTACTAAACTGAGAGAGTATTACTAAACAGAGGGAGTATTACTAAACCGAGAGAGTATTACTAAACTGAGAGAATATTACTAAACTGAGAGAATATTACTAAACTGAGAGACTATTACTAAGCTGAGAGAATATTACTAAACTGAGAGAGCTGAGAGAATATTACTAAACTGAGAGAATATTACTAAACTGAGAGAGTATTACTAAACTGAGAGAATATTACTAAACTGAGAGAGTATTACTAAACTGAGAGAGTATTACTAAACAGAGGGAGTATTACTAAACCGAGAGAGTATTACTAAACTGAGAGAATATTACTAAACTGAGAGAGTATTACTAAACTGAGAGAATATTACTAAACTGAGAGAGTATTACTAAACTGAGGGAGTATTACTAAACCGAGAGAGTATTACTAACCTGAAAGAGTATTACTAAACTGAGAGAATATTACTAAACTGTGAGAGTATTACTAAACTGAGAGAGTATTACTAACCCGAGAGAGTATTACTAAACTGAGAGAATATTACTAAACTGAGAGAATATTACTAAACTGAGAGAATATTACTAAACTGAGAGAACTGAGAGAGCTGAGAGAATATTACTAAACTGAGAGAATATTACTAAACAGAGAATATTACTAAACTGAGAGAACTGAGAGAGCTGAGAGAATATTACTAAACTGAGAGAGTATTACTAAACTGAGAGAATATTACTAAACTGAGAGAATATTACTAAACTGAGAGAATATTACTAAACTGAGAGAGTATTACTAAACTGAGAGAGTATTACTAAACAGAGGGAGTATAACTAAACCGAGAGAGTATTACTAAACTGAGAGAATATTACTAAACTGAGAGAATATTACTATGCTGAGAGAATATTACTAAACTGAGAGAGCTGAGAGAATATTACTAAACTGAGTGAATATTACTAAACTGAGAGAGTATTACTAAACTGAGAGAATATTACTAAACTGAGAGAATATTACTAGACTGAGAGAGTATTACTAAACTGAGAGAGTATTACTAAACAGAGGGAGTATTACTAAACCGAGAGAGTATTACTAAACTGAGAGAATATTACTAAACTGAGAGAATATTACTAAACTGAGAGAATATTACTAAACTGAGAGAATATTACTAAACTGAGAGAGTATTACTAAACTGAGAGAATATTACTAAACTGAGAGAATATTACTAAACTGAGAGAATATTACTAAACTGAGAGAATATTACTAAACTGAGAGAACTGAGAGAGTTGAGAGAATATTACTAAACTGAGGGAATATTACTAAACTGAGAGAGTATTACTAAACTGAGAGAATATTACTAAACTGAGAGAATATTACTAAACTGAGAGAGTTTTACTAAACTGAGAGAGTATTACTAACCCGAGAGAGTATTACTAAACTGAGAGAATATTACTAAACTGAGAGAATATTTCTAAACTGAGAGAACTGAGAGAGCTGAGAGAATATTACTAAACTGAGAGAATATTACTAAACTGAGAGAACTGAGAGATTTGAGAGAATATTACTAAACTGAGAGAATATTACTAAACTGAGAAAATATTACTAAACTGAGAGAATATTACTAAACTGAGAGAACTGAGAGAGCTGAGAGAATATTACTAAACTGAGAGAATATTACTGACCTGAGAGAGTATTACTAAACTGAGAGAATTTACTAAACTGAGAGAATATTACTAAACTGAGAGAGTTTTACTAAACTGAGAGAGTATTACTAACCCGAGAGAGTATTACTAAACTGAGAGAATATTACTAAACTGAGAGAATATTACTAAACTGAGAGAATATTGAGAGAGTTGAGAGAATATTACTAAACTGAGGGAATATTACTAAACTGAGAGAGTATTACTAAACTGAGAGAATATTACTAAACTGAGAGAATATTACTAAACTGAGAGAATATTACTAAACTGAGAGAGCTGAGAGAATATTACTAAACTGAGAGAATATTACTAAACTGAGAGAACTGAGAGAGCTGAGAGAATATTACTAAACTGAGAGAATATTACTAAACTGAGAGAATATTACTAGACTGAGAGAGTACTACTAAACTGAGAGAGTTTTACTAAACTGAGGGAGTATTACTAAACCGAGAGAGTATTACTAACCTGAGAGAGTATTACTAAACTGAGAGAATATTACTAAACTGAGAGAATATAACTAAAGTGAGAGAATATTACTAAACTGAGAGAATATTACTAAACTGAGAGAATATTACTAAACTGAGAGAGTATTACTAAACTGAGGGAGTATTACTAAACCGAGAGAGTATTACTAACCTGAGAGAGTATTACTAAACTGAGAGAATATTACTAAACTGAGAGAATATTACTAAACTGAGAGAATATTACTAAGCTGAGAGAATATTACTAAGCTGAGAGAATATTACTAAACTGAGAGAGCCGAGAGAATATTACTAAACTGAGAGAATATTACTAAACTGAGAGAGTATTACTAAACTGAGAGAATATTACTAAACTGAGAGAGTATTACTAAACCGAGAGAGTATTACTAAACAGAGGGAGTATTACTAAACCGAGAGAGTATTACTAAACTGAGAGAATATTACTAAACTGAGAGAGTATTACTAAACTGAGTGAATATTACTAAACTGAGAGAGTATTACTAAACTGAGGGAGTATTACTAAACCGAGAGAGTATTACTAACCTGAAAGAGTATTACTAAACTGAGAGAATATTACTAAACTGTGAGAGTATTACTAAACTGAGAGAGTATTACTAACCCGAGAGAGTATTACTAAACTGAGAGAATATTACTAAACTGAGAGAATATTACTAAACTGAGAGAATATTACTAAACTGAGAGAATATTACTAAACTGAAAGAGCTGAGAGAATATTACTAAACTGAGAGAATATTACTAAACTGAGAGAACTGAGAGAGCTGAGAGAATATTACTAAACTGAGAGAATATTACTAAACTGAGAGAATATTACTAAACTGAGAGAACTGAGAGAGCTGAGAGAATATTACTAAACTGAGAGAGTATTACTAAACTGAGAGAATATTACTAAACTGAGAGAATATTACTAAACTGAGAGAATATTACTAAACTGAGAGAGTATTACTAAACTGAGAGAGTATTACTAAACAGAGGGAGTATTACTAAACCGAGAGAGTATTACTAAACTGAGAGAATATTACTAAACTGAGAGAATATTACTAAACTGAGAGAATATTACTAAACTGAGAGAATATTACTAAGCTGAGAGAATATTACTAAACTGAGAGAGCTGAGAGAATATTACTAAACTGAGAGAATATTACTAAACTGAGAGAGTATTACTAGACTGAGAGAATATTACTAAACTGAGAGAATATTACTAAACTGAGAGAATATTACTAAACTGAGAGAATATTACTAAGCTGAGAGAATATTACTAAACTGAGAGAGCTGAGAGAATATTACTAAACTGAGAGAATATTACTAAACTGAGAGAGTATTACTAAACTGAGAGAATATTACTAAACTGAGAGAATATTACTAAACTGAGAGAGTATTACTAAACGGAGGGAGTATTACTAAACCGAGAGAGTATTACTAACCTGAAAGAGTATTACTAAACTGAGAGAATATTACTAAACTGTGAGAGTATTACTAAACTGAGAGAGTATTACTAACCCGAGAGAGTATTACTAAACTGAGAGAATATTACTAAACTGAGAGAATATTACTAAACTGAGAGAATATTACTAAACTGAGAGAATATTACTAAACTGAGAGAATATTACTAAACTGAGAGAGCTGAGAGAATATTACTAAACTGAGAGAATATTACTAAACTGAGAGAACTGAGAGAGCTGAGAGAATATTACTAAACTGAGAGAATATTACTAAACTGAGAGAATATTACTAAACTGAGAGAGTATTACTAAACTGAGAGAATATTACTAAACTGAGAGAATATTACTAAACTGAGAGAGTATTACTAAACTGAGAGAGTATTACTAAACAGAGGGAGTATTACTAAACCGAGAGAGTATTACTAAACTGAGAGAATATTACTAAACTGAGAGAATATTACTAAACTGAGAGAATATTACTAAACTGAGAGAATATTACTAAACTGAGAGAGTATTACTAAACTGAGAGAGTATTACTAAACAGAGGGAGTATTACTAAACCGAGAGAGTATTACTAAACTGAGAGAGTATTACTAAACTGAGAGAGTATTACTAAACTGAGAGAATATTACTAAACTGAGAGAGTATTACTAAACTGAGGGAGTATTACTAAACCGAGAGAGTATTACTAACCTGAGAGAGTATTACTAAACTGAGAGAATATTACTAAACTGAGAGAATATTACTAAACTGAGAGAATATTACTAAGCTGAGAGAATATTACTAAGCTGAGAGAATATTACTAAACTGAGAGAGCCGAGAGAATATTACTAAACTGAGAGAATATTACTAAACTGAGAGAGTATTACTAAACTGAGAGAGTATTACTAAACCGAGAGAGTATTACTAAACAGAGGGAGTATTACTAAACCGAGAGAGTATTACTAAACTGAGAGAATATTACTAAACTGACAGAGTATTACTAAACTGAGAGAATATTACTAAACTGAGAGAGTATTACTAAACTGAGGGAGTATTACTAAACCGAGAGAGTATTACTAACCTGAAAGAGTATTACTAAACTGAGAGAATATTACTAAACTGTGAGAGTATTACTAAACTGAGAGAGTATTACTAACCCGAGAGAGTATTACTAAACTGAGAGAATATTACTAAACTGAGAGAATATTACTAAACTGAGAGAATATTACTAAACTGAGAGAATATTACTAAACTGAGAGAGCTGAGAGAATATTACTAAACTGAGAGAATATTACTAAACTGAGAGAACTGAGAGAGCTGAGAGAATATTACTAAACTGAGAGAATATTACTAAACTGAGAGAATATTACTAAACTGAGAGAACTGAGAGAGCTGAGAGAATATTACTAAACTGAGAGAGTATTACTAAACTGAGAGAATATTACTAAACCGAGAGAGTATTACTAAACTGAGAGAATATTAATAAAATGAGAGAATATTACTAAACTGAGAGAATATTACTAAACTGAGAGAGCTGAGAGAATATGACTAAACTGAGAGAATATTACTAAACTGAGAGAGTATTACTAGACTGAGAGAATATTACTAAACTGAGAGAGTATTACTAAACAGAGGGAGTATTACTAAACCGAGAGAGTATTACTAAACTGAGAGAATATTACTAAACTGAGAGAATATTACTAAACTGAGAGACTATTACTAAGCTGAGAGAATATTACTAAACTGAGAGAGCTGAGAGAATATTACTAAACTGAGAGAATATTACTAAACTGAGAGAGTATTACTAAACTGAGAGAATATTACTAAACTGAGAGAGTATTACTAAACTGAGAGAGTATTACTAAACAGAGGGAGTATTACTAAACCGAGAGAGTATTACTAAACTGAGAGAATATTACTAAACTGAGAGAGTATTACTAAACTGAGAGAATATTACTAAACTGAGAGAGTATTACTAAACTGAGGGAGTATTACTAAACCGAGAGAGTATTACTAACCTGAAAGAGTATTACTAAACTGAGAGAATATTACTAAACTGTGAGAGTATTACTAAACTGAGAGAGTATTACTAACCCGAGAGAGTATTACTAAACTGAGAGAATATTACTAAACTGAGAGAATATTACTAAACTGAGAGAATATTACTAAACTGAGAGAACTGAGAGAGCTGAGAGAATATTACTAAACTGAGAGAATATTACTAAACAGAGAATATTACTAAACTGAGAGAACTGAGAGAGCTGAGAGAATATTACTAAACTGAGAGAGTATTACTAAACTGAGAGAATATTACTAAACTGAGAGAATATTACTAAACTGAGAGAATATTACTAAACTGAGAGAGTATTACTAAACTGAGAGAGTATTACTAAACAGAGGGAGTATAACTAAACCGAGAGAGTATTACTAAACTGAGAGAATATTACTAAACTGAGAGAATATTACTATGCTGAGAGAATATTACTAAACTGAGAGAGCTGAGAGAATATTACTAAACTGAGTGAATATTACTAAACTGAGAGAGTATTACTAAACTGAGAGAATATTACTAAACTGAGAGAATATTACTAAACTGAGAAAATATTACTAAACTGAGAGAATATTACTAAACTGAGAGAGTTTTACTAAACTGAGAGAGTATTACTAACCTGAGAGAGTATTACTAAACTGAGAGAATATTACTAAACTGAGAGAATATTACTAAACTGAGAGAATATTACTAAACTGAGAGAACTGAGAGAGCTGAGAGAATATTACTAAACTGAGAGAGTATTACTAAACTGAGAGAATATTACTAAACTGAGAGAATATTACTAAACTGAGAGAATATTACTAAACTGAGAGAGTATTACTAACTGAGAGAGTATTACTAAACAGAGGGAGTATTACTAAACCGAGAGAGTATTACTAAACTGAGAGAATATTACTAAACTGAGAGAATATTACTAAACTGAGAGAATATTACTAAACTGAGAGAGCTGAGAGAATATGACTAAACTGAGAGAATATTACTAAACTGAAAGAGTATTACTCAACTGAGAGAGTATTACTAAACTGAGAGAGTATTACTAAACTGAGAGAATATTACTAAACTGAGAGAATATTACGAAACTGAGAGAATATTACTAAACTGAGAGAATATTACTAAACTGAGAGAAGCTGAGAGAATATTACTAAACTGAGAGAGTATTACTAAACTGAGAGAATATTACTAAACTGAGAGAATATTACTAAACTGAGAGAGTATTACTAAACTGAGAGAATATTACTAAACTGAGAGAATATTACTAAACTGAGAGAATATAACTAAACTGAGAGAATATTACTAAACTGAGAGAGTATTACTAAACTGAGAGAGTATTACTAACCCGAGAGAGTATTACTAAACTGAGAGAATATTACTAAACTGAGAGAATATTTCTAAACTGAGAGAACTGAGAGAGCTGAGAGAATATTACTAAACTGAGAGAATATTACTAAACTGAGAGAACTGAGAGATTTGAGAGAATATTACTAAACTGAGAGAATATTACTAAACTGAGAAAATATTACTAAACTGAGAGAATATTACTAAACTGAGAGAACTGAGAGAGCTGAGAGAATATTACTAAACTGAGAGAATATTACTGACCTGAGAGAGTATTACTAAACTGAGAGAATTTACTAAACTGAGAGAATATTACTAAACTGAGAGAGTTTTACTAAACTGAGAGAGTATTAATAACCCGAGAGAGTATTACTAAACTGAGAGAATATTACTAAACTGAGAGAATATTACTAAACTGAGAGAATATTGACTAAACTGAGAGAATATTACTAAACTGAGGGAATATTACTAAACTGAGAGAGTATTACTAAACTGAGAGAATATTACTAAACTGAGAGAATATTACTAAACTGAGAGAATATTACTAAACTGAGAGAGCTGAGAGAATATTACTAAACTGAGAGAATATTACTAAACTGAGAGAACTGAGAGAGCTGAGAGAATATTACTAAACTGAGAGAATATTACTAAACTGAGAGAGTATTACTAAACTGAGGGAGTATTACTAAACCGAGAGAGTATTACTAACCTGAGAGAGTATTACTAAACTGAGAGAATATTACTAAACTGAGAGAATATTACTAAACTGAGAGAATATTACTAAGCTGAGAGAATATTACTAAACTGAGAGAATATTACTAAACTGAGAGAGCCGAGAGAATATTACTAAACTGAGAGAGTATTACTAAACTGAGAGAGTATTACTAAACTGAGAGAATATTACTAAACCGAGAGAGTATTACTAAACAGAGGGAGTATTACTAAACCGAGAGAGTATTACTAAACTGAGAGAATATTACTAAACTGACAGAGTATTACTAAACTGAGAGAATATTACTAAACTGAGAGAGTATTACTAAACTGAGGGAGTATTACTAAACCGAGAGAGTATTACTAACCTGAAAGAGTATTACTAAACTGAGAGAATATTACTAAACTGTGAGAGTATTACTAAACTGAGAGAGTATTACTAACCCGAGAGAGTATTACTAAACTGAGAGAATATTACTAAACTGAGAGAATATTACTAAACTGAGAGAATATTACTAAACTGAGAGAATATTACTAAACTGAGAGAGCTGAGAGAATATTACTAAACTGAGAGAATATTACTAAACTGAGAGAACTGAGAGAGCTGAGAGAATATTACTAAACTGAGAGAATATTACTAAACTGAGAGAATATTACTAAACTGAGAGAACTGAGAGAGCTGAGAGAATATTACTAAACTGAGAGAGTATTACTAAACTGAGAGAATATTACTAAACCGAGAGAGTATTACTAAACTGAGAGAATATTACTAAACTGAGAGAATATTACTAAACTGAGAGAATATTACTAAACTGAGAGAGCTGAGAGAATATGACTAAACTGAGAGAATATTACTAAACTGAGAGAGTATTACTAGACTGAGAGAATATTACTAAACTGAGAGAATATTACTAAACTGAGAGAGTATTACTAAACAGAGGGAGTATTACTAAACCGAGAGAGTATTACTAAACTGAGAGAATATTACTAAACTGAGAGAATATTACTAAACTGAGAGACTATTACTAAGCTGAGAGAATATTACTAAACTGAGAGAGCTGAGAGAATATTACTAAACTGAGAGAATATTACTAAACTGAGAGAGTATTACTAAACTGAGAGAATATTACTAAACTGAGAGAGTATTACTAAACTGAGAGAGTATTACTAAACAGAGGGAGTATTACTAAACCGAGAGAGTATTACTAAACTGAGAGAATATTACTAAACTGAGAGAGTATTACTAAACTGAGAGAATATTACTAAACTGAGAGAGTATTACTAAACTGAGGGAGTATTACTAAACCGAGAGAGTATTACTAACCTGAAAGAGTATTACTAAACTGAGAGAATATTACTAAACTGTGAGAGTATTACTAAACTGAGAGAGTATTACTAACCCGAGAGAGTATTACTAAACTGAGAGAATATTACTAAACTGAGAGAATATTACTAAACTGAGAGAATATTACTAAACTGAGAGAACTGAGAGAGCTGAGAGAATATTACTAAACTGAGAGAATATTACTAAACAGAGAATATTACTAAACTGAGAGAACTGAGAGAGCTGAGAGAATATTACTAAACTGAGAGAGTATTACTAAACTGAGAGAATATTACTAAACTGAGAGAATATTACTAAACTGAGAGAATATTACTAAACTGAGAGAGTATTACTAAACTGAGAGAGTATTACTAAACAGAGGGAGTATAACTAAACCGAGAGAGTATTACTAAACTGAGAGAATATTACTAAACTGAGAGAATATTACTATGCTGAGAGAATATTACTAAACTGAGAGAGCTGAGAGAATATTACTAAACTGAGTGAATATTACTAAACTGAGAGAGTATTACTAAACTGAGAGAATATTACTAAACTGAGAGAATATTACTAAACTGAGAAAATATTACTAAACTGAGAGAATATTACTAAACTGAGAGAGTTTTACTAAACTGAGAGAGTATTACTAACCTGAGAGAGTATTACTAAACTGAGAGAATATTACTAAACTGAGAGAATATTACTAAACTGAGAGAATATTACTAAACTGAGAGAACTGAGAGAGCTGAGAGAATATTACTAAACTGAGAGAGTATTACTAAACTGAGAGAATATTACTAAACTGAGAGAATATTACTAAACTGAGAGAATATTACTAAACTGAGAGAGTATTACTAACTGAGAGAGTATTACTAAACAGAGGGAGTATTACTAAACCGAGAGAGTATTACTAAACTGAGAGAATATTACTAAACTGAGAGAATATTACTAAACTGAGAGAACTAAGCTGAGAGAATATTACTAAACTGAGAGAGCTGAGAGAATATGACTAAACTGAGAGAATATTACTAAACTGAGAGAGTATTACTAAACTGAGAGAGTATTACTAAACTGAGAGAGTATTACTAAACTGAGAGAATATTACTAAACTGAGAGAGTATTACGAAACTGAGAGAATATTACTAAACTGAGAGAGTATTACTAAACTGAGAGAATATTACTAAACTGAGAGAGTATTACTAAACTGAGAGAATATTACTAAACTGAGAGAATATTACTAAACTGAGAGAACTGAGAGAATATTACTAAACTGAGAGAGTATTACTAAACTGAGAGAATATAACTAAACTGAGAGAATATTACTAAACTGAGAGAGTTTTACTAAACTGAGAGAGTATTACTAACCCGAGAGAGTATTACTAAACTGAGAGAATATTACTAAACTGAGAGAATATTTCTAAACTGAGAGAACTGAGAGAGCTGAGAGAATATTACTAAACTGAGAGAATATTACTAAACTGAGAGAACTGAGAGATTTGAGAGAATATTACTAAACTGAGAGAATATTACTAAACTGAGAAAATATTACTAAACTGAGAGAATATTACTAAACTGAGAGAACTGAGAGAGCTGAGAGAATATTACTAAACTGAGAGAATATTACTGACCTGAGAGAGTATTACTAAACTGAGAGAATTTACTAAACTGAGAGAATATTACTAAACTGAGAGAGTTTTACTAAACTGAGAGAGTATTAATAACCCGAGAGAGTATTACTAAACTGAGAGAATATTACTAAACTGAGAGAATATTACTAAACTGAGAGAATATTGAGAGAGTTGAGAGAATATTACTAAACTGAGGGAATATTACTAAACTGAGAGAGTATTACTAAACTGAGAGAATATTACTAAACTGAGAGAATATTACTAAACTGAGAGAATATTACTAAACTGAGAGAGCTGAGAGAATATTACTAAACTGAGAGAATATTACTAAACTGAGAGAACTGAGAGAGCTGAGAGAATATTACTAAACTGAGAGAATATTACTAAACTGAGAGAATATTACTAGACTGAGAGAGTACTACTTAACTGAGAGAGTTTTACTAAACTGAGGGAGTATTACTAAACCGAGAGAGTATTACTAACCTGAGAGAGTATTACTAAACTGAGAGAATATTACTAAACTGAGAGAATATAACTAAAGTGAGAGAATATTACTAAACTGAGAGAATATTACTAAATTGAGAGAGTATTACTAAACTTAGGGAGTATTTCTAAACCGAGAGAGTATTACTAACCTGAGAGAGTATTACTAAACTGAGAGAATATTACTAAACTGAGAGAATATTACTAAACTGAGAGAATATTACTAAGCTGAGAGAATATTACTAAGCTGAGAGAATATTACTAAACTGAGAGAGCCGAGAGAATATTACTAAACTGAGAGAATATTACTAAACTGAGAGAGTATTACTAAACTGAGAGAATATTACTAAACTGAGAGTATTACTAAACTGAGAGAGTATTACTAAACGGAGGGAGTATTACTAAACCGAGAGAGTATTACTAAACAGAGGGAGTATTACTAAACCGAGAGAGTATTACTAAACTGAGAGAATATTACTAAACTGAGAGAGTATTACTAAACTGAGAGAATATTACTAAACTGAGAGAGTATTACTAAACTGAGGGAGTATTACTAAACCGAGAGAGTATTACTAACCTGAAAGAGTATTACTAAACTGAGAGAATATTACTAAACTGAGAGAATATTACTAAACTGAGAGAGCTGAGAGAATATTACTAAACTGAGAGAATATTTCTAAACTGAGAGAACTGAGAGAGCTGAGAGAATATTACTAAACTGAGAGAATATTACTAAACTGAAAGAATATTACTAAACTGAGAGAACTGAGAGAGCTGAGAGAATATTACTAAACTGAGAGAGTATTACTAAACTGAGAGAATATTACTAAACTGAGAGAATATTACTAAACTGAGAGAATATTACTAAACTGAGAGAGTATTACTAAACTGAGAGAGTATTACTAAACAGAGGGAGTATTACTAAACCGAGAGAGTATTACTAAACTGAGAGAATATTACTAAACTGAGAGAATATTACTAAACTGAGAGATTATTACTAAACTGAGAGAATATTACTAAGCTGAGAGAATATTACTAAACTGAGAGAATATTACTAAACTGAGAGAATATTACTAAACTGAGAGAATATTACTAAACTGAGAGAATATTACTAAACTGAGAGAATATTACTAAACTGAGAGAATATTACTAAACTGAGAGAATATTACTAAACTGAGAGAATATTACTAAACTGAGAGAATATTACTAAACTGAGAGAATATTACTAAGCTGAGAGAATATTACTAAACTGAGAGAATATTACTAAACTGAGAGACTATTACTAAACTGAGAGAATATTACTAAACTGAGAGATTATTACTAAACTGAGAGAGTATTACTAGACTGAGAGAATATTACTAAACTGAGAGAATATTACTAAACTGAGAGAGTATTACTAAACTGAGAGAGTATTACTAAACAGAGGGAGTATTACTAAACCGAGAGAGTATTACTAAACTGAGAGAATATTACTAAACTGAGAGAATATTACTAAACTGAGAGACTATTACTAAGCTGAGAGAATATTACTAAACTGAGAGAGCTGAGAGAATATTACTAAACTGAGAGAATATTACTAAACTGAGAGAATATTACTAAACTGAGAGTATTACTAAACTGAGAGAGTATTACTAAACGGAGGGAGTATTACTAAACCGAGAGAGTATTACTAAACAGAGGGAGTATTACTAAACCGAGAGAGTATTACTAAACTGAGAGAATATTACTAAGCTGAGAGAGTATTACTAAACTGAGAGAATATTACTAAACTGAGAAAGTATTACTAAACTGAGGGAGTATTACTAAACCGAGAGAGTATTACTAACCTGAAAGAGTATTACTAAACTGAGAGAATATTACTAAACTGTGAGAGTATTACTAAACTGAGAGAGTATTACTAACCCGAGAGAGTATTACTAAACTGAGAGAATATTACTAAACTGAGAGAATATTACTAAACTGAGAGAATATTACTAAACTGAGAGAATATTACTAAACTGAGAGAGCTGAGAGAATATTACTAAACTGAGAGAATATTTCTAAACTGAGAGAACTGAGAGAGCTGAGAGAATATTACTAAACTGAGAGAATATTACTAAACTGAAAGAATATTACTAAACTGAGAGAACTGAGAGAGCTGAGAGACTATTACTAAACTGAGAGAGTTTTACTAAACTGAGAGAATATTACTAAACTGAGAGAGTATTACTAAACTGAGAGAGTATTACTAAACAGAGGGAGTATTACTAAACCGAGAGAGTATTACTAAACTGAGAGAATATTACTAAACTGAGAGAATATTACTAAACTGAGAGATTATTACTAAACTGAGAGAATATTACTAAGCTGAGAGAATATTACTAAACTGAGAGAATATTACTAAACTGAGAGAATATTACTAAACTGAGAGAATATTACTAAACTGAGAGAATATTACTAAACTGAGAGAATATTACTAAACTGAGAGAATATTACTAAACTGAGAGAATATTACTAAACTGAGAGAATATTACTAAACTGAGAGAATATTACTAAACTGAGAGAATATTACTAAGCTGAGAGAATATTACTAAACTGAGAGAATATTACTAAACTGAGAGAATATTACTAAACTGAGAGAATATTACTAAACTGAGAGAATATTACTAAACTGAGAGAGTATTACTAGACTGAGAGAATATTACTAAACTGAGAGAATATTACTAAACTGAGAGAGTATTACTAAACTGAGAGAGTATTACTAAACAGAGGGAGTATTACTAAACCGAGAGAGTATTACTAAACTGAGAGAATATTACTAAACTGAGAGAATATTACTAAACTGAGAGACTATTACTAAGCTGAGAGAATATTACTAAACTGAGAGAGCTGAGAGAATATTACTAAACTGAGAGAATATTACTAAACTGAGAGAATATTACTAAACTGAGAGAATATTACTAAACTGAGAGAGTATTACTAAACTGAGAGAGTATTACTAAACAGAGGGAGTATTACTAAACCGAGAGAGTATTACTAAACTGAGAGAATATTACTAAACTGAGAGAGTATTACTAAACTGAGAGAATATTACTAAACTGAGAGAGTATTACTAAACTGAGGGAGTATTACTAAACCGAGAGAGTATTACTAACCTGAAAGAGTATTACTAAACTGAGAGAATATTACTAAACTGTGAGAGTATTACTAAACTGAGAGAGTATTACTAACCCGAGAGAGTATTACTAAACTGAGAGAATATTACTAAACTGAGAGAATATTACTAAACTGAGAGAATATTAATAAACTGAGAGAACTGAGAGAGCTGAGAGAATATTACTAAACTGAGAGAATATTACTAAACAGAGAATATTAATAAACTGAGAGAACTGAGAGAGCTGAGAGAATATTACTAAACTGAGAGAATATTACTAAACAGAGAATATTACTAAACTGAGAGAACTGAGAGAGCTGAGAGAATATTACTAAACTGAGAGAGTATTACTAAACTGAGAGAATATTACTAAACTGAGAGAATATTACTAAACTGAGAGAATATTACTAAACTGAGAGAGTATTACTAAACTGAGAGAGTATTACTAAACAGAGGGAGTATAACTAAACCGAGAGAGTATTACTAAACTGAGAGAATATTACTAAACTGAGAGAAAATTACTATGCTGAGAGAATATTACTAAACTGAGAGAGCTGAGAGAATATTACTAAACTGAGAGAATATTACTAAACTGAGAGAGTATTACTAAACTGAGAGAATATTACTAAACTGAGAGAATATTACTAAACTGAGAAAATATTACTAGACAGAGAGTATTACTAAACTGAGAGAATATTACTAAACTGAGAGAATATTACTAAACTGAGAGAATATTACTAAACTGAGAGAACTGAGAGAGCTGAGAGAATATTACTAAACTGAGAGAGTATTACTAAACTGAGAGAATATTACTAAACTGAGAGAATATTACTAAACTGAGAGAGTATTACTAACTGAGAGAGTATTACTAAACAGAGGGAGTATTACTAAACCGAGAGAGTATTACTAAACTGAGAGAATATTACTAAACTGAGAGAATATTACAAAGCTGAGAGAATATTACTAAACTGAGAGAGCTGAGAGAATATTACTAAACTGAGAGAATATTACTAAACTGAGAGAGTATTACTAAACAGAGAGAGTATTACTAAACTGAGAGAATATTACTAAACTGAGAGAGTATTACGAAACTGAGAGAATATTACTAAACTGAGAGAGTATTACTAAACTGAGAGAGTATTACTAAACTGAGAGAGTATTACTAAACTGAGAGAGTATTACTATTACTGAGAACTGAGAGAATATTACTAAACTGAGAAAACTGAGAGAGTTGAGAGAATATTACTAAACTGAGGGAATATTACTAAACTGAGAGAGTATTACTAAACTGAGAGAATATTACTAAACTGAGAGAATATTACTAAACTGAGAGAGTTTTACTAAACTGAGAGAGTATTACTAACCCAAGAGAGTATTACTAAACTGAGAGAATATTACTAAACTGAGAGAATATTTCTAAACTGAGAGAACTGAGAGAGCTGAGAGAATATTACTAAACTGAGAGAATATTACTAAACTGAGAGAACTGAGAGATTTGAGAGAATATTACTAAACTGAGAGAATATTACTAAACTGAGAAAATATTACTAAACTGAGAGAATATTAATAAACTGAGAGAACTGAGAGAGCTGAGAGAATATTACTAAACTGAGAGAATATTACTAAACAGAGAATATTACTAAACTGAGAGAACTGAGAGAGCTGAGAGAATATTACTAAACTGAGAGAGTATTACTAAACTGAGAGAGTATTACTAAACAGAGGGAGTATAACTAAACCGAGAGAGTATTACTAAACTGAGAGAATATTACTAAACTGAGAGAATATTACTATGCTGAGAGAATATTACTAAACTGAGAGAGCTGAGAGAATATTACTAAACTGAGAGAATATTACTAAACTGAGAGAGTATTACTAAACTGAGAGAATATTACTAAACTGAGAGAATATTACTAAACTGAGAAAATATTACTAGACAGAGAGTATTACTAAACTGAGAGAGTATTACTAAACTGAGAGAATATTACTAAACTGAGAGAATATTACTAAACTGAGAGAGTTTTACTAAACTGAGAGAGTATTACTAACCTGAGAGAATATTACTAAACTGAGAGAATATTACTAAACTGAGAGAATATTACTAAACTGAGAGAATATTACTAAACTGAGAGAACTGAGAGAGCTGAGAGAATATTACTAAACTGAGAGAGTATTACTAAACTGAGAGAATATTACTAAACTGAGAGAATATTAATAAACTGAGAGAACTGAGAGAGCTGAGAGAATATTACTAAACTGAGAGAATATTACTAAACAGAGAATATTAATAAACTGAGAGAACTGAGAGAGATGAGAGAATATTACTAAACTGAGAGAATATTACTAAACAGAGAATATTACTAAACTGAGAGAACTGAGAGAGCTGAGAGAATATTACTAAACTGAGAGAGTATTACTAAACTGAGAGAATATTACTAAACTGAGAGAATATTACTAAACTGAGAGAATATTACTAAACTGAGAGAGTATTACTAAACTGAGAGAGTATTACTAAACAGAGGGAGTATAACTAAACCGAGAGAGTATTACTAAACTGAGAGAATATTACTAAACTGAGAGAAAATTACTATGCTGAGAGAATATTACTAAACTGAGAGAGCTGAGAGAATATTACTAAACTGAGAGAATATTACTAAACTGAGAGAATATTACTAAACTGAGAGAACTGAGAGATTTGAGAGAATATTACTAAACTGAGAGAATATTACTAAACTGAGAAAATATTACTAAACTGAGAGAATATTAATAAACTGAGAGAACTGAGAGAGCTGAGAGAATATTACTAAACTGAGAGAATATTACTAAACAGAGAATATTACTAAACTGAGAGAACTGAGAGAGCTGAGAGAATATTACTAAACTGAGAGAGTATTACTAAACTGAGAGAGTATTACTAAACAGAGGGAGTATAACTAAACCGAGAGAGTATTACTAAACTGAGAGAATATTACTAAACTGAGAGAATATTACTATGCTGAGAGAATATTACTAAACTGAGAGAGCTGAGAGAATATTACTAAACTGAGAGAATATTACTAAACTGAGAGAGTATTACTAAACTGAGAGAATATTACTAAACTGAGAGAATATTACTAAACTGAGAAAATATTACTAGACAGAGAGTATTACTAAACTGAGAGAGTATTACTAAACTGAGAGAATATTACTAAACTGAGAGAATATTACTAAACTGAGAGAGTTTTACTAAACTGAGAGAGTATTACTAACCTGAGAGAGTATTTCTAAACTGAGAGAATATTACTAAACTGAGAGAATATTACTAAACTGAGAGAATATTACTAAACTGAGAGAACTGAGAGAGCTGAGAGAATATTACTAAACTGAGAGAGTATTACTAAACTGAGAGAATATTACTAAACTGAGAGAATATTAATAAACTGAGAGAACTGAGAGAGCTGAGAGAATATTACTAAACTGAGAGAATATTACTAAACAGAGAATATTAATAAACTGAGAGAACTGAGAGAGCTGAGAGAATATTACTAAACTGAGAGAATATTACTAAACAGAGAATATTACTAAACTGAGAGAACTGAGAGAGCTGAGAGAATATTACTAAACTGAGAGAGTATTACTAAACTGAGAGAATATTACTAAACTGAGAGAATATTACTAAACTGAGAGAATATTACTAAACTGAGAGAGTATTACTAAACTGAGAGAGTATTACTAAACAGAGGGAGTATAACTAAACCGAGAGAGTATTACTAAACTGAGAGAATATTACTAAACTGAGAGAAAATTACTATGCTGAGAGAATATTACTAAACTGAGAGAGCTGAGAGAATATTACTAAACTGAGAGAATATTACTAAACTGAGGGAGTATTACTAAACTGAGAGAATATTACTAAACTGAGAGAATATTACTAAACTGAGAAAATATTACTAGACAGAGAGTATTACTAAACTGAGAGAATATTACTAAACTGAGAGAATATTACTAAACTGAGAGAATATTACTAAACTGAGAGAACTGAGAGAGCTGAGAGAATATTACTAAACTGAGAGAGTATTACTAAACTGAGAGAATATTACTAAACTGAGAGAATATTACTAAACTGAGAGAGTATTACTAACTGAGAGAGTATTACTAAACAGAGGGAGTATTACTAAACCGAGAGAGTATTACTAAACTGAGAGAATATTACTAAACTGAGAGAATATTACAAAGCTGAGAGAATATTACTAAACTGAGAGAGCTGAGAGAATATTACTAAACTGAGAGAATATTACTAAACTGAGAGAGTATTACTAAACTGAGAGAGTATTACTAAACTGAGAGAATATTACTAAACTGAGAGAGTATTACGAAACTGAGAGAATATTACTAAACTGAGAGAGTATTACTAAACTGAGAGAATATTACTAAACTGAGAGAGTATTACTAAACTGAGAGAATATTACTAAACTGAGAGAATATTACTAAACTGAGAAAACTGAGAGAGTTGAGAGAATATTACTAAACTGAGGGAATATTACTAAACTGAGAGAGTATTACTAAACTGAGAGAATATTACTAAACTGAGAGAATATTACTAAACTGAGAGAGTTTTACTAAACTGAGAGAGTATTACTAACCCAAGAGAGTATTACTAAACTGAGAGAATATTACTAAACTGAGAGAATATTTCTAAACTGAGAGAACTGAGAGAGCTGAGAGAATATTACTAAACTGAGAGAATATTACTAAACTGAGAGAACTGAGAGATTTGAGAGAATATTACTAAACTGAGAGAATATTACTAAACTGAGAAAATATTACTAAACTGAGAGAATATTAATAAACTGAGAGAACTGAGAGAGCTGAGAGAATATTACTAAACTGAGAGAATATTACTAAACAGAGAATATTACTAAACTGAGAGAACTGAGAGAGCTGAGAGAATATTACTAAACTGAGAGAGTATTACTAAACTGAGAGAGTATTACTAAACAGAGGGAGTATAACTAAACCGAGAGAGTATTACTAAACTGAGAGAATATTACTAAACTGAGAGAATATTACTATGCTGAGAGAATATTACTAAACTGAGAGAGCTGAGAGAATATTACTAAACTGAGAGAATATTACTAAACTGAGAGAGTATTACTAAACTGAGAGAATATTACTAAACTGAGAGAATATTACTAAACTGAGAAAATATTACTAGACAGAGAGTATTACTAAACTGAGAGAGTATTACTAAACTGAGAGAATATTACTAAACTGAGAGAATATTACTAAACTGAGAGAGTTTTACTAAACTGAGAGAGTATTACTAACCTGAGAGAGTATTACTAAACTGAGAGAATATTACTAAACTGAGAGAATATTACTAAACTGAGAGAATATTACTAAACTGAGAGAACTGAGAGAGCTGAGAGAATATTACTAAACTGAGAGAGTATTACTAAACTGAGAGAATATTACTAAACTGAGAGAATATTACTAAACTGAGAGAATATTACTAAACTGAGAGAGTATTACTAACTGAGAGAGTATTACTAAACAGAGGGAGTATTACTAAACCGAGAGAGTATTACTAAACTGAGAGAATATTACTAAACTGAGAGAATATTACTAAACTGAGAGAATATTACTAAACTGAGAGAGTATTACTAAACTGAGGGAGTATTACTAAACCGAGAGAGTATTACTAACCTGAAAGAGTATTACTAAACTGAGAGAATATTACTAAACTGTGAGAGTATTACTAAACTGAGAGAGTATTACTAACCCGAGAGAGTATTACTAAACTGAGAGAATATTACTAAACTGAGAGAATATTACTAAACTGAGAGAATATTACTAAACTGAGAGAATATTACTAAACTGAGAGAGCTGAGAGAATATTACTAAACTGAGAGAATATTACTAAACTGAGAGAACTGAGAGAGCTGAGAGAATATTACTAAACTGAGAGAATATTACTAAACTGAGAGAATATTACTAAACTGAGAGAACTGAGAGAGCTGAGAGAGTATTACTAAACTGAGAGAATATTACTAAACTGAGAGAATATTACTAAACTGAGAGAGTATTACTAAACTGAGAGAGTATTACTAAACAGAGGGAGTATTACTAAACCGAGAGAGTATTACTAAACTGAGAGAATATTACTAAACTGAGAGAATATTACTAAACTGAGAGAATATTACTAAACTGAGAGAATATTACTAAGCTGAGAGAATATTACTAAACTGAGAGAGCTGAGAGAATATTACTAAACTGAGAGAATATTACTGAACTGAGAGAGTATTACTAGACTGAGAGAATATCACTAAACTGAGAGAATATTACTAAACTGAGAGAGTATTACTAAACTGAGAGAGTATTACTAAACAGAGGGAGTATTACTAAACCGAGAGAGTATTACTAAACTGAGAGAATATTACTAAACTGAGAGAATATTACTAAACTGAGAGACTGTTACTAAGCTGAGAGAATATTACTAAACTGAGAGAGCTGAGAGAATATTACTAAACTGAGAGAATATTACTAAACTGAGAGAGTATTACTAAACTGAGAGAATATTACTAAACTGAGAGAGTATTACTAAACTGAGAGAGTATTACTAAACAGAGGGAGTATTACTAAACCGAGAGAGTATTACTAAACTGAGAGAATATTACTAAACTGAGAGAGTATTACTAAACTGAGAGAATATTACTAAACTGAGAGAATATTACTAAACTGAGAGAGTATTACTAAACTGAGGGAGTATTACTAAACCGAGAGAGTATTACTAACCTGAGAGAGTATTACTAAACTGAGAGAATATTACTAAACTGAGAGAATATTACTAAACTGAGAGAATATTACTAAGCTGAGAGAATATTACTAAACTGAGAGAATATTACTAAACTGAGAGAGCCGAGAGAATATTACTAAACTGAGAGAATATTACTAAACTGAGAGAGTATTACTAAACTGAGAGAATATTACTAAACTGAGAGAGTATTACTAAACTGAGAGAGTATTACTAAACAGAGATAGTATTACTAAACTGAGAGAATATTACTAAACTGAGAGAGTATTACGAAACTGAGAGAATATTACTAAACTGAGAGAGTATTACTAAACTGAGAGAATATTACTAAACTGAGAGAATATTACTAAACTGAGAGAATATTACTAAACTGAGAGAATATTACTAAACTGAGAAAACTGAGAGAGTTGAGAGAATATTACTAAACTGAGGGAATATTACTAAACTGAGAGAGTATTACTAAACTGAGAGAATATTACTAAACTGAGAGAATATTACTAAACTGAGAGAGTTTTACTAAACTGAGAGAGTATTACTAACCCAAGAGAGTATTACTAAACTGAGAGAATATTACTAAACTGAGAGAATATTTCTAAACTGAGAGAACTGAGAGAGCTGAGAGAATATTACTAAACTGAGAGAATATTACTAAACTGAGAGAACTGAGAGATTTGAGAGAATATTACTAAACTGAGAGAATATTACTAAACTGAGAAAATATTACTAAACTGAGAGAATATTAATAAACTGAGAGAACTGAGAGAGCTGAGAGAATATTACTAAACTGAGAGAATATTACTAAACAGAGAATATTACTAAACTGAGAGAACTGAGAGAGCTGAGAGAATATTACTAAACTGAGAGAGTATTACTAAACTGAGAGAGTATTACTAAACAGAGAGAGTATTACTAAACAGAGGGAGTATAACTAAACCGAGAGAGTATTACTAAACTGAGAGAATATTACTAAACTGAGAGAATATTACTATGCTGAGAGAATATTACTAAACTGAGAGAGCTGAGAGAATATTACTAAACTGAGAGAATATTACTAAACTGAGAGAGTATTACTAAACTGAGAGAATATTACTAAACTGAGAGAATATTACTAAACTGAGAAAATATTACTAGACAGAGTGTATTACTAAACTGAGAGAGTATTACTAAACTGAGAGAATATTACTAAACTGAGAGAATATTACTAAACTGAGAGAGTTTTACTAAACTGAGAGAGTATTACTAACCTGAGAGAGTATTACTAAACTGAGAGAATATTACTAAACTGAGAGAATATTACTAAACTGAGAGAATATTACTAAACTGAGAGAACTGAGAGAGCTGAGAGAATATTACTAAACTGAGAGAGTATTGCTAAACTGAGAGAATATTACTAAACTGAGAGAATATTACTAAACTGAGAGAATATTACTAAACTGAGAGAGTATTACTAACTGAGAGAGTATTACTAAACAGAGGGAGTATTACTAAACCGAGAGAGTATTACTAAACTGAGAGAATATTACTAAACTGAGAGAATATTACTAAACTGAGAGAATATTACTAAACTGAGAGAGTATTACTAAACTGAGGGAGTATTACTAAACCGAGAGAGTATTACTAACCTGAAAGAGTATTACTAAACTGAGAGAATATTACTAAACTGTGAGAGTATTACTAAACTGAGAGAGTATTACTAACCCGAGAGAGTATTACTAAACTGAGAGAATATTACTAAACTGAGAGAATATTACTAAACTGAGAGAATATTACTAAACTGAGAGAATATTACTAAACTGAGAGAGCTGAGAGAATATTACTAAACTGAGAGAATATTACTAAACTGAGAGAACTGAGAGAGCTGAGAGAATATTACTAAACTGAGAGAATATTACTAAACTGAGAGAATATTACTAAACTGAGAGAACTGAGAGAGCTGAGAGAGTATTACTAAACTGAGAGAATATTACTAAACTGAGAGAATATTACTAAACTGAGAGAGTATTACTAAACTGAGAGAGTATTACTAAACAGAGGGAGTATTACTAAACCGAGAGAGTATTACTAAACTGAGAGAATATTACTAAACTGAGAGAATATTACTAAACTGAGAGAATATTACTAAGCTGAGAGAATATTACTAAACTGAGAGAGCTGAGAGAATATTACTAAACTGAGAGAGTATTACTAGACTGAGAGAATATCACTAAACTGAGAGAATATTACTAAACTGAGAGAGTATTACTAAACTGAGAGAGTATTACTAAACAGAGGGAGTATTACTAAACCGAGAGAGTATTACTAAACTGAGAGAATATTACTAAACTGAGAGAATATTACTAAACTGAGAGACTGTTACTAAGCTGAGAGAATATTACTAAACTGAGAGAGCTGAGAGAATATTACTAAACTGAGAGAATATTACTAAACTGAGAGAGTATTACTAAACTGAGAGAATATTACTAAACTGAGAGAGTATTACTAAACTGAGAGAGTATTACTAAACAGAGGGAGTATTACTAAACCGAGAGAGTATTACTAAACTGAGAGAATATTACTAAACTGAGAGAGTATTACTAAACTGAGAGAATATTACTAAACTGAGAGAATATTACTAAACTGAGAGAGTATTACTAAACTGAGGGAGTATTACTAAACCGAGAGAGTATTACTAACCTGAGAGAGTATTACTAAACTGAGAGAATATTACTAAACTGAGAGAATATTACTAAACTGAGAGAATATTACTAAGCTGAGAGAATATTACTAAACTGAGAGAATATTACTAAACTGAGAGAGCCGAGAGAATATTACTAAACTGAGAGAATATTACTAAACTGAGAGAGTATTACTAAACTGAGAGAATATTACTAAACTGAGAGAGTATTACTAAACTGAGAGAGTATTACTAAACGGAGGGAGTATTACTAAACCGAGAGAGTATTACTAAACAGAGGGAGTATTACTAAACCGAGAGAGTATTACTAAACTGAGAGAATATTACTAAACTGAGAGAGTATTACTAAACTGAGAGAATATTACTAAACTGAGAGAGTATTACTAAACTGAGGGAGTATTACTAAACCGAGAGAGTATTACTAACCTGAAAGAGTATTACTAAACTGAGAGAATATTACTAAACTGAGAGAGTATTACTAAACTGAGAGAATATTACTAAACTGAGAGAATATTACTAAACTGAGAGAAAATTACTAAACTGAGAGAATATTACTAAACTGAGAGAGCTGAGAGAATATTACTAAACTGAGAGAATATTACTAAACTGAGAGAACTGAGAGAGCTGAGAGAATATTACTAAACTGAGAGAATATTACTAAACTGAGAGAATATTACTAAACTGAGAGAACTGAGAGAGCTGAGAGAATATTACTAAACTGAGAGAGTATTACTAAACTGAGAGAATATTACTAAACTGAGAGAATATTACTAAACTGAGAGAATATTACTAAACTGAGAGAGTATTACTAAACTGAGAGAGTATTACTAAACAGAGGGAGTATTACTAAACCGAGAGAGTATTACTAAACTGAGAGAATATTACTAAACTGAGAGAATATTACTAAACTGAGAGAATATTACTAAACAGAGAATATTACTAAACTGAGAGAACTGAGAGAGCTGAGAGAATATTACTAAACTGAGAGAGTATTACTAAACTGAGAGAATATTACTAAACTGAGAGAATATTACTAAACTGAGAGAATATTACTAAACTGAGAGAGTATTACTAAACTGAGAGAGTATTACTAAACAGAGGGAGTATAACTAAACCGAGAGAGTATTACTAAACTGAGAGAATATTACTAAACTGAGAGAATATTACTATGCTGAGAGAATATTACTAAACTGAGAGAGCTGAGAGAATATTACTAAACTGAGAGAATATTACTAAACTGAGAGAGTATTACTAAACTGAGAGAATATTACTAAACTGAGAGAATATTACTAAACTGAGAAAATATTACTAGACAGAGAGTATTACTAAACTGAGAGAGTATTACTAAACTGAGAGAATATTACTAAACTGAGAGAATATTACTAAACTGAGAGAGTTTTACTAAACTGAGAGAGTATTACTAACCTGAGAGAGTATTACTAAACTGAGAGAATATTACTAAACTGAGAGAATATTACTAAACTGAGAGAATATTACTAAACTGAGAGAACTGAGAGAGCTGAGAGAATATTACTAAACTGAGAGAGTATTACTAAACTGAGAGAATATTACTAAACTGAGAGAATATTACTAAACTGAGAGAATATTACTAAACTGAGAGAGTATTACTAACTGAGAGAGTATTACTAAACAGAGGGAGTATTACTAAACTGAGAGAATATTACTAAACTGAGAGAATATTACTAAACTGAGAGAATATTACTAAACTGAGAGAACTGATAGAACTGAGAGAATATTACTAAACTGAGAGAGCTGAGAGAATATTACTAAACTGAGAGAATATTACTAAACTGAGAGAACTGAGAGAGCTGAGAGAATATTACTAAACTGAGAGAATATTACTAAACTGAGAGAATATTACTAAACTGAGAGAACTGAGAGAGCTGAGAGAATATTACTAAACTGAGAGAGTATTACTAAACTGAGAGAATATTACTAAACTGAGAGAATATTACTAAACTGAGAGAATATTACTAAACTGAGAGAGTATTACTAAACTGAGAGAGTATTACTAAACAGAGGGAGTATTACTAAACCGAGAGAGTATTACTAAACTGAGAGAATATTACTAAACTGAGAGAATATTACTAAACTGAGAGAATATTACTAAACAGAGAATATTACTAAACTGAGAGAACTGAGAGAGCTGAGAGAATATTACTAAACTGAGAGAGTATTACTAAACTGAGAGAATATTACTAAACTGAGAGAATATTACTAAACTGAGAGAATATTACTAAACTGAGAGAGTATTACTAAACTGAGAGAGTATTACTAAACAGAGGGAGTATAACTAAACCGAGAGAGTATTACTAAACTGAGAGAATATTACTAAACTGAGAGAATATTACTATGCTGAGAGAATATTACTAAACTGAGAGAGCTGAGAGAATATTACTAAACTGAGAGAATATTACTAAACTGAGAGAGTATTACTAAACTGAGAGAATATTACTAAACTGAGAGAATATTACTAAACTGAGAAAATATTACTAGACAGAGAGTATTACTAAACTGAGAGAGTATTACTAAACTGAGAGAATATTACTAAACTGAGAGAATATTACTAAACTGAGAGAGTTTTACTAAACTGAGAGAGTATTACTAACCTGAGAGAGTATTACTAAACTGAGAGAATATTACTAAACTGAGAGAATATTACTAAACTGAGAGAATATTACTAAACTGAGAGAACTGAGAGAGCTGAGAGAATATTACTAAACTGAGAGAGTATTACTAAACTGAGAGAATATTACTAAACTGAGAGAATATTACTAAACTGAGAGAGTATTACTAACTGAGAGAGTATTACTAAACAGAGGGAGTATTACTAAACTGAGAGAATATTACTAAACTGAGAGAATATTACTAAACTGAGAGAATATTACTAAACTGAGAGAACTGAGAGACTGAGAGAACTGAGAGAGCTGAGAGAATATTACTAAACTGAGAGAGTATTACTAAACTGAGAGAATATTACTAAACTGAGAGAATATTACTAAACTGAGAGAATATTACTGAACTGAGAGAGTATTACTAACTGAGAGAGTATTACTAAACAGAGGGAGTATTACTAAACCGAGAGAGTATTACTAAACTGAGAGAATATTACTAAACTGAGAGAATATTACTAAACTGAGAGAACTGAGAGAGCTGAGAGAATATTACTAAACTGAGAGAGTATTACTAAACTGAGAGAATATTACTAAACTGAGAGAATATTACTAAACTGAGAGAATATTACTAAACTGAGAGAGTATTACTAAACTGAGAGAGTATTACTAAACAGAGGGAGTATTACTAAACCGAGAGAGTATTACTAAACTGAGAGAATATTACTAAACTGAGAGAATATTACTAAACTGAGAGAATATTACTAAACAGAGAATATTACTAAACTGAGAGAACTGAGAGAGCTGAGAGAATATTACTAAACTGAGAGAGTATTACTAAACTGAGAGAATATTACTAAACTGAGAGAATATTACTAAACTGAGAGAATATTACTAAACTGAGAGAGTATTACTAAACTGAGAGAGTATTACTAAACAGAGGGAGTATAACTAAACCGAGAGAGTATTACTAAACTGAGAGAATATTACTAAACTGAGAGAATATTACTATGCTGAGAGAATATTACTAAACTGAGAGAGCTGAGAGAATATTACTAAACTGAGAGAATATTACTAAACTGAGAGAGTATTACTAAACTGAGAGAATATTACTAAACTGAGAGAATATTACTAAACTGAGAAAATATTACTAGACAGAGAGTATTACTAAACTGAGAGAGTATTACTAAACTGAGAGAATATTACTAAACTGAGAGATTATTACTAAACTGAGAGAGTTTTACTAAACTGAGAGAGTATTACTAACCTGAGAGAGTATTACTAAACTGAGAGAATATTAATAAACTGAGAGAATATTACTAAACTGAGAGAATATTACTAAACTGAGAGAACTGAGAGAACTGAGAGAATATTACTAAACTGAGAGAGCTGAGAGAATATTACTAAACTGAGAGAATATTACTAAACTGAGAGAACTGAGAGAGCTGAGAGAATATTACTAAACTGAGAGAATATTACTAAACTGAGAGAATATTACTAAACAGAACTGAGAGAGCTGAGAGAATATTACTAAACTGAGAGAGTATTACTAAACTGAGAGAATATTACTAAACTGAGAGAATATTACTAAACTGAGAGAATATTACTAAACTGAGAGAGTATTACTAAACTGAGAGAGTATTACTAAACAGAGGGAGTATTACTAAACCGAGAGAGTATTACTAAACTGAGAGAATATTACTAAACTGAGAGAATATTACTAAACTGAGAGAATATTACTAAACAGAGAATATTACTAAACTGAGAGAACTGAGAGAGCTGAGAGAATATTACTAAACTGAGAGAGTATTACTAAACTGAGAGAATATTACTAAACTGAGAGAATATTACTAAACTGAGAGAATATTACTAAACTGAGAGAATATTACTAAACTGAGAGAATATTACTAAACAGAGAATATTACTAAACTGAGAGAACTGAGAGAGCTGAGAGAATATTACTAAACTGAGAGAGTATTACTAAACTGAGAGAATATTACTAAACTGAGAGAATATTACTAAACTGAGAGAATATTACTAAACTGAGAGAGTATTACTAAACTGAGAGAGTATTACTAAACAGAGGGAGTATAACTAAACCGAGAGAGTATTACTAAACTGAGAGAATATTACTAAACTGAGAGAATATTACTATGCTGAGAGAATATTACTAAACTGAGAGAGCTGAGAGAATATTACTAAACTGAGAGAATATTACTAAACTGAGAGAGTATTACTAAACTGAGAGAATATTACTAAACTGAGAGAATATTACTAAACTGAGAAAATATTACTAGACAGAGAGTATTACTAAACTGAGAGAGTATTACTAAACTGAGAGAATATTACTAAACTGAGAGAATATTACTAAACTGAGAGAGTTTTACTAAACTGAGAGAGTATTACTAACCTGAGAGAGTATTACTAAACTGAGAGAATATTAATAAACTGAGAGAATATTACTAAACTGAGAGAATATTACTAAACTGAGAGAACTGAGAGAACTGAGAGAATATTACTAAACTGAGAGAGCTGAGAGAATATTACTAAACTGAGAGAATATTACTAAACTGAGAGAACTGAGAGAGCTGAGAGAATATTACTAAACTGAGAGAATATTACTAAACTGAGAGAATATTACTAAACTGAGAGAACTGAGAGAGCTGAGAGAATATTACTAAACTGAGAGAGTATTACTAAACTGAGAGAATATTACTAAACTGAGAGAATATTACTAAACTGAGAGAATATTACTAAACTGAGAGAGTATTACTAAACTGAGAGAGTATTACTAAACAGAGGGAGTATTACTAAACCGAGAGAGTATTACTAAACTGAGAGAATATTACTAAACTGAGAGAATATTACTAAACTGAGAGAATATTACTAAACAGAGAATATTACTAAACTGAGAGAACTGAGAGAGCTGAGAGAATATTACTAAACTGAGAGAGTATTACTAAACTGAGAGAATATTACTAAACTGAGAGAATATTACTAAACTGAGAGAATATTACTAAACTGAGAGAACTGAGAGAGCTGAGAGAATATTACTAAACTGAGAGAGTATTACTAAACTGAGAGAATATTACTAAACTGAGAGAATATTACTAAACTGAGAGAATATTACTAAACTGAGAGAGTATTACTAACTGAGAGAGTATTACTAAACAGAGGGAGTATTACTAAACTGAGAGAATATTACTAAACTGAGAGAATATTACTAAACTGAGAGAATATTACTAAACTGAGAGAACTGAGAGAGCTGAGAGAATATTACTAAACTGAGAGAACTGAGAGAGCTGAGAGAATATTACTAAACTGAGAGAGTATTACTAAACTGAGAGAATATTACTAAACTGAGAGAATATTACTAAACTGAGAGAATATTACTAAACTGAGAGAGTATTACTAACTGAGAGAGTATTACTAAACAGAGGGAGTATTACTAAACCGAGAGAGTATTACTAAACTGAGAGAATATTACTAAACTGAGAGAATATTACTAAACTGAGAGAACTGAGAGAGCTGAGAGAATATTACTAAACTGAGAGAGTATTACTAAACTGAGAGAATATTACTAAACTGAGAGAATATTACTAAACTGAGAGAATATTACTAAACTGAGAGAGTATTACTAAACTGAGAGAGTATTACTAAACAGAGGGAGTATTACTAAACTGAGAGAATATTACTAAACTGAGAGAATATTACTAAACTGAGAGAATATTACTAAACAGAGAATATTACTAAACTGAGAGAACTGAGAGAGCTGAGAGAATATTACTAAACTGAGAGAGTATTACTAAACTGAGAGAGTATTACTAAACTGAGAGAGTATTACTAAACCGAGAGAGTATTACTAAACTGAGAGAATATTACTAAACTGAGAGAATATTACTAAACTGAGAGAATATTACTAAACAGAGAATATTACTAAACTGAGAGAACTGAGAGAGCTGAGAGAATATTACTAAACTGAGAGAGTATTACTAAACTGAGAGAATATTACTAAACTGAGAGAATATTACTAAACTGAGAGAATATTACTAAACTGAGAGAGTATTACTAAACTGAGAGAGTATTACTAAACAGAGGGAGTATAACTAAACCGAGAGAGTATTACTAAACTGAGAGAATATTACTAAACTGAGAGAATATTACTATGCTGAGAGAATATTACTAAACTGAGAGAGCTGAGAGAATATTACTAAACTGAGAGAATATTACTAAACTGAGAGAGTATTACTAAACTGAGAGAATATTACTAAACTGAGAGAATATTACTAAACTGAGAAAATATTACTAGACAGAGAGTATTACTAAACTGAGAGAGTATTACTAAACTGAGAGAATATTACTAAACTGAGAGAATATTACTAAACTGAGAGAGTATTACTAACCTGAGAGAGTATTACTAAACTGAGAGAATATTACTAAACTGAGAGAATATTACTAAACTGAGAGAATATTACTAAACTGAGAGAACTGAGAGAACTGAGAGAATATTACTAAACTGAGAGAGTATTACTAAACTGAGAGAATATTACTAAACTGAGAGAACTGAGAGAGCTGAGAGAATATTACTAAACTGAGAGAATATTACTAAACTGAGAGAATATTACTAAACTGAGAGAACTGAGAGAGCTGAGAGAATATTACTAAACTGAGAGAGTATTACTAAACTGAGAGAATATTACTAAACTGAGAGAACTGAGAGAGCTGAGAGAATATTACTAAACTGAGAGAACTGAGAGAGCTGAGAGAATATTACTAAACTGAGAGAGTATTACTAAACTGAGAGAATATTACTAAACTGAGAGAATATTACTAAACTGAGAGAATATTACTAAACTGAGAGAGTATTACTAACTGAGAGAGTATTACTAAACAGAGGGAGTATTACTAAACCGAGAGAGTATTACTAAACTGAGAGAATATTACTAAACTGAGAGAATATTACTAAACTGAGAGAACTGAGAGAGCTGAGAGAATATTACTAAACTGAGAGAGTATTACTAAACTGAGAGAATATTACTAAACTGAGAGAATATTACTAAACTGAGAGAGTATTACTAAACTGAGAGAGTATTACTAAACTGAGAGAGTATTACTAAACAGAGGGAGTATTACTAAACCGAGAGAGTATTACTAAACTGAGAGAATATTACTAAACTGAGAGAATATTACTAAACTGAGAGAATATTACTAAACAGAGAATATTACTAAACTGAGAGAACTGAGAGAGCTGAGAGAATATTACTAAACTGAGAGAGTATTACTAAACTGAGAGAATATTACTAAACTGAGAGAATATTACTAAACTGAGAGAATATTACTAAACTGAGAGAGTATTACTAAACTGAGAGAGTATTACTAAACAGAGGGAGTATAACTAAACCGAGAGAGTATTACTAAACTGAGAGAATATTACTAAACTGAGAGAATATTACTATGCTGAGAGAATATTACTAAACTGAGAGAGCTGAGAGAATATTACTAAACTGAGAGAATATTACTAAACTGAGAGAGTATTACTAAACTGAGAGAATATTACTAAACTGAGAGAATATTACTAAACTGAGAAAATATTACTAGACAGAGAGTATTACTAAACTGAGAGAGTATTACTAAACTGAGAGAATATTACTAAACTGAGAGAATATTACTAAACTGAGAGAGTTTTACTAAACTGAGAGAGTATTACTAACCTGAGAGAGTATTACTAAACTGAGAGAATATTAATAAACTGAGAGAATATTACTAAACTGAGAGAATATTACTAAACTGAGAGAACTGAGAGAACTGAGAGAATATTACTAAACTGAGAGAGCTGAGAGAATATTACTAAACTGAGAGAATATTACTAAACTGAGAGAACTGAGAGAGCTGAGAGAATATTACTAAACTGAGAGAATATTACTAAACTGAGAGAATATTACTAAACTGAGAGAACTGAGAGAGCTGAGAGAATATTACTAAACTGAGAGAGTATTACTAAACTGAGAGAATATTACTAAACTGAGAGAATATTACTAAACTGAGAGAATATTACTAAACTGAGAGAGTATTACTAAACTGAGAGAGTATTACTAAACAGAGGGAGTATTACTAAACCGAGAGAGTATTACTAAACTGAGAGAATATTACTAAACTGAGAGAATATTACTAAACTGAGAGAATATTACTAAACAGAGAATATTACTAAACTGAGAGAACTGAGAGAGCTGAGAGAATATTACTAAACTGAGAGAGTATTACTAAACTGAGAGAATATTACTAAACTGAGAGAATATTACTAAACTGAGAGAATATTACTAAACTGAGAGAGTATTACTAAACTGAGAGAGTATTACTAAACAGAGGGAGTATAACTAAACCGAGAGAGTATTACTAAACTGAGAGAATATTACTAAACTGAGAGAATATTACTATGCTGAGAGAATATTACTAAACTGAGAGAGCTGAGAGAATATTACTAAACTGAGAGAATATTACTAAACTGAGAGAGTATTACTAAACTGAGAGAATATTACTAAACTGAGAGAATATTACTAAACTGAGAAAATATTACTAGACAGAGAGTATTACTAAACTGAGAGAGTATTACTAAACTGAGAGAATATTACTAAACTGAGAGAATATTACTAAACTGAGAGAGTTTTACTAAACTGAGAGAGTATTACTAACCTGAGAGAGTATTACTAAACTGAGAGAATATTACTAAACTGAGAGAATATTACTAAACTGAGAGAATATTACTAAACTGAGAGAACTGAGAGAGCTGAGAGAATATTACTAAACTGAGAGAGTATTACTAAACTGAGAGAATATTACTAAACTGAGAGAATATTACTAAACTGAGAGAATATTACTAAACTGAGAGAGTATTACTAACTGAGAGAGTATTACTAAACAGAGGGAGTATTACTAAACTGAGTGAATATTACTAAACTGAGAGAATATTACTAAACTGAGAGAATATTACTAAACTGAGAGAACTGAGAGAGCTGAGAGAATATTACTAAACTGAGAGAACTGAGAGAGCTGAGAGAATATTACTAAACTGAGAGAGTATTACTAAACTGAGAGAATATTACTAAACTGAGAGAATATTACTAAACTGAGAGAATATTACTAAACTGAGAGAGTATTACTAACTGAGAGAGTATTACTAAACAGAGGGAGTATTACTAAACCGAGAGAGTATTACTAAACTGAGAGAATATTACTAAACTGAGAGAATATTACTAAACTGAGAGAACTGAGAGAGCTGAGAGAATATTACTAAACTGAGAGAGTATTACTAAACTGAGAGAATATTACTAAACTGAGAGAATATTACTAAACTGAGAGAATATTACTAAACTGAGAGAGTATTACTAAACTGAGAGAGTATTACTAAACAGAGGGAGTATTACTAAACCGAGAGAGTATTACTAAACTGAGAGAATATTACTAAACTGAGAGAATATTACTAAACTGAGAGAATATTACTAAACAGAGAATATTACTAAACTGAGAGAACTGAGAGAGCTGAGAGAATATTACTAAACTGAGAGAGAATTACTAAACTGAGAGAATATTACTAAACTGAGAGAATATTACTAAACTGAGAGAATATTACTAAACTGAGAGAGTATTACTAAACTGAGAGAGTATTACTAAACAGAGGGAGTATAACTAAACCGAGAGAGTATTACTAAACTGAGAGAATATTACTAAACTGAGAGAATATTACTATGCTGAGAGAATATTACTAAACTGAGAGAGCTGAGAGAATATTACTAAACTGAGAGAATATTACTAAACTGAGAGAGTATTACTAAACTGAGAGAATATTACTAAACTGAGAGAATATTACTAAACTGAGAAAATATTACTAGACAGAGAGTATTACTAAACTGAGAGAGTATTACTAAACTGAGAGAATATTACTAAACTGAGAGAATATTACTAAACTGAGAGAGTTTTACTAAACTGAGAGAGTATTACTAACCTGAGAGAGTATTACTAAACTGAGAGAATATTAATAAACTGAGAGAATATTACTAAACTGAGAGAATATTACTAAACTGAGAGAACTGAGAGAGCTGAGAGAATATTACTAAACTGAGAGAGTATTACTAAACTGAGAGAATATTACTAAACTGAGAGAATATTACTAAACTGAGAGAATATTACTAAACTGAGAGAGTATTACTAACTGAGAGAGTATTACTAAACAGAGGGAGTATTACTAAACCGAGAGAGTATTACTAAACTGAGAGAATATTACTAAACTGAGAGAATATTACTAAACTGAGAGAGTATTACTAACTGAGAGAGTATTACTAAACAGAGGGAGTATTACTAAACCGAGAGAGTATTACTAAACTGAGAGAATATTACTAAACTGAGAGAATAATACTAAGCTGAGAGAATATTACTAAACTGAGAGAGCTGAGAGAATATTACTAAACTGAGAGAATATTACTAAACTGAGAGAGTATTACTAAACAGAGGGAGTATTACTAAACCGAGAGAGTATTACTAAACTGAGAGAATATTACTAAACTGAGAGAGTATTACGAAACTGAGAGAATATTACTAAACTGAGAGAGTATTACTAAACTGAGAGAATATTACTAAACTGAGAGAATATTACTAAACTGAGAGAGTATTACTAACTGAGAGAGTATTACTAAACTGAGAGAACTGAGAGAGTTGAGAGAATATTACTAAACTGAGGGAATATTACTAAACTGAGAGAGTATTACTAAACTGAGAGAATATTACTAAACTGAGAGAATATTACTAAACTGAGAGAGTTTTACTAAACTGAGAGAGTATTACTAACCCAAGAGAGTATTACTAAACTGAGAGAATATTACTAAACTGAGAGAATATTTCTAAACTGAGAGAACTGAGAGAGCTGAGAGAATATTACTAAACTGAGAGAATATTACTAAACTGAGAGAACTGAGAGATTTGAGAGAATATTACTAAACTGAGAGAATATTACTAAACTGAGAAAATATTACTAAACTGAGAGAATATTGATAAACTGAGAGAACTGAGAGAGCTGAGAGAATATTACTAAACTGAGAGAATATTACTAAACAGAGAATATTACTAAACTGAGAGAACTGAGAGAGCTGAGAGAATATTACTAAACTGAGAGAGTATTACTAAACTGAGAGAATATTACTAAACTGAGAGAATATTACTAAACTGAGAGAATATTACTAAACTGAGAGAGTATTACTAAACTGAGAGAGTATTACTAAACAGAGGGAGTATAACTAAACCGAGAGAGTATTACTAAACTGAGAGAATATTACTAAACTGAGAGAATATTACTATGCTGAGAGAATATTACTAAACTGAGAGAGCTGAGAGAATATTACTAAACTGAGAGAATATTCCTAAACTGAGAGAGTATTACTAAACTGAGAGAATATTACTAAACTGAGAGAATATTACTAAACTGAGAAAATATTACTAGACAGAGAGTATTACTAAACTGAGAGAGTATTACTAAACTGAGAGAATATTACTAAACTGAGAGAATATTACTAAACTGAGAGAGTTTTACTAAACTGAGAGAGTATTACTAACCTGAGAGAGTATTACTAAACTGAGAGAATATTACTAAACTGAGAGAATATTACTAAACTGAGAGAATATTACTAAACTGAGAGAACTGAGAGAGCTGAGAGAATATTACTAAACTGAGAGAGTATTACTAAACTGAGAGAATATTACTAAACTGAGAGAATATTACTAAACTGAGAGAATATTACTAAACTGAGAGAGTATTACTAACTGAGAGAGTATTACTAAACAGAGGGAGTATTACTAAACCGAGAGAGTATTACTAAACTGAGAGAATATTACTAAACTGAGAGAATATTACTAAGCTGAGAGAATATTACTAAACTGAGAGAGCTGAGAGAATATTACTAAACTGAGAGAATATTACTAAACTGAGAGAGTATTACTAAACAGAGGGAGTATTACTAAACCGAGAGAGTATTACTAAACTGAGAGAATATTACTAAACTGAGAGAGTATTACGAAACTGAGAGAACTGAGAGAGTTGAGAGAATATTACTAAACTGAGGGAATATTACTAAACTGAGAGAGTATTACTAAACTGAGAGAATATTACTAAACTGAGAGAATATTACTAAACTGAGAGAGTTTTACTAAACTGAGAGAGTATTACTAACCCAAGAGAGTATTACTAAACTGAGAGAATATTACTAAACTGAGAGAATATTTCTAAACTGAGAGAACTGAGAGAGCTGAGAGAATATTACTAAACTGAGAGAATATTACTAAACTGAGAGAACTGAGAGATTTGAGAGAATATTACTAAACTGAGAGAATATTACTAAACTGAGAAAATATTACGAAACTGAGAGAATATTAATAAACTGAGAGAACTGAGAGAGCTGAGAGAATATTACTAAACTGAGAGAATATTACTAAACAGAGAATATTACTAAACTGAGAGAACTGAGAGAGCTGAGAGAGTATTACTAAACTGAGAGAGTATTACTAAACTGAGTGAATATTACTAAACTGAGAGAATATTACTAAACTGAGAGAATATTACTAAACTGAGAGAGTATTACTAAACTGAGAGAGTATTACTAAACAGAGGGAGTATAACTAAACCGAGAGAGTATTACTAAACTGAGAGAATATTACTAAACTGAGAGAATATTACTATGCTGAGAGAATATTACTAAACTGAGAGAGCTGAGAGAATATTACTAAACTGAGAGAATATTACTAAACTGAGAGAGTATTACTAAACTGAGAGAATATTACTAAACTGAGAGAATATTACTAAACTGAGAGAATATTACTAAACTGAGAGAATATTACTAAACTGAGAGAACTGAGAGAGTTGAGAGAATATTACTAAACTGAGGGAATATTACTAAACTGAGAGAGTATTACTAAACTGAGAGAATATTACTAAACTGAGAGAATATTACTAAACTGAGAGAGTTTTACTAAACTGAGAGAGTATTACTAACCCAAGAGAGTATTACTAAACTGAGAGAATATTACTAAACTGAGAGAATATTTCTAAACTGAGAGAACTGAGAGAGCTGAGAGAATATTACTAAACTGAGAGAATATTACTAAACTGAGAGAACTGAGAGATTTGAGAGAATATTACTAAACTGAGAGAATATTACTAAACTGAGAAAATATTACGAAACTGAGAGAATATTAATAAACTGAGAGAACTGAGAGAGCTGAGAGAATATTACTAAACTGAGAGAATATTACTAAACAGAGAATATTACTAAACTGAGAGAACTGAGAGAGCTGAGAGAATATTACTAAACTGAGAGAGTATTACTAAACTGAGTGAATATTACTAAACTGAGAGAATATTACTAAACTGAGAGAATATTACTAAACTGAGAGAGTATTACTAAACTGAGAGAGTATTACTAAACAGAGGGAGTATAACTAAACCGAGAGAGTATTACTAAACTGAGAGAATATTACTAAACTGAGAGAATATTACTATGCTGAGAGAATATTACTAAACTGAGAGAGCTGAGAGAATATTACTAAACTGAGAGAATATTACTAAACTGAGAGAGTATTACTAAACTGAGAGAATATTACTAAACTGAGAGAATATTACTAAACTGAGAGAATATTACTAAACTGAGAGAATATTACTAAACTGAGAGAACTGAGAGAGTTGAGAGAATATTACTAAACTGAGGGAATATTACTAAACTGAGAGAGTATTACTAAACTGAGAGAATATTACTAAACTGAGAGAATATTACTAAACTGAGAGAGTTTTACTAAACTGAGAGAGTATTACTAACCCAAGAGAGTATTACTAAACTGAGAGAATATTACTAAACTGAGAGAATATTTCTAAACTGAGAGAACTGAGAGAGCTGAGAGAATATTACTAAACTGAGAGAATATTACTAAACTGAGAGAACTGAGAGATTTGAGAGAATATTACTAAACTGAGAGAATATTACTAAACTGAGAAAATATTACTAAACTGAGAGAATATTGATAAACTGAGAGAACTGAGAGAGCTGAGAGAATATTACTAAACTGAGAGAATATTACTAAACAGAGAATATTACTAAACTGAGAGAACTGAGAGAGCTGAGAGAATATTACTAAACTGAGAGAGTATTACTAAACTGAGAGAATATTACTAAACTGAGAGAATATTACTAAACTGAGAGAATATTACTAAACTGAGAGAGTATTACTAAACTGAGAGAGTATTACTAAACAGAGGGAGTATAACTAAACCGAGAGAGTATTACTAAACTGAGAGAATATTACTAAACTGAGAGAATATTACTATGCTGAGAGAATATTACTAAACTGAGAGAGCTGAGAGAATATTACTAAACTGAGAGAATATTACTAAACTGAGAGAGTATTACTAAACTGAGAGAATATTACTAAACTGAGAGAATATTACTAAACTGAGAAAATATTACTAGACAGAGAGTATTACTAAACTGAGAGAGTATTACTAAACTGAGAGAATATTACTAAACTGAGAGAATATTACTAAACTGAGAGAGTTTTACTAAACTGAGAGAGTATTACTAACCTGAGAGAGTATTACTAAACTGAGAGAATATTACTAAACTGAGAGAATATTACTAAACTGAGAGAATATTACTAAACTGAGAGAACTGAGAGAGCTGAGAGAATATTACTAAACTGAGAGAGTATTACTAAACTGAGAGAATATTACTAAACTGAGAGAATATTACTAAACTGAGAGAATATTACTAAACTGAGAGAGTATTACTAACTGAGAGAGTATTACTAAACAGAGGGAGTATTACTAAACCGAGAGAGTATTACTAAACTGAGAGAATATTACTAAACTGAGAGAATATTACTAAGCTGAGAGAATATTACTAAACTGAGAGAGCTGAGAGAATATTACTAAACTGAGAGAATATTACTAAACTGAGAGAGTATTACTAAACAGAGGGAGTATTACTAAACCGAGAGAGTATTACTAAACTGAGAGAATATTACTAAACTGAGAGAGTATTACGAAACTGAGAGAATATTACTAAACTGAGAGAGTATTACTAAACTGAGAGAATATTACTAAACTGAGAGAATATTACTAAACTGAGAGAATATTACTAAACTGAGAGAATATTACTAAACTGAGAGAACTGAGAGAGTTGAGAGAATATTACTAAACTGAGGGAATATTACTAAACTGAGAGAGTATTACTAAACTGAGAGAATATTACTAAACTGAGAGAATATTACTAAACTGAGAGAGTTTTACTAAACTGAGAGAGTATTACTAACCCAAGAGAGTATTACTAAACTGAGAGAATATTACTAAACTGAGAGAATATTTCTAAACTGAGAGAACTGAGAGAGCTGAGAGAATATTACTAAACTGAGAGAATATTACTAAACTGAGAGAACTGAGAGATTTGAGAGAATATTACTAAACTGAGAGAATATTACTAAACTGAGAAAATATTACGAAACTGAGAGAATATTAATAAACTGAGAGAACTGAGAGAGCTGAGAGAATATTACTAAACTGAGAGAATATTACTAAACAGAGAATATTACTAAACTGAGAGAACTGAGAGAGCTGAGAGAATATTACTAAACTGAGAGAGTATTACTAAACTGAGTGAATATTACTAAACTGAGAGAATATTACTAAACTGAGAGAATATTACTAAACTGAGAGAGTATTACTAAACTGAGAGAGTATTACTAAACAGAGGGAGTATAACTAAACCGAGAGAGTATTACTAAACTGAGAGAATATTACTAAACTGAGAGAATATTACTATGCTGAGAGAATATTACTAAACTGAGAGAGCTGAGAGAATATTACTAAACTGAGAGAATATTACTAAACTGAGAGAGTATTACTAAACTGAGAGAATATTACTAAACTGAGAGAATATTACTAAACTGAGAAAATATTACTAGACAGAGAGTATTACTAAACTGAGAGAGTATTACTAAACTGAGAGAATATTACTAAACTGAGAGAATATTACTAAACTGAGAGAGTGTTACTAAACTGAGAGAGTCTTACTACACTGCAAGAGCTGCGAGAATATTACTAAACTGAGAGAATATTACCAAACTGAGAGAATATTACTAAACTGAGAGAATATTACTAAACTGAGAGAACTGAGAGAGCTGAGAGAATATTACTAAACTGAGAGAGTATTACTAAACTGAGAGAATATTACTAAACTGAGAGAATATTACTAAACTGAGAGAATATTACTAAACTGAGAGAGTATTACTAACTGAGAGAGTATTACTAAACAGAGGGAGTATTACTAAACCGAGAGAGTATTACTAAACTGAGAGAATATTACTAAACTGAGAGAGCTGAGAGAATATTACTAAACTGAGAGAATATTACTAAACTGAGAGAGTATTACTAAACAGAGGGAGTATTACTAAACCGAGAGAGTATTACTAAACTGAGAGAATATTACTAAACTGAGAGAGTATTACGAAACTGAGAGAATATTACTAAACTGAGAGAGTATTACTAAACTGAGAGAGTATTACTAAACTGAGAGAATATTACTAAACTGAGAGAATATTACTAAACTGAGAGAATATTACTAAACTGAGAGAAGAGAGAGTTGAGAGAATATTACTAAACTGAGAGAATATTACTAAACTGAGAGTGTATTACTAAACTGAGAGAATATTACTAAACTGAGAGAATATTACTAAACTGAGAGAGTTTTACTAAACTGAGAGAGTATTACTAACCCAAGAGAGTATTACTAAACTGAGAGAATATTACTAAACTGAGAGAATATTTCTAAACTGAGAGAACTGAGAGAGCTGAGAGAATATTACTAAACTGAGAGAATATTACTAAACTGAGAGAACTGAGAGATTTGAGAGAATATTACTAAACTGAGAGAATATTACTAAACTGAGAAAATATTACGAAACTGAGAGAATATTAATAAACTGAGAGAACTGAGAGAGCTGAGAGAATATTACTAAACTGAGAGAATATTACTAAACAGAGAATATTACTAAACTGAGAGAACTGAGAGAGCTGAGAGAATATTACTAAACTGAGAGAGTATTACTAAACTGAGTGAATATTACTAAACTGAGAGAATATTACTAAACTGAGAGAATATTACTAAACTGAGAGAGTATTACTAAACTGAGAGAGTATTACTAAACAGAGGGAGTATAACTAAACCGAGAGAGTATTACTAAACTGAGAGAATATTACTAAACTGAGAGAATATTACTATGCTGAGAGAATATTACTAAACTGAGAGAGCTGAGAGAATATTACTAAACTGAGAGAATATTACTAAACTGAGAGAGTATTACTAAACTGAGAGAATATTACTAAACTGAGAGAATATTACTAAACTGAGAAAATATTACTAGACAGAGAGTATTACTAAACTGAGAGAGTATTACTAAACTGAGAGAATATTACTAAACTGAGAGAATATTACTAAACTGAGAGAGTTTTACTAAACTGAGAGAATATTACTAAACTGAGAGAGTATTACTAAACTGAGAGAATATTACCAAACTGAGAGAATATTACTAAACTGAGAGAATATTACTAAACTGAGAGAACTGAGAGAGCTGAGAGAATATTACTAAACTGAGAGAGTATTACTAAACTGAGAGAATATTACTAAACTGAGAGAATATTACTAAACTGAGAGAATATTACTAAACTGAGAGAGTATTACTAACTGAGAGAGTATTACTAAACAGAGGGAGTATTACTAAACCGAGAGAGTATTACTAAACTGAGAGAATATTACTAAACTGAGAGAGCTGAGAGAATATTACTAAACTGAGAGAATATTACTAAACTGAGAGAGTATTACTAAACAGAGGGAGTATTACTAAACCGAGAGAGTATTACTAAACTGAGAGAATATTACTAAACTGAGAGAGTATTACGAAACTGAGAGAATATTACTAAACTGAGAGAGTATTACTAAACTGAGAGAATATTACTAAACTGAGAGAATATTACTAAACTGAGAGAATATTACTAAACTGAGAGAATATTACTAAACTGAGAGAACTGAGAGAGTTGAGAGAATATTACTAAACTGAGGGAATATTACTAAACTGAGAGTGTATTACTAAACTGAGAGAATATTACTAAACTGAGAGAATATTACTAAACTGAGAGAATATTACTAAACTGAGAGAGTATTACTAAACTGAGAGAGTATTACTAAACTGAGAGAATATTACTAAACTGAGAGAATATTTCTAAACTGAGAGAATATTACTAAACTGAGAGATTATTACTAAACTGAGAGAATATTACTAAACTGAGAGAATATTACTAAACTGAGAAAATATTACTAAACTGAGAGAATATTAATAAACTGAGAGAACTGAGAGAGCTGAGAGAATATTACTAAACTGAGAGAATATTACTAAACAGAGAATATTACTAAACTGAGAGAACTGAGAGAGCTGAGAGAATATTACTAAACTGAGAGAGTATTACTAAACTGAGAGAATATTACTAAACTGAGAGAATATTACTAAACTGAGAGAATATTACTAAACTGAGAGAGTATTACTAAACTGAGAGAGTATTACTAAACAGAGGGAGTATAACTAAACCGAGAGAGTATTACTAAACTGAGAGAATATTACTAAACTGAGAGAATATTACTATGCTGAGAGAATATTACTAAACTGAGAGAGCTGAGAGAATATTACTTAACTGAGAGAATATTACTAAACTGAGAGAGTATTACTAAACTGAGAGAATATTACTAAACTGAGAGAATATTACTAAACTGAGAGAGTATTACTAAACTGAGAGAATATTACTAAACTGAGAAAATATTACTAGACAGAGAGTATTACTAAACTGAGAGAGTATTACTAAACTGAGAGAATATTACTAAACTGAGAGAATATTACTAAACTGAGAGAGTTTTACTAAACTGAGAGAGTATTACTAACCTGAGAGAGTATTACTAAACTGAGAGAATATTACTAAACTGAGAGAATATTACTAAACTGAGAGAATATTACTAAACTGAGAGAACTGAGAGAGCTGAGAGAATATTACTAAACTGAGAGAGTATTACTAAACTGAGAGAATATTACTAAACTGAGAGAATATTACTAAACTGAGAGAATATTACTAAACTGAGAGAGTATTACTAACTGAGAGAGTATTACTAAACAGAGGGAGTATTACTAAACTGAGAGAGTATTACTAAACGGAGGGAGTATTACTAAACCGAGAGAGTATTACTAAACAGAGGGAGTATTACTAAACCGAGAGAGTATTACTAAACTGAGAGAATATTACTAAACTGAGAGAGTATTACTAAACTGAGAGAATATTACTAAACTGAGAGAGTATTACTAAACTGAGGGAGTATTACTAAACCGAGAGAGTATTACTAACCTGAAAGAGTATTACTAAACTGAGAGAATATTACTAAACTGTGAGAGTATTACTAAACTGAGAGAGTATTACTAACCCGAGAGAGTATTACTAAACTGAGAGAATATTACTAAACTGAGAGAATATTACTAAACTGAGAGAATATTACTAAACTGAGAGAATATTACTAAACTGAGAGAGCTGAGAGAATATTACTAAACTGAGAGAATATTACTAAACTGAGAGAACTGAGAGAGCTGAGAGAATATTACTAAACTGAGAGAATATTACTAAACTGAGAGAATATTACTAAACTGAGAGAACTGAGAGAGCTGAGAGAATATTACTAAACTGAGAGAGTATTACTAAACTGAGAGAATATTACTAAACTGAGAGAATATTACTAAACTGAGAGAATATTACTAAACTGAGAGAGTATTACTAAACTGAGAGAGTATTACTAAACAGAGGGAGTATTACTAAACCGAGAGAGTATTACTAAACTGAGAGAATATTACTAAACTGAGAGAATATTACTAAACTGAGAGAATATTACTAAACAGAGAATATTACTAAACTGAGAGAACTGAGAGAGCTGAGAGAATATTACTAAACTGAGAGAGTATTACTAAACTGAGAGAATATTACTAAACTGAGAGAATATTACTAAACTGAGAGAATATTACTAAACTGAGAGAGTATTTCTAAACTGAGAGAGTATTACTAAACAGAGGGAGTATAACTAAACCGAGAGAGTATTACTAAACTGAGAGAATATTACTAAACTGAGAGAATATTACTATGCTGAGAGAATATTACTAAACTGAGAGAGCTGAGAGAATATTACTAAACTGAGAGAATATTACTAAACTGAGAGAGTATTACTAAACTGAGAGAATATTACTAAACTGAGAGAATATTACTAAACTGAGAAAATATTACTAGACAGAGAGTATTACTAAACTGAGAGAGTATTACTAAACTGAGAGAATATTACTAAACTGAGAGAATATTACTAAACTGAGAGAGTTTTACTAAACTGAGAGAGTATTACTAACCTGAGAGAGTATTACTAAACTGAGAGAATATTACTAAACTGAGAGAATATTACTAAACTGAGAGAATATTACTAAACTGAGAGAGTATTACTAACCTGAGAGAGTATTACTAAACTGAGAGAATATTACTAAACTGAGAGAATATTACTAAACTGAGAGAATATTACTAAACTGAGAGAACTGAGAGAGCTGAGAGAATATTACTAAACTGAGAGAGTATTACTAAACTGAGAGAATATTACTAAACTGAGAGAATATTACTAAACTGAGAGAATATTACTAAACTGAGAGAGTATTACTAACTGAGAGAGTATTACTAAACAGAGGGAGTATTACTAAACTGAGAGAATATTACTAAACTGAGAGAATATTACTAAACTGAGAGAATATTACTAAACTGAGAGAACTGAGAGAACTGAGAGAATATTACTAAACTGAGAGAGCTGAGAGAATATTACTAAACTGAGAGAATATTACTAAACTGAGAGAACTGAGAGAGCTGAGAGAATATTACTAAACTGAGAGAATATTACTAAACTGAGAGAATATTACTAAACTGAGAGAACTGAGAGAGCTGAGAGAATATTACTAAACTGAGAGAGTATTACTAAACTGAGAGAATATTACTAAACTGAGAGAATATTACTAAACTGAGAGAATATTACTAAACTGAGAGAGTATTACTAAACTGAGAGAGTATTACTAAACTGAGAGAGTATTACTAAACTGAGAGAATATTACTAAACTGAGAGAATATTACTAAACTGAGAGAATATTACTAAACTGAGAGAGTATTCCTAAACTGAGAGAGTATTACTAAACAGAGGGAGTATAACTAAACCGAGAGAGTATTACTAAACTGAGAGAATATTACTAAACTGAGAGAATATTACTATGCTGAGAGAATATTACTAAACTGAGAGAGCTGAGAGAATATTACTAAACTGAGAGAATATTACTAAACTGAGAGAGTATTACTAAACTGAGAGAATATTACTAAACTGAGAGAATATTACTAAACTGAGAAAATATTACTAGACAGAGAGTATTACTAAACTGAGAGAGTATTACTAAACTGAGAGAATATTACTAAACTGAGAGAATATTACTAAACTGAGAGAGTTTTACTAAACTGAGAGAGTATTACTAACCTGAGAGAGTATTACTAAACTGAGAGAATATTACTAAACTGAGAGAATATTACTAAACTGAGAGAATATTACTAAACTGAGAGAACTGAGAGAGCTGAGAGAATATTACTAAACTGAGAGAGTATTACTAAACTGAGAGAATATTACTAAACTGAGAGAATATTACTAAACTGAGAGAATATTACTAAACTGAGAGAGTATTACTAACTGAGAGAGTATTACTAAACAGAGGGAGTATTACTAAACTGAGAGAATATTACTAAACTGAGAGAATATTACTAAACTGAGAGAATATTACTAAACTGAGAGAACTGAGAGAGCTGAGAGAATATTACTAAACTGAGAGAACTGAGAGAGCTGAGAGAATATTACTAAACTGAGAGAGTATTACTAAACTGAGAGAATATTACTAAACTGAGAGAATATTACTAAACTGAGAGAATATTACTAAACTGAGAGAGTATTACTAAACTGAGAGAGTATTACTAAACAGAGGGAGTATTACTAAACCGAGAGAGTATTACTAAACTGAGAGAATATTACTAAACTGAGAGAATATTACTAAACTGAGAGAATATTACTAAACAGAGAATATTACTAAACTGAGAGAACTGAGAGAGCTGAGAGAATATTACTAAACTGAGAGAGTATTACTAAACTGAGAGAATATTACTAAACTGAGAGAATATTACTAAACTGAGAGAATATTACTAAACTGAGAGAGTATTACTAAACTGAGAGAGTATTACTAAACAGAGGGAGTATAACTAAACCGAGAGAGTATTACTAAACTGAGAGAATATTACTAAACTGAGAGAATATTACTATGCTGAGAGAATATTACTAAACTGAGAGAGCTGAGAGAATATTACTAAACTGAGAGAATATTACTAAACTGAGAGAGTATTACTAAACTCAGAGAATATTACTAAACTGAGAGAATATTACTAAACTGAGAGAGTATTACTAAACAGAGAGTATTACTAAACTGAGAGAGTATTACTAAACTGAGAGAATATTACTAAACTGAGAGAATATTACTAAACTGAGAGAGTTTTACTAAACTGAGAGAGTATTACTAACCTGAGAGAGTATTACTAAACTGAGAGAATATTACTAAACTGAGAGAATATTACTAAACTGAGAGAATATTACTAAACTGAGAGAACTGAGAGAGCTGAGAGAATATTACTAAACTGAGAGAGTATTACTAAACTGAGAGAATATTACTAAACTGAGAGAATATTACTAAACTGAGAGAATATTACTAAACTGAGAGAGTATTACTAACTGAGAGAGTATTACTAAACAGAGGGAGTATTACTAAACTGAGAGAATATTACTAAACTGAGAGAATATTACTAAACTGAGAGAATATTACTAAACTGAGAGAACTGAGAGAGCTGAGAGAATATTACTAAACTGAGAGAACTGAGAGAGCTGAGAGAATATTACTAAACTGAGAGAGTATTACTAAACTGAGAGAATATTACTAAACTGAGAGAATATTACTAAACTGAGAGAATATTACTAAACTGAGAGAGTATTACTAACTGAGAGAGTATTACTAAACAGAGGGAGTATTACTAAACCGAGAGAGTATTACTAAACTGAGAGAATATTACTAAACTGAGAGAATATTACTAAACTGAGAGAACTGAGAGAGCTGAGAGAATATTACTAAACTGAGAGAGTATTACTAAACTGAGAGAATATTACTAAACTGAGAGAATATTACTAAACTGAGAGAATATTACTAAACTGAGAGAGTATTACTAAACTGAGAGAGTATTACTAAACAGAGGGAGTATTACTAAACCGAGTATTACTAAACTGAGAGAATATTACTAAACTGAGAGAATATTACTAAACTGAGAGAATATTACTAAACAGAGAATATTACTAAACTGAGAGAACTGAGAGAGCTGAGAGAATATTACTAAACTGAGAGAGTATTACTAAACTGAGAGAATATTACTAAACTGAGAGAATATTACTAAACTGAGAGAATATTACTAAACTGAGAGAGTATTACTAAACTGAGAGAGTATTACTAAACAGAGGGAGTATAACTAAACCGAGAGAGTATTACTAAACTGAGAGAATATTACTAAACTGAGAGAATATTACTATGCTGAGAGAATATTACTAAACTGAGAGAGCTGAGAGAATATTACTAAACTGAGAGAATATTACTAAACTGAGAGAGTATTACTAAACTCAGAGAATATTACTAAACTGAGAGAATATTACTAAACTGAGAAAATATTACTAGACAGAGAGTATTACTAAACTGAGAGAGTATTACTAAACTGAGAGAATATTACTAAACTGAGAGAATATTACTAAACTGAGAGAGTTTTACTAAACTGAGAGAGTATTACTAACCTGAGAGAGTATTACTAAACTGAGAGAATATTAATAAACTGAGAGAATATTACTATGCTGAGAGAATATTACTAAACTGAGAGAGCTGAGAGAATATTACTAAACTGAGAGAGTATTACTAAACTGAGAGAATATTACTAAACTGAGAGAATATTACTAAACTGAGAGAATATTACTAAACTGAGAGAGTATTACTAAACTGAGAGAGTATTACTAAACAGAGGGAGTATTACTAAACCGAGAGAGTATTACTAAACTGAGAGAATATTACTAAACTGAGAGAATATTACTAAACTGAGAGAATATTACTAAACAGAGAATATTACTAAACTGAGAGAACTGAGAGAGCTGAGAGAATATTACTAAACTGAGAGAGTATTACTAAAGAGAATATTACTAAACTGAGAGAATATTACTAAACTGAGAGAATATTACTAAACTGAGAGAGTATTACTAAACTGAGAGAGTATTACTAAACAGAGGGAGTATAACTAAACCGAGAGAGTATTACTAAACTGAGAGAATATTACTAAACTGAGAGAATATTACTATGCTGAGAGAATATTACTAAACTGAGAGAGCTGAGAGAATATTACTAAACTGAGAGAATATTACTAAACTGAGAGAGTATTACTAAACTCAGAGAATATTACTAAACTGAGAGAATATTACTAAACTGAGAAAATATTACTAGACCGAGAGTATTACTAAACTGAGAGAGTATTACTAAACTGAGAGAATATTACTAAACTGAGAGAATATTACTAAACTGAGAGAGTTTTACTAAACTGAGAGAGTATTACTAACCTGAGAGAGTATTACTAAACTGAGAGAATATTAATAAACTGAGAGAATATTACTAAACTGAGAGAATATTACTAAACTGAGAGAACTGAGAGAACTGAGAGAATATTACTAAACTGAGAGAATATTACTAAACTGAGAGAATATTACTAAACTGAGAGAATATTACTAAACTGAGAGAATATTACTAAACTGAGAGAACTGAGAGAGCTGAGAGAATATTACTAAACTGAGAGAGTATTACTAAACTGAGAGAGTATTACTAAACTGAGAGAATATTACTAAACTGAGAGAATATTACTAAACTGAGAGAGTATTACTAAACTGAGAGAGTATTACTAAACAGAGGGAGTATTACTAAACCGAGAGAGTATTACTAAACTGAGAGAATATTACTAAACTGAGAGAATATTACTAAACTGAGAGAATATTACTAAACAGAGAATATTACTAAACTGAGAGAACTGAGAGAGCTGAGAGAATATTACTAAACTGAGAGAGTATTACTAAACTGAGAGAATATTACTAAACTGAGAGAATATTACTAAACTGAGAGAATATTACTAAACTGAGAGAGTATTACTAAACTGAGAGAGTATTACTAAACAGAGGGAGTATAACTAAACCGAGAGAGTATTACTAAACTGAGAGAATATTACTAAACTGAGAGAATATTACTATGCTGAGAGAATATTACTAAACTGAGAGAGCTGAGAGAATATTACTAAACTGAGAGAATATTACTAAACTGAGAGAATATTACTAAACTGAGAGAATATTACTAAACTGAGAGAATATTACTAAACTGAGAAAATATTACTAGACAGAGAGTATTACTAAACTGAGAGAGTATTACTAAACTGAGAGAATATTACTAAACTGAGAGAATATTACTAAACTGAGAGAGTTTTACTAAACTGAGAGAGTATTACTAACCTGAGAGAGTATTACTAAACTGAGAGAATATTACTAAACTGAGAGAATATTACTAAACTGAGAGAATATTACTAAACTGAGAGAACTGAGAGAGCTGAGAGAATATTACTAAACTGAGAGAGTATTACTAAACTGAGAGAATATTACTAAACTGAGAGAATATTACTAAACTGAGAGAATATTACTAAACTGAGAGAGTATTACTAACTGAGAGAGTATTACTAAACAGAGGGAGTATTACTAAACTGAGAGAATATTACTAAACTGAGAGAATATTACTAAACTGAGAGAATATTACTAAACTGAGAGAACTGAGAGAGCTGAGAGAATATTACTAAACTGAGAGAACTGAGAGAGCTGAGAGAATATTACTAAACTGAGAGAGTATTACTAAACTGAGAGAATATTACTAAACTGAGAGAATATTACTAAACTGAGAGAATATTACTAAACTGAGAGAGTATTACTAACTGAGAGAGTATTACTAAACAGAGGGAGTATTACTAAACCGAGAGAGTATTACTAAACTGAGAGAATATTACTAAACTGAGAGAATATTACTAAACTGAGAGAACTGAGAGAGCTGAGAGAATATTACTAAACTGAGAGAGTATTACTAAACTGAGAGAATATTACTAAACTGAGAGAATATTACTAAACTGAGAGAATATTACTAAACTGAGAGAGTATTACTAAACTGAGAGAGTATTACTAAACAGAGGGAGTATAACTAAACCGAGAGAGTATTACTAAACTGAGAGAATATTACTAAACTGAGAGAATATTACTATGCTGAGAGAATATTACTAAACTGAGAGAGCTGAGAGAATATTACTAAACTGAGAGAATATTACTAAACTGAGAGAGTATTACTAAACTGAGAGAATATTACTAAACTGAGAGAATATTACTAAACTGAGAAAATATTACTAGACAGAGAGTATTACTAAACTGAGAGAGTATTACTAAACTGAGAGAATATTACTAAACTGAGAGAATATTACTAAACTGAGAGAATATTACTAAACTGAGAGAGTATAACTCAACTGAGAGAATATTACTAAACTGAGAGAATATTACTAAACTGAGAGAATATTAATAAACTGAGAGAATATTACTAAACTGAGAGAACTGAGAGAGCTGAGAGAATATTACTAAACTGAGAGAGTATTACTAAACTGAGAGAATATTACTAAACTGAGAGAATATTACTAAACTGAGAGAATATTACTAAACTGAGAGAGTATCACTAACTGAGAGAGTATTACTAAACAGAGGGAGTATTACTAAACCGAGAGAGTATTACTAAACTGAGAGAATATTACTAAACTGAGAGAATATTACTAAACTGAGAGAACTGAGAGAGCTGAGAGAATATTACTAAACTGAGAGAGTATTACTAAACTGAGAGAATATTACTAAACTGAGAGAATATTACTAAACTGAGAGAATATTACTAAACTGAGAGAGTATTACTAACTGAGAGAGTATTACTAAACAGAGGGAGTATTACTAAACCGAGAGAGTATTACTAAACTGAGAGAATATTACTAAACTGAGAGAATATTACTAAGCTGAGAGAATATTACTAAACTGAGAGAGCTGAGAGAATATTACTAAACTGAGAGAATATTACTAAACTGAGAGAGTATTACTAAACAGAGGGAGTATTACTAAACCGAGAGAGTATTACTAAACTGAGAGAATATTACTAAACTGAGAGAGTATTACGAAACTGAGAGAATATTACTAAACTGAGAGAGTATTACTAAACTGAGAGAATATTACTAAACTGAGAGAATATTACTAAACTGAGAGAATATTACTAAACTGAGAGAATATTACTAAACTGAGAGAACTGAGAGAGTTGAGAGAATATTACTAAACTGAGGGAATATTACTAAACTGAGAGAGTATTACTAAACTGAGAGAATATTACTAAACTGAGAGAATATTACTAAACTGAGAGAGTTTTACTAAACTGAGAGAGTATTACTAACCCAAGAGAGTATTACTAAACTGAGAGAATATTACTAAACTGAGAGAATATTTCTAAACTGAGAGAACTGAGAGAGCTGAGAGAATATTACTAAACTGAGAGAATATTACTAAACTGAGAGAACTGAGAGATTTGAGAGAATATTACTAAACTGAGAGAATATTACTAAACTGAGAAAATATTACTAAACTGAGAGAATATTGATAAACTGAGAGAACTGAGAGAGCTGAGAGAATATTACTAAACTGAGAGAATATTACTAAACAGAGAATATTACTAAACTGAGAGAACTGAGAGAGCTGAGAGAATATTACTAAACTGAGAGAGTATTACTAAACTGAGAGAATATTACTAAACTGAGAGAATATTACTAAACTGAGAGAATATTACTAAACTGAGAGAGTATTACTAAACTGAGAGAGTATTACTAAACAGAGGGAGTATAACTAAACCGAGAGAGTATTACTAAACTGAGAGAATATTACTAAACTGAGAGAATATTACTATGCTGAGAGAATATTACTAAACTGAGAGAATATTACTAAACTGAGAGAATATTACTAAACTGAGAGAGTATTACTAAACTGAGAGAATATTACTAAACTGAGAGAATATTACTAAACTGAGAAAATATTACTAGACAGAGAGTATTACTAAACTGAGAGAGTATTACTAAACTGAGAGAATATTACTAAACTGAGAGAATATTACTAAACTGAGAGAGTTTTACTAAACTGAGAGAGTATTACTAACCTGAGAGAGTATTACTAAACTGAGAGAATATTACTAAACTGAGAGAATATTACTAAACTGAGAGAATATTACTAAACTGAGAGAACTGAGAGAGCTGAGAGAATATTACTAAACTGAGAGAGTATTACTAAACTGAGAGAATATTACTAAACTGAGAGAATATTACTAAACTGAGAGAATATTACTAAACTGAGAGAGTATTACTAACTGAGAGAGTATTACTAAACAGAGGGAGTATTACTAAACCGAGAGAGTATTACTAAACTGAGAGAATATTACTAAACTGAGAGAATATTACTAAGCTGAGAGAATATTACTAAACTGAGAGAGCTGAGAGAATATTACTAAACTGAGAGAATATTACTAAACTGAGAGAGTATTACTAAACAGAGGGAGTATTACTAAACCGAGAGAGTATTACTAAACTGAGAGAATATTACTAAACTGAGAGAGTATTACGAAACTGAGAGAATATTACTAAACTGAGAGAGTATTACTAAACTGAGAGAATATTACTAAACTGAGAGAATATTACTAAACTGAGAGAATATTACTAAACTGAGAGAATATTACTAAACTGAGAGAACTGAGAGAGTTGAGAGAATATTACTAAACTGAGGGAATATTACTAAACTGAGAGAGTATTACTAAACTGAGAGAATATTACTAAACTGAGAGAATTATACTAAACTGAGAGAGTTTTACTAAACTGAGAGAGTATTACTAACCCAAGAGAGTATTACTAAACTGAGAGAATATTACTAAACTGAGAGAATATTTCTAAACTGAGAGAACTGAGAGAGCTGAGAGAATATTACTAAACTGAGAGAATATTACTAAACTGAGAGAACTGAGAGATTTGAGAGAATATTACTAAACTGAGAGAATATTACTAAACTGAGAAAATATTACGAAACTGAGAGAATATTAATAAACTGAGAGAACTGAGAGAGCTGAGAGAATATTACTAAACTGAGAGAATATTACTAAACAGAGAATATTACTAAACTGAGAGAACTGAGAGAGCTGAGAGAATATTACTAAACTGAGAGAGTATTACTAAACTGAGAGAATATTACTAAACTGAGAGAATATTACTAAACTGAGAGAATATTACTAAACTGAGAGAGTATTACTAAACTGAGAGAGTATTACTAAACAGAGGGAGTATAACTAAACCGAGAGAGTATTACTAAACTGAGAGAATATTACTAAACTGAGAGAATATTACTAAACTGAGAGAATATTACTAAACTGAGAGAGTATTACTAAACTGAGAGAGTATTACTAAACAGAGGGAGTATAACTAAACCGAGAGAGTATTACTAAACTGAGAGAATATTACTAAACTGAGAGAATATTACTATGCTGAGAGAATATTACTAAACTGAGAGAATATTACTAAACTGAGAGAATATTACTAAACTGAGAGAGTATTACTAAACTGAGAGAATATTACTAAACTGAGAGAATATTACTAAACTGAGAAAATATTACTAGACAGAGAGTATTACTAAACTGAGAGAGTATTACTAAACTGAGAGAATATTACTAAACTGAGAGAATATTACTAAACTGAGAGAGTTTTACTAAACTGAGAGAGTATTACTAACCTGAGAGAGTATTACTAAACTGAGAGAATATTACTAAACTGAGAGAATATTACTAAACTGAGAGAATATTACTAAACTGAGAGAACTGAGAGAGCTGAGAGAATATTACTAAACTGAGAGAGTATTACTAAACTGAGAGAATATTACTAAACTGAGAGAATATTACTAAACTGAGAGAATATTACTAAACTGAGAGAGTATTACTAACTGAGAGAGTATTACTAAACAGAGGGAGTATTACTAAACCGAGAGAGTATTACTAAACTGAGAGAATATTACTAAACTGAGAGAATATTACTAAGCTGAGAGAATATTACTAAACTGAGAGAGCTGAGAGAATATTACTAAACTGAGAGAATATTACTAAACTGAGAGAGTATTACTAAACAGAGGGAGTATTACTAAACCGAGAGAGTATTACTAAACTGAGAGAATATTACTAAACTGAGAGAGTATTACGAAACTGAGAGAATATTACTAAACTGAGAGAGTATTACTAAACTGAGAGAATATTACTAAACTGAGAGAATATTACTAAACTGAGAGAATATTACTAAACTGAGAGAATATTACTAAACTGAGAGAACTGAGAGAGTTGAGAGAATATTACTAAACTGAGGGAATATTACTAAACTGAGAGAGTATTACTAAACTGAGAGAATATTACTAAACTGAGAGAATTATACTAAACTGAGAGAGTTTTACTAAACTGAGAGAGTATTACTAACCCAAGAGAGTATTACTAAACTGAGAGAATATTACTAAACTGAGAGAATATTTCTAAACTGAGAGAACTGAGAGAGCTGAGAGAATATTACTAAACTGAGAGAATATTACTAAACTGAGAGAACTGAGAGATTTGAGAGAATATTACTAAACTGAGAGAATATTACTAAACTGAGAAAATATTACGAAACTGAGAGAATATTAATAAACTGAGAGAACTGAGAGAGCTGAGAGAATATTACTAAACTGAGAGAATATTACTAAACAGAGAATATTACTAAACTGAGAGAACTGAGAGAGCTGAGAGAATATTACTAAACTGAGAGAGTATTACTAAACTGAGAGAATATTACTAAACTGAGAGAATATTACTAAACTGAGAGAATATTACTAAACAGAGGGAGTATAACTAAACCGAGAGAGTATTACTAAACTGAGAGAATATTACTAAACTGAGAGAATATTACTATGCTGAGAGAATATTACTAAACTGAGAGAGCTGAGAGAATATTACTAAACTGAGAGAATATTTCTAAACTGAGAGAGTATTACTAAACTGAGAGAATATTACTAAACTGAGAGAATATTACTAAACTGAGAAAATATTACTAGACAGAGAGTATTACTAAACTGAGAGAGTATTACTAAACTGAGAGAATATTACTAAACTGAGAGAATATTACTAAACTGAGAGAGTTTTACTAAACTGAGAGAGTATTACTAACCTGAGAGAGTATTACTAAACTGAGAGAATATTACCAAACTGAGAGAATATTACTAAACTGAGAGAATATTACTAAACTGAGAGAACTGAGAGAGCTGAGAGAATATTACTAAACTGAGAGAGTATTACTAAACTGAGAGAATATTACTAAACTGAGAGAATATTACTAAACTGAGAGAATATTACTAAACTGAGAGAGTATTACTAACTGAGAGAGTATTACTAAACAGAGGGAGTATTACTAAACCGAGAGAGTATTACTAAACTGAGAGAATATTACTAAACTGAGAGAGCTGAGAGAATATTACTAAACTGAGAGAATATTACTAAACTGAGAGAGTATTACTAAACAGAGGGAGTATTACTAAACCGAGAGAGTATTACTAAACTGAGAGAATATTACTAAACTGAGAGAGTATTACGAAACTGAGAGAATATTACTAAACTGAGAGAGTATTACTAAACTGAGAGAATATTACTAAACTGAGAGAATATTACTAAACTGAGAGAATATTACTAAACTGAGAGAATATTACTAAACTGAGAGAACTGAGAGAGTTGAGAGAATATTACTAAACTGAGGGAATATTACTAAACTGAGAGAGTATTACTAAACTGAGAGAATATTACTAAACTGAGAGAATATTACTAAACTGAGAGAGTTTTACTAAACTGAGAGAGTATTACTAACCCAAGAGAGTATTACTAAACTGAGAGAATATTACTAAACTGAGAGAATATTTCTAAACTGAGAGAACTGAGAGAGCTGAGAGAATATTACTAAACTGAGAGAATATTACTAAACTGAGAGAACTGAGAGATTTGAGAGAATATTACTAAACTGAGAGAATATTACTAAACTGAGAAAATATTACTAAACTGAGAGAATATTAATAAACTGAGAGAACTGAGAGAGCTGAGAGAATATTACTAAACTGAGAGAATATTACTAAACAGAGAATATTACTAAACTGAGAGAACTGAGAGAGCTGAGAGAATATTACTAAACTGAGAGAATATTACTAAACTGAGAGAACTGAGAGAGTTGAGAGAATATTACTAAACTGAGGGAATATTACTAAACTGAGAGAGTATTACTAAACTGAGAGAATATTACTAAACTGAGAGAATATTACTAAACTGAGAGAGTTTTACTAAACTGAGAGAGTATTACTAACCCAAGAGAGTATTACTAAACTGAGAGAATATTACTAAACTGAGAGAATATTTCTAAACTGAGAGAACTGAGAGAGCTGAGAGAATATTACTAAACTGAGAGAATATTACTAAACTGAGAGAACTGAGAGATTTGAGAGAATATTACTAAACTGAGAGAATATTACTAAACTGAGAAATTATTACTAAACTGAGAGAATATTAATAAACTGAGAGAACTGAGAGAGCTGAGAGAATATTACTAAACTGAGAGAATATTACTAAACAGAGAATATTACTAAACTGAGAGAACTGAGAGAGCTGAGAGAATATTACTAAACTGAGAGAGTATTACTAAACTGAGAGAATATTACTAAACTGAGAGAATATTACTAAACTGAGAGAATATTACTAAACTGAGAGAGTATTACTAAACTGAGAGAGTATTACTAAACAGAGGGAGTATAACTAAACCGAGAGAGTATTACTAAACTGAGAGAATATTACTAAACTGAGAGAATATTACTATGCTGAGAGAATATTACTAAACTGAGAGAGCTGAGAGAATATTACTAAACTGAGAGAATATTACTAAACTGAGAGAGTATTACGAAACTGAGAGAATATTACTAAACTGAGAGAGTATTACTAAACTGAGAGAATATTACTAAACTGAGAGAGTATTACTAAACTGAGAGAATATTACTAAACTGAGAGAGTATTACTAAACTGAGAGAATATTACTAAACTGAGAGAGCTGAGAGAGTTGAGAGAATATTACTAAACTGAGAGAATATTACTAAACTGAGAGTGTATTACTAAACTGAGAGAATATTACTAAACTGAGAGAATATTACTAAACTGAGAGAGTTTTACTAAACTGAGAGAGTATTACTAACCCAAGAGAGTATTACTAAACTGAGAGAATATTACTAAACTGAGAGAATATTTCTAAACTGAGAGAACTGAGAGAGCTGAGAGAATATTACTAAACTGAGAGAATATTACTAAACTGAGAGAACTGAGAGATTTGAGAGAATATTACTAAACTGAGAGAATATTACTAAACTGAGAAAATATTACTAAACTGAGAGAATATTAATAAACTGAGAGAACTGAGAGAGCTGAGAGAATATTACTAAACTGAGAGAATATTACTAAACAGAGAATATTACTAATCTGAGAGAACTGAGAGATCTGAGAGAATATTACTAAACTGAGAGAGTATTACTAAACTGAGAGAATATTACTAAACTGAGAGAATATTACTAAACTGAGAGAATATTACTAAACTGAGAGAGTATTACTAAACTGAGAGAGTATTACTAAACAGAGGGAGTATAACTAAACCGAGAGAGTATTACTAAACTGAGAGAATATTACTAAACTGAGAGAATATTACTATGCTGAGAGAATATTACTAAACTGAGAGAGCTGAGAGAATATTACTAAACTGAGAGAATATTACTAAACTGAGAGAGTATTACGAAACTGAGAGAATATTACTAAACTGAGAGAGTATTACTAAACTGAGAGAATATTACTAAACTGAGAGAGTATTACTAAACTGAGAGAATATTACTAAACTGAGAGAATATTACTAAACTGAGAGAGAGAACTGAGAGAGCTGAGAGAATATTACTAAACTGAGAGTGTATTACTAAACTGAGAGAATATTACTAAACTGAGAGAATATTACTAAACTGAGAGAGTTTTACTAAACTGAGAGAGTATTACTAACCCAAGAGAGTATTACTAAACTGAGAGAATATTACTAAACTGAGAGAATATTTCTAAACTGAGAGAACTGAGAGAGCTGAGAGAATATTACTAAACTGAGAGAATATTACTAAACTGAGAGAACTGAGAGATTTGAGAGAATATTACTAAACTGAGAGAATATTACTAAACTGAGAAAATATTACTAAACTGAGAGAATATTAATAAACTGAGAGAACTGAGAGAGCTGAGAGAATATTACTAAACTGAGAGAATATTACTAAACAGAGAATATTACTAAACTGAGAGAACTGAGAGAGCTGAGAGAATATTACTAAACTGAGAGAGTATTACTAAACTGAGAGAATATTACTAAACTGAGAGAATATTACTAAACTGAGAGAATATTACTAAACAGAGGGAGTATAACTAAACCGAGAGAGTATTACTAAACTGAGAGAATATTACTAAACTGAGAGAATATTACTATGCTGAGAGAATATTACTAAACTGAGAGAGCTGAGAGAATATTACTAAACTGAGAGAATATTACTAAACTGAGAGAGTATTACTAAACTGAGAGAATATTACTAAACTGAGAGAGTATTACTAAACAGAGGGAGTATAACTAAACCGAGAGAGTATTACTAAACTGAGAGAATATTACTAAACTGAGAGAATATTACTATGCTGAGAGAATATTACTAAACTGAGAGAGCTGAGAGAATATTACTAAACTGAGAGAATATTACTAAACTGAGAGAGTATTACTAAACTGAGAGAATATTACTAAACTGAGAGAATATTACTAAACTGAGAAAATATTACTAGACAGAGAGTATTACTAAACTGAGAGAGTATTACTAAACTGAGAGAATATTACTAAACTGAGAGAATATTACTAAACTGAGAGAGTTTTACTAAACTGAGAGAGTATTACTAACCTGAGAGAGTATTACTAAACTGAGAGAATATTACTAAACTGAGAGAATATTACTAAACTGAGAGAATATTACTAAACTGAGAGAACTGAGAGAGCTGAGAGAATATTACTAAACTGAGAGAGTATTACTAAACTGAGAGAATATTACTAAACTGAGAGAATATTACTAAACTGAGAGAATATTACTAAACTGAGAGAATATTACTAACTGAGAGAGTATTACTAAACAGAGGGAGTATTACTAAACCGAGAGAGTATTACTAAACTGAGAGAATATTACTAAACTGAGAGAATATTACTAAGCTGAGAGAATATTACTAAACTGAGAGAGCTGAGAGAATATTACTAAACTGAGAGAATATTACTAAACTGAGAGAGTATTACTAAACAGAGGGAGTATTACTAAACCGAGAGAGTATTACTAAACTGAGAGAATATTACTAAACTGAGAGAGTATTACGAAACTGAGAGAATATTACTAAACTGAGAGAGTATTACTAAACTGAGAGAATATTACTAAACTGAGAGAATATTACTAAACTGAGAGAATATTACTAAACTGAGAGAGTATTACTAAACTGAGAGAGTATTACTAAACAGAGGGAGTATAACTAAACCGAGAGAGTATTACTAAACTGAGAGAATATTACTAAACTGAGAGAATATTACTATGCTGAGAGAATATTACTAAACTGAGAGAGCTGAGAGAATATTACTAAACTGAGAGAATATTACTAAACTGAGAGAGTATTACGAAACTGAGAGAATATTACTAAACTGAGAGAGTATTACTAAACTGAGAGAATATTACTAAACTGAGAGAATATTACTAAACTGAGAGAATATTACTAAACTGAGAGAATATTACTAAACTGAGAGAACTGAGAGAGTTGAGAGAATATTACTAAACTGAGGGAATATTACTAAACTGAGAGTGTATTACTAAACTGAGAGAATATTACTAAACTGAGAGAATATTACTAAACTGAGAGAGTTTTACTAAACTGAGAGAGTATTACTAACCCAAGAGAGTATTACTAAACTGAGAGAATATTACTAAACTGAGAGAATATTTCTAAACTGAGAGAACTGAGAGAGCTGAGAGAATATTACTAAACTGAGAGAATATTACTAAACTGAGAGAACTGAGAGATTTGAGAGAATATTACTAAACTGAGAGAATATTACTAAACTGAGAAAATATTACTAAACTGAGAGAATATTAATAAACTGAGAGAACTGAGAGAGCTGAGAGAATATTACTAAACTGAGAGAATATTACTAAACAGAGAATATTACTAAACTGAGAGAACTGAGAGAGCTGAGAGAATATTACTAAACTGAGAGAGTATTACTAAACTGAGAGAATATTACTAAACTGAGAGAATATTACTAAACTGAGAGAATATTACTAAACAGAGGGAGTATAACTAAACCGAGAGAGTATTACTAAACTGAGAGAATATTACTAAACTGAGAGAATATTACTATGCTGAGAGAATATTACTAAACTGAGAGAGCTGAGAGAATATTACTAAACTGAGAGAATATTACTAAACTGAGAGAGTATTACTAAACTGAGAGAATATTACTAAACTGAGAGAGTATTACTAAACAGAGGGAGTATAACTAAACCGAGAGAGTATTACTAAACTGAGAGAATATTACTAAACTGAGAGAATATTACTATGCTGAGAGAATATTACTAAACTGAGAGAGCTGAGAGAATATTACTAAACTGAGAGAATATTACTAAACTGAGAGAGTATTACTAAACTGAGAGAATATTACTAAACTGAGAGAATATTACTAAACTGAGAGAGTATTACTAAACTGAGAGAATATTACTAAACTGAGAGAATATTACTAAACTGAGAAAATATTACTAGACAGAGAGTATTACTAAACTGAGAGAGTATTACTAAACTGAGAGAATATTACTAAACTGAGAGAATATTACTAAACTGAGAGAGTTTTACTAAACTGAGAGAGTATTACTAACCTGAGAGAGTATTACTAAACTGAGAGAATATTACTAAACTGAGAGAATATTACTAAACTGAGAGAATATTACTAAACTGAGAGAACTGAGAGAGCTGAGAGAATATTACTAAACTGAGAGAGTATTACTAAACTGAGAGAATATTACTAAACTGAGAGAATATTACTAAACTGAGAGAATATTACTAAACTGAGAGAGTATTACTAACTGAGAGAGTATTACTAAACAGAGGGAGTATTACTAAACCGAGAGAGTATTACTAAACTGAGAGAATATTACTAAACTGAGAGAATATTACTAAGCTGAGAGAATATTACTAAACTGAGAGAGCTGAGAGAATATTACTAAACTGAGAGAATATTACTAAACTGAGAGAGTATTACTAAACAGAGGGAGTATTACTAAACCGAGAGAGTATTACTAAACTGAGAGAATATTACTAAACTGAGAGAGTATTACGAAACTGAGAGAATATTACTAAACTGAGAGAGTATTACTAAACTGAGAGAATATTACTAAACTGAGAGAATATTACTAAACTGAGAGAATATTACTAAACTGAGAGAATATTACTAAACTGAGAGAACTGAGAGAGTTGAGAGAATATTACTAAACTGAGGGAATATTACTAAACTGAGAGAGTATTACTAAACTGAGAGAATATTACTAAACTGAGAGAATATTACTAAACTGAGAGAGTTTTACTAAACTGAGAGAGTATTACTAACCCAAGAGAGTATTACTAAACTGAGAGAATATTACTAAACTGAGAGAATATTTCTAAACTGAGAGAACTGAGAGAGCTGAGAGAATATTACTAAACTGAGAGAATATTACTAAACTGAGAGAACTGAGAGATTTGAGAGAATATTACTAAACTGAGAGAATATTACTAAACTGAGAAAATATTACTAAACTGAGAGAATATTAATAAACTGAGAGAACTGAGAGAGCTGAGAGAATATTACTAAACTGAGAGAATATTACTAAACAGAGAATATTACTAAACTGAGAGAACTGAGAGAGCTGAGAGAATATTACTAAACTGAGAGAGTATTACTAAACTGAGAGAATATTACTAAACTGAGAGAATATTACTAAACTGAGAGAATATTACTAAACTGAGAGAGTATTACTAAACTGAGAGAGTATTACTAAACAGAGGGAGTATAACTAAACCGAGAGAGTATTACTAAACTGAGAGAATATTACTAAACTGAGAGAATATTACTATGCTGAGAGAATATTACTAAACTGAGAGAGCTGAGAGAATATTACTAAACTGAGAGAATATTACTAAACTGAGAGAATATTACTAAACTGAGAGAATATTACTAAACTGAGAAAATATTACTAGACAGAGAGTATTACTAAACTGAGAGAGTATTACTAAACTGAGAGAATATTACTAAACTGAGAGAATATTACTAAACTGAGAGAGTATTACTAACCTGAGAGAGTATTACTAAACTGAGAGAATATTACTAAACTGAGAGAATATTACTAAACTGAGAGAATATTACTAAACTGAGAGAACTGAGAGAGCTGAGAGAATATTACTAAACTGAGAGAGTATTACTAAACTGAGAGAATATTACTAAACTGAGAGAATATTACTAAACTGAGAGAATATTACTAAACTGAGAGAGTATTACTAACTGAGAGAGTATTACTAAACAGAGGGAGTATTACTAAACCGAGAGAGTATTACTAAACTGAGAGAATATTACTAAACTGAGAGAATATTACTAAACTGAGAGAATATTACTAAACTGAGAGAGTATTACTAAACTGAGGGAGTATTACTAAACCGAGAGAGTATTACTAACCTGAAAGAGTATTACTAAACTGAGAGAATATTACTAAACTGTGAGAGTATTACTAAACTGAGAGAGTATTACTAACCCGAGAGAGTATTACTAAACTGAGAGAATATTACTAAACTGAGAGAATATTACTAAACTGAGAGAATATTACTAAACTGAGAGAATATTACTAAACTGAGAGAGCTGAGAGAATATTACTAAACTGAGAGAATATTACTAAACTGAGAGAACTGAGAGAGCTGAGAGAATATTACTAAACTGAGAGAATATTACTAAACTGAGAGAATATTACTAAACTGAGAGAACTGAGAGAGCTGAGAGAATATTACTAAACTGAGAGAGTATTACTAAACTGAGAGAATATTACTAAACTGAGAGAATATTACTAAACTGAGAGAGTATTACTAAACTGAGAGAGTATTACTAAACAGAGGGAGTATTACTAAACCGAGAGAGTATTACTAAACTGAGAGAATATTACTAAACTGAGAGAATATTACTAAGCTGAGAGAATATTACTAAACTGAGAGAGCTGAGAGAATATTACTAAACTGAGAGAATATTACTAAACTGAGAGAGTATTACTAGACTGAGAGAATATCACTAAACTGAGAGAATATTACTAAACTGAGAGAGTATTACTAAACTGAGAGAGTATTACTAAACAGAGGGAGTATTACTAAACCGAGAGAGTATTACTAAACTGAGAGAATATTACTAAACTGAGAGAATATTACTAAACTGAGAGACTATTACTAAGCTGAGAGAATATTACTAAACTGAGAGAGCTGAGAGAATATTACTAAACTGAGAGAATATTACTAAACTGAGAGAGTATTACTAAACTGAGAGAATATTACTAAACTGAGAGAGTATTACTAAACTGAGAGAGTATTACTAAACAGAGGGAGTATTACTAAACCGAGAGAGTATTACTAAACTGAGAGAATATTACTAAACTGAGAGAGTATTACTAAACTGAGAGAATATTACTAAACTGAGAGAATATTACTAAACTGAGAGAGTATTACTAAACTGAGGGAGTATTACTAAACCGAGAGAGTATTACTAACCTGAGAGAGTATTACTAAACTGAGAGAATATTACTAAACTGAGAGAATATTACTAAGCTGAGAGAATATTACTAAGCTGAGAGAATATTACTAAACTGAGAGAGCCGAGAGAATATTACTAAACTGAGAGAATATTACTAAACTGAGAGAGTATTACTAAACTGAGAGAATATTACTAAACTGAGAGAGTATTACTAAACTGAGAGAGTATTACTAAACGGAGGGAGTATTACTAAACCGAGAGAGTATTACTAAACAGAGGGAGTATTACTAAACCGAGAGAGTATTACTAAACTGAGAGAATATTACTAAACTGAGAGAGTATTACTAAACTGAGAGAATATTACTAGACAGAGAGTATTACTAAACTGAGAGAGTATTACTAAACTGAGAGAATATTACTAAACTGAGAGAATATTACTAAACTGAGAGAGTATTACTAACCTGAGAGAGTATTACTAAACTGAGAGAATATTACTAAACTGAGAGAATATTACTAAACTGAGAGAATATTACTAAACTGAGAGAACTGAGAGAGCTGAGAGAATATTACTAAACTGAGAGAGTATTACTAAACTGAGAGAATATTACTAAACTGAGAGAATATTACTAAACTGAGAGAATATTACTAAACTGAGAGAGTATTACTAACTGAGAGAGTATTACTAAACAGAGGGAGTATTACTAAACCGAGAGAGTATTACTAAACTGAGAGAATATTACTAAACTGAGAGAATATTACTAAACTGAGAGAATATTACTAAACTGAGAGAGTATTACTAAACTGAGGGAGTATTACTAAACCGAGAGAGTATTACTAACCTGAAAGAGTATTACTAAACTGAGAGAATATTACTAAACTGTGAGAGTATTACTAAACTGAGAGAGTATTACTAACCCGAGAGAGTATTACTAAACTGAGAGAATATTACTAAACTGAGAGAATATTACTAAACTGAGAGAATATTACTAAACTGAGAGAATATTACTAAACTGAGAGAGCTGAGAGAATATTACTAAACTGAGAGAATATTACTAAACTGAGAGAACTGAGAGAGCTGAGAGAATATTACTAAACTGAGAGAATATTACTAAACTGAGAGAATATTACTAAACTGAGAGAACTGAGAGAGCTGAGAGAATATTACTAAACTGAGAGAGTATTACTAAACTGAGAGAATATTACTAAACTGAGAGAGTATTACTAAACTGAGAGAGTATTACTAAACAGAGGGAGTATAACTAAACCGAGAGAGTATTACTAAACTGAGAGAATATTACTAAACTGAGAGAATATTACTATGCTGAGAGAATATTACTAAACTGAGAGAGCTGAGAGAATATTACTAAACTGAGAGAATATTACTAAACTGAGAGAATATTACTAAACTGAGAGAATATTACTAAACTGAGAAAATATTACTAGACAGAGAGTATTACTAAACTGAGAGAGTATTACTAAACTGAGAGAATATTACTAAACTGAGAGAATATTACTAAACTGAGAGAGTATTACTAACCTGAGAGAGTATTACTAAACTGAGAGAATATTACTAAACTGAGAGAATATTACTAAACTGAGAGAATATTACTAAACTGAGAGAACTGAGAGAGCTGAGAGAATATTACTAAACTGAGAGAGTATTACTAAACTGAGAGAATATTACTAAACTGAGAGAATATTACTAAACTGAGAGAATATTACTAAACTGAGAGAGTATTACTAACTGAGAGAGTATTACTAAACAGAGGGAGTATTACTAAACCGAGAGAGTATTACTAAACTGAGAGAATATTACTAAACTGAGAGAATATTACTAAACTGAGAGAATATTACTAAACTGAGAGAGTATTACTAAACTGAGGGAGTATTACTAAACCGAGAGAGTATTACTAACCTGAAAGAGTATTACTAAACTGAGAGAATATTACTAAACTGTGAGAGTATTACTAAACTGAGAGAGTATTACTAACCCGAGAGAGTATTACTAAACTGAGAGAATATTACTAAACTGAGAGAATATTACTAAACTGAGAGAATATTACTAAACTGAGAGAATATTACTAAACTGAGAGAGCTGAGAGAATATTACTAAACTGAGAGAATATTACTAAACTGAGAGAACTGAGAGAGCTGAGAGAATATTACTAAACTGAGAGAATATTACTAAACTGAGAGAATATTACTAAACTGAGAGAACTGAGAGAGCTGAGAGAATATTACTAAACTGAGAGAGTATTACTAAACTGAGAGAATATTACTAAACTGAGAGAATATTACTAAACTGAGAGAGTATTACTAAACTGAGAGAGTATTACTAAACAGAGGGAGTATTACTAAACCGAGAGAGTATTACTAAACTGAGAGAATATTACTAAACTGAGAGAATATTACTAAACTGAGAGAATATTACTAAACTGAGAGAATATTACTAGAGCTGAGAGAATATTACTAAACTGAGAGAGCTGAGAGAATATTACTAAACTGAGAGAATATTACTAAACTGAGAGAGTATTACTAGACTGAGAGAATATCACTAAACTGAGAGAATATTACTAAACTGAGAGAGTATTACTAAACTGAGAGAGTATTACTAAACAGAGGGAGTATTACTAAACCGAGAGAGTATTACTAAACTGAGAGAATATTACTAAACTGAGAGAATATTACTAAACTGAGAGACTATTACTAAGCTGAGAGAATATTACTAAACTGAGAGAGCTGAGAGAATATTACTAAACTGAGAGAATATTACTAAACTGAGAGAGTATTACTAAACTGAGAGAATATTACTAAACTGAGAGAGTATTACTAAACTGAGAGAGTATTACTAAACAGAGGGAGTATTACTAAACCGAGAGAGTATTACTAAACTGAGAGAATATTACTAAACTGAGAGAGTATTACTAAACTGAGAGAATATTACTAAACTGAGAGAATATTACTAAACTGAGAGAGTATTACTAAACTGAGGGAGTATTACTAAACCGAGAGAGTATTACTAACCTGAGAGAGTATTACTAAACTGAGAGAATATTACTAAACTGAGAGAATATTACTAAACTGAGAGAATATTACTAAGCTGAGAGAATATTACTAAGCTGAGAGAATATTACTAAACTGAGAGAGCCGAGAGAATATTACTAAACTGAGAGAATATTACTAAACTGAGAGAGTATTACTAAACTGAGAGAATATTACTAAACTGAGAGAGTATTACTAAACTGAGAGAGTATTACTAAACGGAGGGAGTATTACTAAACCGAGAGAGTATTACTAAACAGAGGGAGTATTACTAAACCGAGAGAGTATTACTAAACTGAGAGAATATTACTAAACTGAGAGAGTATTACTAAACTGAGAGAATATTACTAGACAGAGAGTATTACTAAACTGAGAGAGTATTACTAAACTGAGAGAATATTACTAAACTGAGAGAATATTACTAAACTGAGAGAGTATTACTAACCTGAGAGAGTATTACTAAACTGAGAGAATATTACTAAACTGAGAGAATATTACTAAACTGAGAGAATATTACTAAACTGAGAGAACTGAGAGAGCTGAGAGAATATTACTAAACTGAGAGAGTATTACTAAACTGAGAGAATATTACTAAACTGAGAGAATATTACTAAACTGAGAGAATATTACTAAACTGAGAGAGTATTACTAACTGAGAGAGTATTACTAAACAGAGGGAGTATTACTAAACCGAGAGAGTATTACTAAACTGAGAGAATATTACTAAACTGAGAGAATATTACTAAACTGAGAGAATATTACTAAACTGAGAGAGTATTACTAAACTGAGGGAGTATTACTAAACCGAGAGAGTATTACTAACCTGAAAGAGTATTACTAAACTGAGAGAATATTACTAAACTGTGAGAGTATTACTAAACTGAGAGAGTATTACTAACCCGAGAGAGTATTACTAAACTGAGAGAATATTACTAAACTGAGAGAATATTACTAAACTGAGAGAATATTACTAAACTGAGAGAATATTACTAAACTGAGAGAGCTGAGAGAATATTACTAAACTGAGAGAATATTACTAAACTGAGAGAACTGAGAGAGCTGAGAGAATATTACTAAACTGAGAGAATATTACTAAACTGAGAGAATATTACTAAACTGAGAGAACTGAGAGAGCTGAGAGAATATTACTAAACTGAGAGAGTATTACTAAACTGAGAGAATATTACTAAACTGAGAGAATATTACTAAACTGAGAGAGTATTACTAAACTGAGAGAGTATTACTAAACAGAGGGAGTATTACTAAACCGAGAGAGTATTACTAAACTGAGAGAATATTACTAAACTGAGAGAATATTACTAAACTGAGAGAATATTACTAAACTGAGAGAATATTACTAAGCTGAGAGAATATTACTAAACTGAGAGAGCTGAGAGAATATTACTAAACTGAGAGAATATTACTAAACTGAGAGAGTATTACTAGACTGAGAGAATATCACTAAACTGAGAGAATATTACTAAACTGAGAGAGTATTACTAAACTGAGAGAGTATTACTAAACAGAGGGAGTATTACTAAACCGAGAGAGTATTACTAAACTGAGAGAATATTACTAAACTGAGAGAATATTACTAAACTGAGAGACTATTACTAAGCTGAGAGAATATTACTAAACTGAGAGAGCTGAGAGAATATTACTAAACTGAGAGAATATTACTAAACTGAGAGAGTATTACTAAACTGAGAGAATATTACTAAACTGAGAGAGTATTACTAAACTGAGAGAGTATTACTAAACAGAGGGAGTATTACTAAACCGAGAGAGTATTACTAAACTGAGAGAATATTACTAAACTGAGAGAGTATTACTAAACTGAGAGAATATTACTAAACTGAGAGAATATTACTAAACTGAGAGAGTATTACTAAACTGAGGGAGTATTACTAAACCGAGAGAGTATTACTAACCTGAGAGAGTATTACTAAACTGAGAGAATATTACTAAACTGAGAGAATATTACTAAACTGAGAGAATATTACTAAGCTGAGAGAATATTACTAAGCTGAGAGAATATTACTAAACTGAGAGAGCCGAGAGAATATTACTAAACTGAGAGAATATTACTAAACTGAGAGAGTATTACTAAACTGAGAGAATATTACTAAACTGAGAGAGTATTACTAAACTGAGAGAGTATTACTAAACGGAGGGAGTATTACTAAACCGAGAGAGTATTACTAAACAGAGGGAGTATTACTAAACCGAGAGAGTATTACTAAACTGAGAGAATATTACTAAACTGAGAGAGTATTACTAAACTGAGAGAATATTACTAGACAGAGAGTATTACTAAACTGAGAGAGTATTACTAAACTGAGAGAATATTACTAAACTGAGAGAATATTACTAAACTGAGAGAGTATTACTAACCTGAGAGAGTATTACTAAACTGAGAGAATATTACTAAACTGAGAGAATATTACTAAACTGAGAGAATATTACTAAACTGAGAGAACTGAGAGAGCTGAGAGAATATTACTAAACTGAGAGAGTATTACTAAACTGAGAGAATATTACTAAACTGAGAGAATATTACTAAACTGAGAGAATATTACTAAACTGAGAGAGTATTACTAACTGAGAGAGTATTACTAAACAGAGGGAGTATTACTAAACCGAGAGAGTATTACTAAACTGAGAGAATATTACTAAACTGAGAGAATATTACTAAACTGAGAGAATATTACTAAACTGAGAGAGTATTACTAAACTGAGGGAGTATTACTAAACCGAGAGAGTATTACTAACCTGAAAGAGTATTACTAAACTGAGAGAATATTACTAAACTGTGAGAGTATTACTAAACTGAGAGAGTATTACTAACCCGAGAGAGTATTACTAAACTGAGAGAATATTACTAAACTGAGAGAATATTACTAAACTGAGAGAATATTACTAAACTGAGAGAATATTACTAAACTGAGAGAGCTGAGAGAATATTACTAAACTGAGAGAATATTACTAAACTGAGAGAACTGAGAGAGCTGAGAGAATATTACTAAACTGAGAGAATATTACTAAACTGAGAGAATATTACTAAACTGAGAGAACTGAGAGAGCTGAGAGAATATTACTAAACTGAGAGAGTATTACTAAACTGAGAGAATATTACTAAACTGAGAGAGTATTACTAAACTGAGAGAGTATTACTAAACAGAGGGAGTATTACTAAACCGAGAGAGTATTACTAAACTGAGAGAATATTACTAAACTGAGAGAATATTACTAAACTGAGAGAATATTACTAAACTGAGAGAATATTACTAAGCTGAGAGAATATTACTAAACTGAGAGAGCTGAGAGAATATTACTAAACTGAGAGAATATTACTAAACTGAGAGAGTATTACTAGACTGAGAGAATATCACTAAACTGAGAGAATATTACTAAACTGAGAGAGTATTACTAAACTGAGAGAGTATTACTAAACAGAGGGAGTATTACTAAACCGAGAGAGTATTACTAAACTGAGAGAATATTACTAAACTGAGAGAATATTACTAAACTGAGAGACTATTACTAAGCTGAGAGAATATTACTAAACTGAGAGAGCTGAGAGAATATTACTAAACTGAGAGAATATTACTAAACTGAGAGAGTATTACTAAACTGAGAGAATATTACTAAACTGAGAGAGTATTACTAAACTGAGAGAGTATTACTAAACAGAGGGAGTATTACTAAACCGAGAGAGTATTACTAAACTGAGAGAATATTACTAAACTGAGAGAGTATTACTAAACTGAGAGAATATTACTAAACTGAGAGAATATTACTAAACTGAGAGAGTATTACTAAACTGAGGGAGTATTACTAAACCGAGAGAGTATTACTAACCTGAGAGAGTATTACTAAACTGAGAGAATATTACTAAACTGAGAGAATATTACTAAACTGAGAGAATATTACTAAGCTGAGAGAATATTACTAAGCTGAGAGAATATTACTAAACTGAGAGAGCCGAGAGAATATTACTAAACTGAGAGAATATTACTAAACTGAGAGAGTATTACTAAACTGAGAGAATATTACTAAACTGAGAGAGTATTACTAAACTGAGAGAGTATTACTAAACGGAGGGAGTATTACTAAACCGAGAGAGTATTACTAAACAGAGGGAGTATTACTAAACCGAGAGAGTATTACTAAACTGAGAGAATATTACTAAACTGAGAGAGTATTACTAAACTGAGAGAATATTACTAAACTGAGAGAGTATTACTAAACTGAGGGAGTATTACTAAACCGAGAGAGTATTACTAACCTGAAAGAGTATTACTAAACTGAGAGAATATTACTAAACTGTGAGAGTATTACTAAACTGAGAGAGTATTACTAACCCGAGAGAGTATTACTAAACTGAGAGAATATTACTAAACTGAGAGAATATTACTAAACTGAGAGACTATTACTAAGCTGAGAGAATATTACTAAACTGAGAGAGCTGAGAGAATATTACTAAACTGAGAGAATATTACTAAACTGAGAGAGTATTACTAAACTGAGAGAATATTACTAAACTGAGAGAGTATTACTAAACTGAGAGAGTATTACTAAACAGAGGGAGTATTACTAAACCGAGAGAGTATTACTAAACTGAGAGAATATTACTAAACTGAGAGAGTATTACTAAACTGAGAGAATATTACTAAACTGAGAGAATATTACTAAACTGAGAGAGTATTACTAAACAGAGGGAGTATTACTAAACCGAGAGAGTATTACTAAACTGAGAGAATATTACTAAACGGAGGGAGTATTACTAAACCGAGAGAGTATTACTAAACAGAGGGAGTATTACTAAACCGAGAGAGTATTACTAAACTGAGAGAATATTACTAAACTGAGAGAGTATTACTAAACTGAGAGAATATTACTAAACTGAGAGAGTATTACTAAACTGAGGGAGTATTACTAAACCGAGAGAGTATTACTAACCTGAAAGAGTATTACTAAACTGAGAGAATATTACTAAACTGTGAGAGTATTACTAAACTGAGAGAGTATTACTAACCCGAGAGAGTATTACTAAACTGAGAGAATATTACTAAACTGAGAGAATATTACTAAACTGAGAGACTATTACTAAGCTGAGAGAATATTACTAAACTGAGAGAGCTGAGAGAATATTACTAAACTGAGAGAATATTACTAAACTGAGAGAGTATTACTAAACTGAGAGAATATTACTAAACTGAGAGAGTATTACTAAACTGAGAGAGTATTACTAAACAGAGGGAGTATTACTAAACCGAGAGAGTATTACTAAACTGAGAGAATATTACTAAACTGAGAGAGTATTACTAAACTGAGAGAATATTACTAAACTGAGAGAATATTACTAAACTGAGAGAGTATTACTAAACTGAGGGAGTATTACTAAACCGAGAGAGTATTACTAACCTGAGAGAGTATTACTAAACTGAGAGAATATTACTAAACTGAGAGAATATTACTAAACTGAGAGAATATTACTAAGCTGAGAGAATATTACTAAGCTGAGAGAATATTACTAAACTGAGAGAGCCGAGAGAATATTACTAAACTGAGAGAATATTACTAAACTGAGAGAGTATTACTAAACTGAGAGAATATTACTAAACTGAGAGAGTATTACTAAACTGAGAGAGTATTACTAAACGGAGGGAGTATTACTAAACCGAGAGAGTATTACTAAACAGAGGGAGTATTACTAAACCGAGAGAGTATTACTAAACTGAGAGAATATTACTAAACTGAGAGAGTATTACTAAACTGAGAGAATATTACTAAACTGAGAGAGTATTACTAAACTGAGGGAGTATTACTAAACCGAGAGAGTATTACTAACCTGAAAGAGTATTACTAAACTGAGAGAATATTACTAAACTGTGAGAGTATTACTAAACTGAGAGAGTATTACTAACCCGAGAGAGTATTACTAAACTGAGAGAATATTACTAAACTGAGAGAATATTACTAAACTGAGAGACTATTACTAAGCTGAGAGAATATTACTAAACTGAGAGAGCTGAGAGAATATTACTAAACTGAGAGAATATTACTAAACTGAGAGAGTATTACTAAACTGAGAGAATATTACTAAACTGAGAGAGTATTACTAAACTGAGAGAGTATTACTAAACAGAGGGAGTATTACTAAACCGAGAGAGTATTACTAAACTGAGAGAATATTACTAAACTGAGAGAGTATTACTAAACTGAGAGAATATTACTAAACTGAGAGAATATTACTAAACTGAGAGAGTATTACTAAACTGAGGGAGTATTACTAAACCGAGAGAGTATTACTAACCTGAGAGAGTATTACTAAACTGAGAGAATATTACTAAACTGAGAGAATATTACTAAACTGAGAGAATATTACTAAGCTGAGAGAATATTACTAAGCTGAGAGAATATTACTAAACTGAGAGAGCCGAGAGAATATTACTAAACTGAGAGAATATTACTAAACTGAGAGAGTATTACTAAACTGAGAGAATATTACTAAACTGAGAGAGTATTACTAAACTGAGAGAGTATTACTAAACGGAGGGAGTATTACTAAACCGAGAGAGTATTACTAAACAGAGGGAGTATTACTAAACCGAGAGAGTATTACTAAACTGAGAGAATATTACTAAACTGAGAGAGTATTACTAAACTGAGAGAATATTACTAAACTGAGAGAGTATTACTAAACTGAGGGAGTATTACTAAACCGAGAGAGTATTACTAACCTGAAAGAGTATTACTAAACTGAGAGAATATTACTAAACTGTGAGAGTATTACTAAACTGAGAGAGTATTACTAACCCGAGAGAGTATTACTAAACTGAGAGAATATTACTAAACTGAGAGAATATTACTAAACTGAGAGAATATTACTAAACTGAGAGAATATTACTAAACTGAGAGAGCTGAGAGAATATTACTAAACTGAGAGAATATTACTAAACTGAGAGAACTGAGAGAGCTGAGAGAATATTACTAAACTGAGAGAATATTACTAAACTGAGAGAATATTACTAAACTGAGAGAACTGAGAGAGCTGAGAGAATATTACTAAACTGAGAGAGTATTACTAAACTGAGAGAATATTACTAAACTGAGAGAATATTACTAAACTGAGAGAATATTACTAAACTGAGAGTGTATTACTAAACTGAGAGAGTATTACTAAACAGAGGGAGTATTACTAAACCGAGAGAGTATTACTAAACTGAGAGAATATTACTAAACTGAGAGAATATTACTAAACTGAGAGAATATTACTAAACTGAGAGAGCTGAGAGAATATTACTAAACTGAGAGAATATTACTAAACTGAGAGAGTATTACTAGACTGAGAGAATATTACTAAACTGAGAGAATATTACTAAACTGAGAGAGTATTACTAAACTGAGAGAGTATTACTAAACAGAGGGAGTATTACTAAACCGAGAGAGTATTACTAAACTGAGAGAATATTACTAAACTGAGAGAATATTACTAAACTGAGAGACTATTACTAAGCTGAGAGAATATTACTAAACTGAGAGAGCTGAGAGAATATTACTAAACTGAGAGAATATTACTAAACTGAGAGAGTATTACTAAACTGAGAGAATATTACTAAACTGAGAGAGTATTACTAAACTGAGAGAGTATTACTAAACAGAGGGAGTATTACTAAACCGAGAGAGTATTACTAAACTGAGAGAATATTACTAAACTGAGAGAGTATTACTAAACTGAGAGAATATTACTAAACTGAGAGAGTATTACTAAACTGAGGGAGTATTACTAAACCGAGAGAGTATTACTAACCTGAAAGAGTATTACTAAACTGAGAGAATATTACTAAACTGTGAGAGTATTACTAAACTGAGAGAGTATTACTAACCCGAGAGAGTATTACTAAACTGAGAGAATATTACTAAACTGAGAGAATATTACTAAACTGAGAGAATATTACTAAACTGAGAGAACTGAGAGAGCTGAGAGAATATTACTAAACTGAGAGAATATTACTAAACAGAGAATATTACTAAACTGAGAGAACTGAGAGAGCTGAGAGAATATTACTAAACTGAGAGAGTATTACTAAACTGAGAGAATATTACTAAACTGAGAGAATATTACTAAACTGAGAGAATATTACTAAACTGAGAGAGTATTACTAAACTGAGAGAGTATTACTAAACAGAGGGAGTATAACTAAACCGAGAGAGTATTACTAAACTGAGAGAATATTACTAAACTGAGAGAATATTACTATGCTGAGAGAATATTACTAAACTGAGAGAGCTGAGAGAATATTACTAAACTGAGTGAATATTACTAAACTGAGAGAGTATTACTAAACTGAGAGAATATTACTAAACTGAGAGAATATTACTAAACTGAGAAAATATTACTAGACAGAGAGTATTACTAAACTGAGAGAGTATTTCTAAACTGAGAGAATATTACTAAACTGAGAGAGTATTTACTAAACTGAGAGAGTATTACTAAACTGAGAGAGTATTACTAAACTGAGAGAGTATTACTAAACTGAGAGAATATTACTAAACTGAGAGAATATTACTAACCTGAGAGAGTATTACTAAACTGAGAGAATATTACTAAACTGAGAGAATATTACTAAACTGAGAGAGTATTACTAAACTGAGAGAACTGAGAGAGAGAGAGTATTACTAAACTGAGAGAGTATTACTAAACTGAGAGAATATTACTAAACTGAGAGAATATTACTAAACTGAGAGAATATTACTAAACTGAGAGAGTATTACTAACTGAGAGAGTATTACTAAACAGAGGGAGTATTACTAAACCGAGAGAGTATTACTAAACTGAGAGAATATTACTAAACTGAGAGAATATTACTAAACTGAGAGAATATCACTAAACTGAGAGAGCTGAGAGAATATTACTAAACTGAGAGAATATTACTAAACTGAAAGAGTATTACTAAACTGAGAGAGTATTACTAAACTGAGAGAGTATTACTAAACTGAGAGAGTATTACTAAACTGAGAGAGTATTACGAAACTGAGAGAATATTACTAAACTGAGAGAGTATTACTAAACTGAGAGAATATTACTAAACTGAGAGAGTATTACTAAACTGAGAGAGTATTACTAAACTGAGAGAATATTACTAAACTGAGAGAACTGAGAGAGAGAGAATATTACTAAACTGAGGGAATATTACTAAACTGAGAGAGTATTACTAAACTGAGAGAATATTACTAAACTGAGAGAATATTACTAAACTGAGAGAGTTTTACTAAACTGAGAGAGTATTACTAACCCGAGAGAGTATTACTAAACTGAGAGAATATTACTAAACTGAGAGAATATTTCTAAACTGAGAGAACTGAGAGAGCTGAGAGAATATTACTAAACTGAGAGAATATTACTAAACTGAGAGAGTATTACTAAACTGAGAGAATATTACTAAACTGAGAGAATATTACTAAACTGAGAGAGTATTACTAAACTGAGGGAGTATTACTAAACCGAGAGAGTATTACTAACCTGAGAGAGTATTACTAAACTGAGAGAATATTACTAAACTGAGAGAATATTACTAAACTGAGAGAATATTACTAAGCTGAGAGAATATTACTAAGCTGAGAGAATATTACTAAACTGAGAGAGCCGAGAGAATATTACTAAACTGAGAGAATATTACTAAACTGAGAGAGTATTACTAAACTGAGAGAATATTACTAAACTGAGAGAGTATTACTAAACTGAGAGAGTATTACTAAACGGAGGGAGTATTACTAAACCGAGAGAGTATTACTAAACAGAGGGAGTATTACTAAACCGAGAGAGTATTACTAAACTGAGAGAATATTACTAAACTGAGAGAGTATTACTAAACTGAGAGAATATTACTAAACTGAGAGAGTATTACTAAACTGAGGGAGTATTACTAAACCGAGAGAGTATTACTAACCTGAAAGAGTATTACTAAACTGAGAGAATATTACTAAACTGTGAGAGTATTACTAAACTGAGAGAGTATTACTAACCCGAGAGAGTTTTACTAAACTGAGAGAATATTACTAAACTGAGAGAATATTACTAAACTGAGAGAATATTACTAAACTGAGAGAATATTACTAAACTGAGAGAGCTGAGAGAATATTACTAAACTGAGAGAATATTACTAAACTGAGAGAACTGAGAGAGCTGAGAGAATATTACTAAACTGAGAGAATATTACTAAACTGAGAGAATATTACTAAACTGAGAGAACTGAGAGAGCTGAGAGAATATTACTAAACTGAGAGAGTATTACTAAACTGAGAGAATATTACTAAACTGAGAGAATATTACTAAACTGAGAGAATATTACTAAACTGAGAGTGTATTACTAAACTGAGAGAGTATTACTAAACAGAGGGAGTATTACTAAACCGAGAGAGTATTACTAAACTGAGAGAATATTACTAAACTGAGAGAATATTACTAAACTGAGAGAATATTACTAAACTGAGAGAGCTGAGAGAATATTACTAAACTGAGAGAATATTACTAAACTGAGAGAGTATTACTAGACTGAGAGAATATTACTAAACTGAGAGAATATTACTAAACTGAGAGAGTATTACTAAACTGAGAGAGTATTACTAAACAGAGGGAGTATTACTAAACCGAGAGAGTATTACTAAACTGAGAGAATATTACTAAACTGAGAGAATATTACTAAACTGAGAGACTATTACTAAGCTGAGAGAATATTACTAAACTGAGAGAGCTGAGAGAATATTACTAAACTGAGAGAATATTACTAAACTGAGAGAGTATTACTAAACTGAGAGAATATTACTAAACTGAGAGAGTATTACTAAACTGAGAGAGTATTACTAAACAGAGGGAGTATTACTAAACCGAGAGAGTATTACTAAACTGAGAGAATATTACTAAACTGAGAGAGTATTACTAAACTGAGAGAATATTACTAAACTGAGAGAGTATTACTAAACTGAGGGAGTATTACTAAACCGAGAGAGTATTACTAACCTGAAAGAGTATTACTAAACTGAGAGAATATTACTAAACTGTGAGAGTATTACTAAACTGAGAGAGTATTACTAACCCGAGAGAGTATTACTAAACTGAGAGAATATTACTAAACTGAGAGAATATTACTAAACTGAGAGAATATTACTAAACTGAGAGAACTGAGAGAGCTGAGAGAATATTACTAAACTGAGAGAATATTACTAAACAGAGAATATTACTAAACTGAGAGAACTGAGAGAGCTGAGAGAATATTACTAAACTGAGAGAGTATTACTAAACTGAGAGAATATTACTAAACTGAGAGAATATTACTAAACTGAGAGAATATTACTAAACTGAGAGAGTATTACTAAACTGAGAGAGTATTACTAAACAGAGGGAGTATAACTAAACCGAGAGAGTATTACTAAACTGAGAGAATATTACTAAACTGAGAGAATATTACTATGCTGAGAGAATATTACTAAACTGAGAGAGTATTACTAAACTGAGAGAATATTACTAAACTGAGAGAATATTACTAAACTGAGAGAATATTACTAAACTGAGAGTGTATTACTAAACTGAGAGAACTGAGAGAGCTGAGAGAATATTACTAAACTGAGAGAATATTACTAAACTGAGAGAGTATTACTAAACTGAGAGAATATTACTAAACTGAGAGAATATTACTAAACTGAGAGAGTATTACTAAACTGAGGGAGTATTACTAAACCGAGAGAGTATTACTAACCTGAGAGAGTATTACTAAACTGAGAGAATATTACTAAACTGAGAGAATATTACTAAACTGAGAGAATATTACTAAGCTGAGAGAATATTACTAAGCTGAGAGAATATTACTAAACTGAGAGAGCCGAGAGAATATTACTAAACTGAGAGAATATTACTAAACTGAGAGAGTATTACTAAACTGAGAGAATATTACTAAACTGAGAGAGTATTACTAAACTGAGAGAGTATTACTAAACGGAGGGAGTATTACTAAACCGAGAGAGTATTACTAAACTGAGAGAGTATTACTAAACTGAGAGAGTATTACTAAACTGAGAGAATATTACTAAACTGAGAGAGTATTACTAAACTGAGAGAATATTACTAAACTGAGAGAGTATTACTAAACTGAGGGAGTATTACTAAACCGAGAGAGTATTACTAACCTGAAAGAGTATTACTAAACTGAGAGAATATTACTAAACTGTGAGAGTATTACTAAACTGAGAGAGTATTACTAACCCGAGAGAGTTTTACTAAACTGAGAGAATATTACTAAACTGAGAGAATATTACTAAACTGAGAGAATATTACTAAACTGAGAGAATATTACTAAACTGAGAGAGCTGAGAGAATATTACTAAACTGAGAGAATATTACTAAACTGAGAGAACTGAGAGAGCTGAGAGAATATTACTAAACTGAGAGAATATTACTAAACTGAGAGAATATTACTAAACTGAGAGAACTGAGAGAGCTGAGAGAATATTACTAAACTGAGAGAGTATTACTAAACTGAGAGAATATTACTAAACTGAGAGAATATTACTAAACTGAGAGAATATTACTAAACTGAGAGTGTATTACTAAACTGAGAGAGTATTACTAAACAGAGGGAGTATTACTAAACCGAGAGAGTATTACTAAACTGAGAGAATATTACTAAACTGAGAGAATATTACTAAACTGAGAGAATATTACTAAACTGAGAGAGCTGAGAGAATATTACTAAACTGAGAGAATATTACTAAACTGAGAGAGTATTACTAGACTGAGAGAATATTACTAAACTGAGAGAATATTACTAAACTGAGAGAGTATTACTAAACTGAGAGAGTATTACTAAACAGAGGGAGTATTACTAAACCGAGAGAGTATTACTAAACTGAGAGAATATTACTAAACTGAGAGAATATTACTAAACTGAGAGACTATTACTAAGCTGAGAGAATATTACTAAACTGAGAGAGCTGAGAGAATATTACTAAACTGAGAGAATATTACTAAACTGAGAGAGTATTACTAAACTGAGAGAATATTACTAAACTGAGAGAGTATTACTAAACTGAGAGAGTATTACTAAACAGAGGGAGTGTTACTAAACCGAGAGAGTATTACTAAACTGAGAGAATATTACTAAACTGAGAGAGTATTACTAAACTGAGAGAATATTACTAAACTGAGAGAGTATTACTAAACTGAGGGAGTATTACTAAACCGAGAGAGTATTACTAACCTGAAAGAGTATTACTAAACTGAGAGAATATTACTAAACTGTGAGAGTATTACTAAACTGAGAGAGTATTACTAACCCGAGAGAGTATTACTAAACTGAGAGAATATTACTAAACTGAGAGAATATTACTAAACTGAGAGAATATTACTAAACTGAGAGAACTGAGAGAGCTGAGAGAATATTACTAAACTGAGAGAATATTACTAAACAGAGAATATTACTAAACTGAGAGAACTGAGAGAGCTGAGAGAATATTACTAAACTGAGAGAGTATTACTAAACTGAGAGAATATTACTAAACTGAGAGAATATTACTAAACTGAGAGAATATTACTAAACTGAGAGAGTATTACTAAACTGAGAGAGTATTACTAAACAGAGGGAGTATAACTAAACCGAGAGAGTATTACTAAACTGAGAGAATATTACTAAACTGAGAGAATATTACTATGCTGAGAGAATATTACTAAACTGAGAGAGCTGAGAGAATATTACTAAACTGAGTGAATATTACTAAACTGAGAGAGTATTACTAAACTGAGAGAATATTACTAAACTGAGAGAATATTACTAAACTGAGAAAATATTACTAGACAGAGAGTATTACTAAACTGAGAGAGTATTACTAAACTGAGAGAATATTACTAAACTGAGAGAATATTACTAAACTGAGAGAGTTTTACTAAACTGAGAAAATATTACTAGACAGAGAGTATTACTAAACTGAGAGAGTATTTCTAAACTGAGAGAATATTACTAAACTGAGAGAATATTACTAACCTGAGAGAGTATTACTAAACTGAGAGAATATTACTAAACTGAGAGAATATTACTAAACTGAGAGAGTATTACTAAACTGAGAGAACTGAGAGAGCTGAGAGAATATTACTAAACTGAGAGAGTATTACTAAACTGAGAGAATATTACTAAACTGAGAGAATATTACTAAACTGAGAGAATATTACTAAACTGAGAGAGTATTACTAACTGAGAGAGTATTACTAAACAGAGGGAGTATTACTAAACCGAGAGAGTATTACTAAACTGAGAGAATATTACTAAACTGAGAGAATATTACTAAGCTGAGAGAATATCACTAAACTGAGAGAGCTGAGAGAATATTACTAAACTGAGAGAATATTACTAAACTGAAAGAGTATTACTAAACAGAGGGAGTATTACTAAACCGAGAGAGTATTACTAAACTGAGAGAATATTACTAAACTGAGAGAGTATTACGAAACTGAGAGAATATTACTAAACTGAGAGAGTATTACTAAACTGAGAGAATATTACTAAACTGAGAGAATATTACTAAACTGAGAGAATATTACTAAAATGAGAGAATATTACTAAACTGAGAGAACTGAGAGAGTTGAGAGAATATTACTAAACTGAGGGAATATTACTAAACTGAGAGAATATTACTAAACTGAGAGAGTTTTACTAAACTGAGAGAGTATTACTAACCCGAGAGAGTATTACTAAACTGAGAGAATATTACTAAACTGAGAGAATATTTCTAAACTGAGAGAACTGAGAGAGCTGAGAGAATATTACTAAACTGAGAGAATATTACTAAACTGAGAGAACTGAGAGATTTGAGAGAATATTACTAAACTGAGAGAATATTACTAAACTGAGAAAATATTACTAAACTGAGAGAATATTACTAAACTGAGAGAACTGAGAGAGCTGAGAGAATATTACTAAACTGAGAGAATATTACTGACCTGAGAGAGTATTACTAAACTGAGAGAATTTACTAAACTGAGAGAATATTACTAAACTGAGAGAGTTTTACTAAACTGAGAGAGTATTACTAACCCGAGAGAGTATTACTAAACTGAGAGAATATTACTAAACTGAGAGAATATTACTAAACTGAGAGAATATTGAGAGAGTTGAGAGAATATTACTAAACTGAGGGAATATTACTAAACTGAGAGAGTATTACTAAACTGAGAGAATATTACTAAACTGAGAGAATATTACTAAACTGAGAGAATATTACTAAACTGAGAGAGCTGAGAGAATATTACTAAACTGAGAGAATATTACTAAACTGAGAGAACTGAGAGAGCTGAGAGAATATTACTAAACTGAGAGAATATTACTAAACTGAGAGAATATTACTAGACTGAGAGAATATTACTAAACTGAGAGAATATTACTAAACTGAGAGAGTATTACTAAACTTAGGGAGTATTACTAAACCGAGAGAGTATTACTAACCTGAGAGAGTATTACTAAACTGAGAGAATATTACTAAACTGAGAGAATATTACTAAACTGAGAGAATATTACTAAGCTGAGAGAATATTACTAAGCTGAGAGAATATTACTAAACTGAGAGAGCCGAGAGAATATTACTAAACTGAGAGAATATTACTAAACTGAGAGAATATTACTAAACTGAGAGAGTATTACTAAACTGAGAGAGTATTACTAAACGGAGGGAGTATTACTAAACCGAGAGAGTATTACTAAACAGAGGGAGTATTACTAAACCGAGAGAGTATTACTAAACTGAGAGAATATTACTAAACTGAGAGAGTATTACTAAACTGAGAGAATATTACTAAACTGAGAGAGTATTACTAAACTGAGGGAGTATTACTAAACCGAGAGAGTATTACTAACCTGAAAGAGTATTACTAAACTGAGAGAATATTACTAAACTGTGAGAGTATTACTAAACTGAGAGAGTATTACTAACCCGAGAGAGTATTACTAAACTGAGAGAATATTACTAAACTGAGAGAATATTACTAAACTGAGAGAATATTACTAAACTGAGAGAATATTACTAAACTGAGAGAGAGAATATTACTAAACTGAGAGAATATTACTAAACTGAGAGAGCTATTACTAAACTGAGAGAATATTACTAAACTGAAAGAATATTACTAAACTGAGAGAACTGAGAGAGCTGAGAGAATATTACTAAACTGAGAGAGTATTACTAAACTGAGAGAATATTACTAAACTGAGAGAATATTACTAAACTGAGAGAATATTACTAAACTGAGAGAGTATTACTAAACTGAGAGAGTATTACTAAACAGAGGGAGTATTACTAAACCGAGAGAGTATTACTAAACTGAGAGAATATTACTAAACTGAGAGAATATTACTAAACTGAGAGAATATTACTAAACTGAGAGAATATTACTAAGCTGAGAGAATATTACTAAGGAGCTGAGAGAATATTACTAAACTGAGAGAATATTACTAAACTGAGAGAATATTACTAAACTGAGAGAATATTACTAAACTGAGAGAGCTGAGAGAATATTACTAAACTGAGAGAATATTACTAAACTGAGAGAGTATTACTAGACTGAGAGAATATTACTAAACTGAGAGAATATTACTAAACTGAGAGAGTATTACTAAACTGAGAGAGTATTACTAGACTGAGAGAGTATTACTAAACTGAGAGAGTATTACTAAACTGAGAGAATATTACTAAACTGAGAGAATATTACTAAACTGAGAGACTATTACTAAGCTGAGAGAATATTACTAAACTGAGAGAGCTGAGAGAATATTACTAAACTGAGAGAATATTACTAAACTGAGAGAGTATTACTAAACTGAGAGAATATTACTAAACTGAGAGAGTATTACTAAACTGAGAGAGTATTACTAAACAGAGGGAGTATTACTAAACCGAGAGAGTATTACTAAACTGAGAGAATATTACTAAACTGAGAGAGTATTACTAAACTGAGAGAATATTACTAAACTGAGAGAGTATTACTAAACTGAGGGAGTATTACTAAACCGAGAGAGTATTACTAACCTGAAAGAGTATTACTAAACTGAGAGAATATTACTAAACTGTGAGAGTATTACTAAACTGAGAGAGTATTACTAACCCGAGAGAGTATTACTAAACTGAGAGAATATTACTAAACTGAGAGAATATTACTAAACTGAGAGAATATTAATAAACTGAGAGAACTGAGAGAGCTGAGAGAATATTACTAAACTGAGAGAATATTACTAAACAGAGAATATTACTAAACTGAGAGAACTGAGAGAGCTGAGAGAATATTACTAAACTGAGAGAGTATTACTAAACTGAGAGAATATTACTAAACTGAGAGAATATTACTAAACTGAGAGAATATTACTAAACTGAGAGAGTATTACTAAACTGAGAGAGTATTACTAAACAGAGGGAGTATAACTAAACCGAGAGAGTATTACTAAACTGAGAGAATATTACTAAACTGAGAGAATATTACTATGCTTAGAGAGTATTACTAAACTGAGAGAATATTACTAAACTGAGAGAATATTACTAAACTGAGAAAATATTACTAGACAGAGAGTATTACTAAACTGAGAGAGTATTACTAAACTGAGAGAATATTACTAAACTGAGAGAATATTACTAAACTGAGAGAGTTTTACTAAACTGAGAGAGTATTACTAACCTGAGAGAGTATTACTAAACTGAGAGAATATTACTAAACTGAGAGAATATTACTAAACTGAGAGAATATTACTAAACTGAGAGAACTGAGAGAGCTGAGAGAATATTACTAAACTGAGAGAATATTACTAAACTGAGAGAATATTACTAAACTGAGAGAATATTACTAAACTGAGAGAATATTACTAAACTGAGAGAGTATTACTAACTGAGAGAGTATTACTAAACAGAGGGAGTATTACTAAACCGAGAGAGTATTACTAAACTGAGAGAATATTACTAAACTGAGAGAATATTACTAAGCTGAGAGAATATTACTAAACTGAGAGAGCTGAGAGAATATTACTAAACTGAGAGAATATTACTAAACTGAGAGAGTATTACTAAACAGAGGGAGTATTACTAAACTGAGAGAATATTACTAAACTGAGAGAGTATTACTAAACTGAGAGAATATTACTAAACTGAGAGAATATTACTAAACTGAGAGAATATTACTAAACTGAGAGAATATTACTAAACTGAGAGAACTGAGAGAGTTGAGAGAATATTACTAAACTGAGGGAATATTACTAAACTGAGAGAGTATTACTAAACTGAGAGAATATTACTAAACTGAGAGAATATTACTAAACTGAGAGAGTTTTACTAAACTGAGAGAGTATTACTAACCCGAGAGAGTATTACTAAACTGAGAGAATATTACTAAACTGAGAGAATTTTTCTAAACTGAGAGAACTGAGAGAGCTGAGAGAATATTACTAAACTGAGAGAATATTACTAAACTGAGAGAACTGAGAGATTTGAGAGAATATTACTAAACTGAGAGAATATTACTAAACTGAGAAAATATTACTAAACTGAGAGAATATTAATAAACTGAGAGACCTGAGAGAGCTGAGAGAATATTACTAAACTGAGAGAATATTACTAAACAGAGAATATTACTAAACTGAGAGAACTGAGAGAGCTGAGAGAATATTACTAAACTGAGAGAGTATTACTAAACTGAGAGAATATTACTAAACTGAGAGAATATTACTAAACTGAGAGAATATTACTAAACTGAGAGAGTATTACTAAACTGAGAGAGTATTACTAAACAGAGGGAGTATAACTAAACCGAGAGAGTATTACTAAACTGAGAGAATATTACTAAACTGAGAGAATATTACTATGCTGAGAGAATATTACTAAACTGAGAGAGCTGAGAGAATATTACTAAACTGAGAGAATATTACTAAACTGAGAGAGTATTACTAAACTGAGAGAATATTACTAAACTGAGAGAATATTACTAAACTGAGAAAATATTACTAGACAGAGAGTATTACTAAACTGAGAGAGTATTACTAAACTGAGAGAATATTACTAAACTGAGAGAATATTACTAAACTGAGAGAGTTTTACTAAACTGAGAGAGTATTACTAACCTGAGAGAGTATTACTAAACTGAGAGAATATTACTAAACTGAGAGAATATTACTAAACTGAGAGAGTATTACTAAACTGAGAGAATATTACTAAACTGAGAGAGTATTACTAAACTGAGAGAGTATTACTAAACAGAGGGAGTATTACTAAACCGAGAGAGTATTACTAAACTGAGAGAATATTACTAAACTGAGAGAATATTACTAAACTGAGAGACTATTACTAAGCTGAGAGAATATTACTAAACTGAGAGAGTATTACTAAACTGAGAGAGTATTACTAAACAGAGGGAGTATTACTAAACCGAGAGAGTATTACTAAACTGAGAGAATATTACTAAACTGAGAGAATATTACTAAACTGAGAGACTATTACTAAGCTGAGAGAATATTACTAAACTGAGAGAGCTGAGAGAATATTACTAAACTGAGAGAATATTACTAAACTGAGAGAGTATTACTAAACTGAGAGAATATTACTAAACTGAGAGAGTATTACTAAACTGAGAGAGTATTACTAAACAGAGGGAGTATTACTAAACCGAGAGAGTATTACTAAACTGAGAGAATATTACTAAACTGAGAGAGTATTACTAAACTGAGAGAATATTACTAAACTGAGAGAGTATTACTAAACTGAGGGAGTATTACTAAACCGAGAGAGTATTACTAACCTGAAAGAGTATTACTAAACTGAGAGAATATTACTAAACTGTGAGAGTATTACTAAACTGAGAGAGTATTACTAACCCGAGAGAGTATTACTAAACTGAGAGAATATTACTAAACTGAGAGAATATTACTAAACTGAGAGAATATTAATAAACTGAGAGAACTGAGAGAGCTGAGAGAATATTACTAAACTGAGAGAGTATTACTAAACTGAGAGAATATTACTAAACTGAGAGAGTTTTACTAAACTGAGAGAGTATTACTAACCTGAGAGAGTATTACTAAACTGAGAGAATATTACTAAACTGAGAGAATATTACTAAACTGAGAGAATATTACTAAACTGAGAGAACTGAGAGAGCTGAGAGAATATTACTAAACTGAGAGAATATTACTAAACTGAGAGAATATTACTAAACTGAGAGAATATTACTAAACTGAGAGAATATTACTAAACTGAGAGAGTATTACTAACTGAGAGAGTATTACTAAACAGAGGGAGTATTACTAAACCGAGAGAGTATTACTAAACTGAGAGAATATTACTAAACTGAGAGAATATTACTAAGCTGAGAGAATATTACTAAACTGAGAGAGCTGAGAGAATATTACTAAACTGAGAGAATATTACTAAACTGAGAGAGTATTACTAAACAGAGGGAGTATTACTAAACCGAGAGAGTATTACTAAACTGAGAGAATATTACTAAACTGAGAGAGTATTACGAAACTGAGAGAATATTACTAAACTGAGAGAGTATTACTAAACTGAGAGAATATTACTAAACTGAGAGAATATTACTAAACTGAGAGAATATTACTAAACTGAGAGAATATTACTAAACTGAGAGAACTGAGAGAGTTGAGAGAATATTACTAAACTGAGGGAATATTACTAAACTGAGAGAGTATTACTAAACTGAGAGAATATTACTAAACTGAGAGAATATTACTAAACTGAGAGAGTTTTACTAAACTGAGAGAGTATTACTAACCCGAGAGAGTATTACTAAACTGAGAGAATATTACTAAACTGAGAGAATTTTTCTAAACTGAGAGAACTGAGAGAGCTGAGAGAATATTACTAAACTGAGAGAATATTACTAAACTGAGAGAACTGAGAGATTTGAGAGAATATTACTAAACTGAGAGAATATTACTAAACTGAGAAAATATTACTAAACTGAGAGAATATTAATAAACTGAGAGAACTGAGAGAGCTGAGAGAATATTACTAAACTGAGAGAATATTACTAAACAGAGAATATTACTAAACTGAGAGAACTGAGAGAGCTGAGAGAATATTACTAAACTGAGAGAGTATTACTAAACTGAGAGAATATTACTAAACTGAGAGAATATTACTAAACTGAGAGAATATTACTAAACTGAGAGAGTATTACTAAACTGAGAGAGTATTACTAAACAGAGGGAGTATAACTAAACCGAGAGAGTATTACTAAACTGAGAGAATATTACTAAACTGAGAGAATATTACTATGCTGAGAGAATATTACTAAACTGAGAGAGCTGAGAGAATATTACTAAACTGAGAGAATATTACTAAACTGAGAGAGTATTACTAAACTGAGAGAATATTACTAAACTGAGAGAATATTACTAAACTGAGAAAATATTACTAGACAGAGAGTATTACTAAACTGAGAGAGTATTACTAAACTGAGAGAATATTACTAAACTGAGAGAATATTACTAAACTGAGAGAGTTTTACTAAACTGAGAGAGTATTACTAACCTGAGAGAGTATTACTAAACTGAGAGAATATTACTAAACTGAGAGAATATTACTAAACTGAGAGAGTATTACTAAACTGAGAGAATATTACTAAACTGAGAGAGTATTACTAAACTGAGAGAGTATTACTAAACAGAGGGAGTATTACTAAACCGAGAGAGTATTACTAAACTGAGAGAATATTACTAAACTGAGAGAATATTACTAAACTGAGAGACTATTACTAAGCTGAGAGAATATTACTAAACTGAGAGAGTATTACTAAACTGAGAGAGTATTACTAAACAGAGGGAGTATTACTAAACCGAGAGAGTATTACTAAACTGAGAGAATATTACTAAACTGAGAGAATATTACTAAACTGAGAGACTATTACTAAGCTGAGAGAATATTACTAAACTGAGAGAGCTGAGAGAATATTACTAAACTGAGAGAATATTACTAAACTGAGAGAGTATTACTAAACTGAGAGAATATTACTAAACTGAGAGAGTATTACTAAACTGAGAGAGTATTACTAAACAGAGGGAGTATTACTAAACCGAGAGAGTATTACTAAACTGAGAGAATATTACTAAACTGAGAGAGTATTACTAAACTGAGAGAATATTACTAAACTGAGAGAGTATTACTAAACTGAGGGAGTATTACTAAACCGAGAGAGTATTACTAACCTGAAAGAGTATTACTAAACTGAGAGAATATTACTAAACTGTGAGAGTATTACTAAACTGAGAGCGTATTACTAACCCGAGAGAGTATTACTAAACTGAGAGAATATTACTAAACTGAGAGAATATTACTAAACTGAGAGAATATTACTAAACTGAGAGAACTGAGAGAGCTGAGAGGATATTACTAAACTGAGAGAATATTACTAAACTGAGAGAATATTACTAAACTGAGAGAATATTACTAAACTGAGAGAATATTACTAAACTGAGAGAGTATTACTAAACTGAGAGAGTATTACTAAACAGAGGGAGTATAACTAAACCGAGAGAGTATTACTAAACTGAGAGAATATTACTAAACTGAGAGAATATTACTATGCTGAGAGAATATTACTAAACTGAGAGAGCTGAGAGAATATTACTAAACTGAGAGAATATTACTAAACTGAGAGAACTGAGAGATTTGAGAGAATATTACTAAACTGAGAGAATATTACTAAACTGAGAAAATATTACTAAACTGAGAGAATATTAATAAACTGAGAGAACTGAGAGAGCTGAGAGAATATTACTAAACTGAGAGAATATTACTAAACAGAGAATATTACTAAACTGAGAGAACTGAGAGAGCTGAGAGAATATTACTAAACTGAGAGAGTATTACTAAACTGAGAGAATATTACTAAACTGAGAGAATATTACTAAACTGAGAGAATATTACTAAACTGAGAGAGTATTACTAAACTGAGAGAGTATTACTAAACAGAGGGAGTATAACTAAACCGAGAGAGTATTACTAAACTGAGAGAATATTACTAAACTGAGAGAATATTACTATGCTGAGAGAATATTACTAAACTGAGAGAGCTGAGAGAATATTACTAAACTGAGAGAATATTACTAAACTGAGAGAGTATTACTAAACTGAGAGAATATTACTAAACTGAGAGAATATTACTAAACTGAGAAAATATTACTAGACAGAGAGTATTACTAAACTGAGAGAGTATTACTAAACTGAGAGAATATTACTAAACTGAGAGAATATTACTAAACTGAGAGAGTTTTACTAAACTGAGAGAGTATTACTAACCTGAGAGAGTATTACTAAACTGAGAGAATATTACTAAACTGAGAGAATATTACTAAACTGAGAGAGTATTACTAAACTGAGAGAATATTACTAAACTGAGAGAGTATTACTAAACTGAGAGAGTATTACTAAACAGAGGGAGTATTACTAAACCGAGAGAGTATTACTAAACTGAGAGAATATTACTAAACTGAGAGAATATTACTAAACTGAGAGACTATTACTAAGCTGAGAGAATATTACTAAACTGAGAGAGTATTACTAAACTGAGAGAGTATTACTAAACAGAGGGAGTATTACTAAACCGAGAGAGTATTACTAAACTGAGAGAATATTACTAAACTGAGAGAATATTACTAAACTGAGAGACTATTACTAAGCTGAGAGAATATTACTAAACTGAGAGAGCTGAGAGAATATTACTAAACTGAGAGAATATTACTAAACTGAGAGAGTATTACTAAACTGAGAGAATATTACTAAACTGAGAGAGTATTACTAAACTGAGAGAGTGTTACTAAACAGAGGGAGTATTACTAAACCGAGAGAGTATTACTAAACTGAGAGAATATTACTAAACTGAGAGAGTATTACTAAACTGAGAGAATATTACTAAACTGAGAGAGTATTACTAAACTGAGGGAGTATTACTAAACCGAGAGAGTATTACTAACCTGAAAGAGTATTACTAAACTGAGAGAATATTACTAAACTGTGAGAGTATTACTAAACTGAGAGCGTATTACTAACCCGAGAGAGTATTACTAAACTGAGAGAATATTACTAAACTGAGAGAATATTACTAAACTGAGAGAATATTAATAAACTGAGAGAACTGAGAGAGCTGAGAGGATATTACTAAACTGAGAGAGTATTACTAAACTGAGAGAATATTACTAAACTGAGAGAATATTACTAAACTGAGAGAATATTACTAAACTGAGAGAGTATTACTAAACTGAGAGAGTATTACTAAACAGAGGGAGTATAACTAAACCGAGAGAGTATTACTAAACTGAGAGAATATTACTAAACTGAGAGAATATTACTATGCTGAGAGAATATTACTAAACTGAGAGAGCTGAGAGAATATTACTAAACTGAGAGAATATTACTAAACTGAGAGAGTATTACTAAACTGAGAGAATATTACTAAACTGAGAGAATATTACTAAACTGAGAAAATATTACTAGACAGAGAGTATTACTAAACTGAGAGAGTATTACTAAACTGAGAGAATATTACTAAACTGAGAGAATATTACTAAACTGAGAGAGTTTTACTAAACTGAGAGAGTATTACTAACCTGAGAGAGTATTACTAAACTGAGAGAATATTACTAAACTGAGAGAATATTACTAAACTGAGAGAATATTACTAAACTGAGAGAACTGAGAGAGCTGAGAGAATATTACTAAACTGAGAGAGTATTACTAAACTGAGAGAATATTACTAAACTGAGAGAATATTACTAAACTGAGAGAATATTACTAAACTGAGAGAGTATTACTAACTGAGAGAGTATTACTAAACAGAGGGAGTATTACTAAACTGAGAGAGCTGAGAGAATATTACTAAACTGAGAGAATATTACTAAACTGAGAGAGTATTACTAAACAGAGGGAGTATTACTAAACCGAGAGAGTATTACTAAACTGAGAGAATATTACTAAACTGAGAGAGTATTACGAAACTGAGAGAATATTACTAAACTGAGAGAGTATTACTAAACTGAGAGAATATTACTAAACTGAGAGAATATTACTAAACTGAGAGAATATTACTAAACTGAGAGAATATTACTAAACTGAGAGAACTGAGAGAGTTGAGAGAATATTACTAAACTGAGGGAATATTACTAAACTGAGAGAGTATTACTAAACTGAGAGAATATTACTAAACTGAGAGAATATTACTAAACTGAGAGAGTTTTACTAAACTGAGAGAGTATTACTAACCCGAGAGAGTATTACTAAACTGAGAGAATATTACTAAACTGAGAGAATTTTCTAAACTGAGAGAACTGAGAGAGCTGAGAGAATATTACTAAACTGAGAGAATATTACTAAACTGAGAGAACTGAGAGATTTGAGAGAATATTACTAAACTGAGAGAATATTACTAAACTGAGAAAATATTACTAAACTGAGAGAATATTAATAAACTGAGAGAACTGAGAGAGCTGAGAGAATATTACTAAACTGAGAGAATATTACTAAACAGAGAATATTACTAAACTGAGAGAACTGAGAGAGCTGAGAGAATATTACTAAACTGAGAGAGTATTACTAAACTGAGAGAATATTACTAAACTGAGAGAATATTACTAAACTGAGAGAATATTACTAAACTGAGAGAGTATTACTAAACTGAGAGAGTATTACTAAACAGAGGGAGTATAACTAAACCGAGAGAGTATTACTAAACTGAGAGAATATTTCTAAACTGAGAGAATATTACTATGCTGAGAGAATATTACTAAACTGAGAGAGCTGAGAGAATATTACTAAACTGAGAGAATATTACTAAACTGAGAGAGTATTACTAAACTGAGAGAATATTACTAAACTGAGAGAATATTACTAAACTGAGAAAATATTACTAGACAGAGAGTATTACTAAACTGAGAGAGTATTACTAAACTGAGAGAATATTACTAAACTGAGAGAATATTACTAAACTGAGAGAGTTTTACTAAACTGAGAGAGTATTACTAACCTGAGAGAGTATTACTAAACTGAGAGAATATTACTAAACTGAGAGAATATTACTAAACTGAGAGAATATTACTAAACTGAGAGAACTTAGAGAGCTGAGAGAATATTACTAAACTGAGAGAATATTACTAAACTGAGAGAATATTACTAAACTGAGAGAATATTACTAAACTGAGAGAATATTACTAAACTGAGAGAGTATTACTAACTGAGAGAGTATTACTAAACAGAGGGAGTATTACTAAACCGAGAGAGTATTACTAAACTGAGAGAATATTACTAAACTGAGAGAATATTACTAAGCTGAGAGAATATTACTAAACTGAGAGAGCTGAGAGAATATTACTAAACTGAGAGAATATTACTAAACTGAGAGAGTATTACTAAACAGAGGGAGTATTACTAAACCGAGAGAGTATTACTAAACTGAGAGAATATTACTAAACTGAGAGAGTATTACGAAACTGAGAGAATATTACTAAACTGAGAGAGTATTACTAAACTGAGAGAATATTACTAAACTGAGAGAATATTACTAAACTGAGAGAATATTACTAAACTGAGAGAATATTACTAAACTGAGAGAACTGAGAGAGTTGAGAGAATATTACTAAACTGAGGCAATATTACTAAACTGAGAGAGTATTACTAAACTGAGAGAATATTACTAAACTGAGAGAATATTACTAAACTGAGAGAGTTTTACTAAACTGAGAGAGTATTACTAACCCGAGAGAGTATTACTAAACTGACAGAATATTACTAAACTGAGAGAATATTTCTAAACTGAGAGAACTGAGAGAGCTGAGAGAATATTACTAAACTGAGAGAATATTACTAAACTGAGAGAACTGAGAGATTTGAGAGAATATTACTAAACTGAGAGAATATTACTAAACTGAGAAAATATTACTAAACTGAGAGAATATTACTAAACTGAGAGAACTGAGAGAGCTGAGAGAATATTACTAAACTGAGAGAATATTACTGACCTGAGAGAGTATTACTAAACTGAGAGAATTTACTAAACTGAGAGAATATTACTAAACTGAGAGAGTTTTACTAAACTGAGAGAGTATTACTAACCCGAGAGAGTATTACTAAACTGAGAGAATATTACTAAACTGAGAGAATATTACTAAACTGAGAGAATATTGAGAGAGTTGAGAGAATATTACTAAACTGAGAGAGTATTACTAAACTGAGAGAGTATTACTAACCCGAGAGAGTATTACTAAACTGAGAGAATATTACTAAACTGAGAGAATATTTCTAAACTGAGAGAACTGAGAGAGCTGAGAGAATATTACTAAACTGAGAGAATATTACTAAACTGAGAGAACTGAGAGATTTGAGAGAATATTACTAAACTGAGAGAATATTACTAAACTGAGAAAATATTACTAAACTGAGAGAATATTAATAAACTGAGAGAACTGAGAGAGCTGAGAGAATATTACTAAACTGAGAGAATATTACTAAACAGAGAATATTACTAAACTGAGAGAACTGAGAGAGCTGAGAGAATATTACTAAACTGAGAGAGTATTACTAAACTGAGAGAATATTACTAAACTGAGAGAATATTACTAAACTGAGAGAGTATTACTAAACTGAGAGAGTATTACTAAACAGAGGGAGTATAACTAAACTGAGAGAGTATTACTAAACTGAGAGAATATTACTAAACTGAGAGAATATTACTATGCTGAGAGAATATTACTAAACTGAGAGAGCTGAGAGAATATTACTAAACTGAGAGAATATTACTAAACTGAGAGAGTATTACTAAACTGAGAGAATATTACTAAACTGAGAGAATATTACTAAACTGAGAAAATATTACTAGACAGAGAGTATTACTAAACTGAGAGAGTATTACTAAACTGAGAGAATATTACTAAACTGAGAGAATATTACTAAACTGAGAGAGTTTTACTAAACTGAGAGAGTATTACTAACCTGAGAGAGTATTACTAAACTGAGAGAATATTACTAAACTGAGAGAATATTACTAAACTGAGAGAATATTACTAAACTGAGAGAACTGAGAGAGCTGAGAGAATATTACTAAACTGAGAGAGTATTACTAAACTGAGAGAATATTACTAAACTGAGAGAATATTACTAAACTGAGAGAATATTACTAAACTGAGAGAGTATTACTAACTGAGAGAGTATTACTAAACAGAGGGAGTATTACTAAACCGAGAGAGTATTACTAAACTGAGAGAATATTACTAAACTGAGAGAATATTACTAAGCTGAGAGAATATTACTAAACTGAGAGAGCTGAGAGAATATTACTAAACTGAGAGAATATTACTAAACTGAGAGAGTATTACTAAACAGAGGGAGTATTACTAAACCGAGAGAGTATTACTAAACTGAGAGAGTATTACGAAACTGAGAGAATATTACTAAACTGAGAGAGTATTACTAAACTGAGAGAATATTACTAAACTGAGAGAATATTACTAAACTGAGAGAATATTACTAAACTGAGAGAATATTACTAAACTGAGAGAACTGAGAGAGTTGAGAGAATATTACTAAACTGAGGGAATATTACTAAACTGAGAGAGTATTACTAAACTGAGAGAATATTACTAAACTGAGAGAGTTTTACTAAACTGAGAGAGTATTACTAACCCGAGAGAGTATTACTAAACTGAGAGAATATTACTAAACTGAGAGAATATTTCTAAACTGAGAGAACTGAGAGAGCTGAGAGAATATTACTAAACTGAGAGAATATTACTAAACTGAGAGAACTGAGAGATTTGAGAGAATATTACTAAACTGAGAGAATATTACTAAACTGAGAAAATATTACTAAACTGAGAGAATATTACTAAACTGAGAGAACTGAGAGAGCTGAGAGAATATTACTAAACTGAGAGAATATTACTGACCTGAGAGAGTATTACTAAACTGAGAGAATTTACTAAACTGAGAGAATATTACTAAACTGAGAGAGTTTTACTAAACTGAGAGAGTATTACTAACCCGAGAGAGTATTACTAAACTGAGAGTATATTACTAAACTGAGAGAATATTACTAAACTGAGAGAATATTGAGAGAGTTGAGAGAATATTACTAAACTGAGGGAATATTACTAAACTGAGAGAGTATTACTAAACTGAGAGAATATTACTAAACTGAGAGAGTTTTACTAAACTGAGAGAGTATTACTAACCCGAGAGAGTATTACTAAACTGAGAAAATATTACTAAACTGAGAGAATATTTCTAAACTGAGAGAACTGAGAGAGCTGAGAGAATATTACTAAACTGAGAGAATATTACTAAACTGAGAGAACTGAGAGATTTGAGAGAATATTACTAAACTGAGAGAATATTACTAAACTGAGAAAATATTACTAAACTGAGAGAATATTACTAAACTGAGAGAACTGAGAGAGCTGAGAGAATATTACTAAACTGAGAGAATATTACTGACCTGAGAGAGTATTACTAAACTGAGAGAATTTACTAAACTGAGAGAATATTACTAAACTGAGAGAGTTTTACTAAACTGAGAGAGTATTACTAACCCGAGAGAGTATTACTAAACTGAGAGAATATTACTAAACTGAGAGAATATTACTAAACTGAGAGAATATTGAGAGAGTTGAGAGAATATTACTAAACTGAGGGAATATTACTAAACTGAGAGAGTATTACTAAACTGAGAGAGTATTACTAAACAGAGGGAGTATTACTAAACCGAGAGAGTATTACTAAACTGAGAGAATATTACTAAACTGAGAGAGTATTACTAAACTGAGAGAATATTACTAAACTGAGAGAGTATTACTAAACTGAGGGAGTATTACTAAACCGAGAGAGTATTACTAACCTGAAAGAGTATTACTAAACTGAGAGAATATTACTAAACTGTGAGAGTATTACTAAACTGAGAGAGTATTACTAACCCGAGAGAGTATTACTAAACTGAGAGAATATTACTAAACTGAGAGAATATTACTAAACTGAGAGAACTGAGAGAGCTGAGAGAATATTACTAAACTGAGAGAATATTACTAAACAGAGAATATTACTAAACTGAGAGAACTGAGAGAGCTGAGAGAATATTACTAAACTGAGAGAGTATTACTAAACTGAGAGAATATTACTAAACTGAGAGAATATTACTAAACTGAGAGAATATTACTAAACTGAGAGAGTATTACTAAACTGAGAGAGTATTACTAAACAGAGGGAGTATAACTAAACCGAGAGAGTATTACTAAACTGAGAGAATATTACTAAACTGAGAGAATATTACTATGCTGAGAGAATATTACTAAACTGAGAGAGCTGAGAGAATATTACTAAACTGAGAGAATATTACTAAACTGAGAGAGTATTACTAAACTGAGAGAATATTACTAAACTGAGAGAATATTACTAAACTGAGAAAATATTACTAGACAGAGAGTATTACTAAACTGAGAGAGTATTACTAAACTGAGAGAATATTACTAAACTGAGAGAATATTACTAAACTGAGAGAGTTTTACTAAACTGAGAGAGTATTACTAACCTGAGAGAGTATTACTAAACTGAGAGAATATTACTAAACTGAGAGAATATTACTAAACTGAGAGAATATTACTAAACTGAGAGAACTGAGAGAGCTGAGAGAATATTACTAAACTGAGAGAGTATTACTAAACTGAGAGAATATTACTAAACTGAGAGAATATTACTAAACTGAGAGAGTATTACTAACTGAGAGAGTATTACTAAACAGAGGGAGTATTACTAAACCGAGAGAGTATTACTAAACTGAGAGAATATTACTAAACTGAGAGAATATTACTAAGCTGAGAGAATATTACTAAACTGAGAGAGCTGAGAGAATATTACTAAACTGAGAGAATATTACTAAACTGAGAGAGTATTACTAAACTGAGAGAGTATTACTAAACCGAGAGAGTATTACTAAACTGAGAGAATATTACTAAACTGAGAGAGTATTACGAAACTGAGAGAATATTACTAAACTGAGAGAATATTACTAAACTGAGAGAACTGAGAGAGCTGAGAGAATATTACTAAACTGAGAGAGTATTACTAAACTGAGAGAATATTACTAAACTGAGAGAATATTACTAAACTGAGAGAATATTACTAAACTGAGAGAGTATTACTAACTGAGAGAATATTACTAAACTGAGAGAGTATTACTAAACTGAGAGAATATTACTAAACTGAGAGAATATTACTAAACTGAGAGAATATTACTAAGCTGAGAGAATATTACTAAACTGAGAGAGCTGAGAGAATATTACTAAACTGAGAGAATATTACTAAACTGAGAGAGTATTACTAAACAGAGGGAGTATTACTAAACCGAGAGAGTATTACTAAACTGAGAGAATATTACTAAACTGAGAGAGTATTACGAAACTGAGAGAATATTACTAAACTGAGAGAATATTACTAAACTGAGAGAACTGAGAGAGCTGAGAGAATATTACTAAACTGAGAGAGTATTACTAAACTGAGAGAATATTACTAAACTGAGAGAATATTACTAAACTGAGAGAATATTACTAAACTGAGAGAGTATTACTAACTGAGAGAGTATTACTAAACAGAGGGAGTATTACTAAACCGAGAGAGTATTACTAAACTGAGAGAATATTACTAAACTGAGAGAATATTACTAAGCTGAGAGAATATTACTAAACTGAGAGAGCTGAGAGAATATTACTAAACTGAGAGAATATTACTAAACTGAGAGAGTATTACTAAACAGAGGGAGTATTACTAAACCGAGAGAGTATTACTAAACTGAGAGAATATTACTAAACTGAGAGAGTATTACGAAACTGAGAGAATATTACTAAACTGAGAGAGTATTACTAAACTGGGAGAATATTACTAAACTGAGAGAATATTACTAAACTGAGAGAATATTACTAAACTGAGAGAATATTACTAAACTGAGAGAACTGAGAGAGTTGAGAGAATATTACTAAACTGAGGGAATATTACTAAACTGAGAGAGTATTACTAAACTGAGAGAATATTACTAAACTGAGAGAATATTACTAAACTGAGAGAGTTTTACTAAACTGAGAGAGTATTACTAACCCGAGAGAGTATTACTAAACTGAGAGAATATTACTAAACTGAGAGAATTTTTCTAAACTGAGAGAACTGAGAGAGCTGAGAGAATATTACTAAACTGAGAGAATATTACTAAACTGAGAGAACTGAGAGATTTGAGAGAATATTACTAAACTGAGAGAATATTACTAAACTGAGAAAATATTACTAAACTGAGAGAATATTAATAAACTGAGAGAACTGAGAGAGCTGAGAGAATATTACTAAACTGAGAGAATATTACTAAACAGAGAATATTACTAAACTGAGAGAACTGATAGAGCTGAGAGAATATTACTAAACTGAGAGAGTATTACTAAACTGAGAGAATATTACTAAACTGAGAGAATATTACTAAACTGAGAGAATATTACTAAACTGAGAGAGTATTACTAAACTGAGAGAGTATTACTAAACAGAGGGAGTATAACTAAACCGAGAGAGTATTACTAAACTGAGAGAATATTACTAAACTGAGAGAATATTACTATGCTGAGAGAATATTACTAAACTGAGAGAGCTGAGAGAATATTACTAAACTGAGAGAATATTACTAAACTGAGAGAGTATTACTAAACTGAGAGAATATTACTAAACTGAGAGAATATTACTAAACTGAGAAAATATTACTAGACAGAGAGTATTACTAAACTGAGAGAGTATTACTAAACTGAGAGAATATTACTAAACTGAGAGAATATTACTAAACTGAGAGAGTTTTACTAAACTGAGAGAGTATTACTAACCTGAGAGAGTATTACTAAACTGAGAGAATATTACTAAACTGAGAGAATATTACTAAACTGAGAGAATATTACTAAACTGAGAGAACTGAGAGAGCTGAGAGAATATTACTAAACTGAGAGAGTATTACTAAACTGAGAGAATATTACTAAACTGAGAGAATATTACTAAACTGAGAGAGTATTACTAACTGAGAGAGTATTACTAAACAGAGGGAGTAATACTAAACCGAGAGAGTATTACTAAACTGAGAGAATATTACTAAACTGAGAGAATATTACTAAGCTGAGAGAATATTACTAAACTGAGAGAGCTGAGAGAATATTACTAAACTGAGAGAATATTACTAAACTGAGAGAGTATTACTAAACAGAGGGAGTATTACTAAACCGAGAGAGTATTACTAAACTGAGAGAATATTACTAAACTGAGAGAGTATTACGAAACTGAGAGAATATTACTAAACTGAGAGAGTATTACTAAACTGGGAGAATATTACTAAACTGAGAGAATATTACTAAACTGAGAGAATATTACTAAACTGAGAGAATATTACTAAACTGAGAGAACTGAGAGAGTTGAGAGAATATTACTAAACTGAGGGAATATTACTAAACTGAGAGAGTATTACTAAACTGAGAGAATATTACTAAACTGAGAGAATATTACTAAACTGAGAGAGTTTTACTAAACTGAGAGAGTATTACTAACCCGAGAGAGTATTTCTAAACTGAGAGAATATTACTAAACTGAGAGAATTTTTCTAAACTGAGAGAACTGAGAGAGCTGAGAGAATATTACTAAACTGAGAGAATATTACTAAACTGAGAGAACTGACAGATTTGAGAGAATATTACTAAACTGAGAGAATATTACTAAACTGAGAAAATATTACTAAACTGAGAGAATATTAATAAACTGAGAGAACTGAGAGAGCTGAGAGAATATTACTAAACTGAGAGAATATTACTAAACAGAGAATATTACTAAACTGAGAGAACTGAGAGAGCTGAGAGAATATTACTAAACTGAGAGAGTATTACTAAACTGAGAGAATATTACTAAACTGAGAGAATATTACTAAACTGAGAGAATATTACTAAACTGAGAGAGTATTACTAAACTGAGAGAGTATTACTAAACAGAGGGAGTATAACTAAACCGAGAGAGTATTACTAAACTGAGAGAATATTACTAAACTGAGAGAATATTACTATGCTGAGAGAATATTACTAAACTGAGAGAGCTGAGAGAATATTACTAAACTGAGAGAATATTACTAAACTGAGAGAGTATTACTAAACTGAGAGAATATTACTAAACTGAGAGAATATTACTAAACTGAGAAAATATTACTAGACAGAGAGTATTACTAAACTGAGAGAGTATTACTAAACTGAGAGAATATTACTAAACTGAGAGAATATTACTAAACTGAGAGAGTTTTACTAAACTGAGAGAGTATTACTAACCTGAGAGAGTATTACTAAACTGAGAGAATATTACTAAACTGAGAGAATATTACTAAACTGAGAGAATATTACTACTGAGAGAACTGAGAGAGCTGAGAGAATATTACTAAACTGAGAGAGTATTACTAAACTGAGAGAATATCACTAAACTGAGAGAATATTACTAAACTGAGAGAATATTACTAAACTGAGAGAGTATTACTAACTGAGAGAGTATTACTAAACAGAGGGAGTATTACTAAACCGAGAGAGTATTACTAAACTGAGAGAATATTACTAAACTGAGAGAATATTACTAAGCTGAGAGAATATTACTAAACTGAGAGAGCTGAGAGAATATTACTAAACTGAGAGAATATTACTAAACTGAGAGAGTATTACTAAACAGAGGGAGTATTACTAAACCGAGAGAGTATTACTAAACTGAGAGAATATTACTAAACTGAGAGAGTATTACGAAACTGAGAGAATATTACTAAACTGAGAGAATATTACTAAACTGAGAGAATATTACTAAACTGAGAGAATATTACTAAACTGAGAGAATATTACTAAACTGAGAGAATATTACTAAACTGAGAGAACTGAGAGAGTTGAGAGAATATTACTAAACTGAGGGAATATTACTAAACTGAGAGAGTATTACTAAACTGAGAGAATATTACTAAACTGAGAGAATATTACTAAACTGAGAGAGTTTTACTAAACTGAGAGAGTATTACTAACCCGAGAGAGTATTACTAAACTGAGAGAATATTACTAAACTGAGAGAATATTTCTAAACTGAGAGAACTGAGAGAGCTGAGAGAATATTACTAAACTGAGAGAATATTACTAAACTGAGAGAACTGAGAGATTTGAGAGAATATTACTAAACTGAGAGAATATTACTAAACTGAGAAAATATTACTAAACTGAGAGAATATTACTAAACTGAGAGAACTGAGAGAGCTGAGAGAATATTACTAAACTGAGAGAATATTACTGACCTGAGAGAGTATTACTAAACTGAGAGAATTTACTAAACTGAGAGAATATTACTAAACTGAGAGAGTTTTACTAAACTGAGAGAGTATTACTAACCCGAGAGAGTATTACTAAACTGAGAGAATATTACTAAACTGAGAGAATATTACTAAACTGAGAGAATATTGAGAGAGTTGAGAGAATATTACTAAACTGAGAGAGTATTACTAAACTGAGAGAATATTACTAAACTGAGAGAATATTACTAAACTGAGAGAGTTTTACTAAACTGAGAGAGTATTACTAACCCGAGAGAGTATTACTAAACTGAGAGAATATTACTAAACTGAGAGAATATTTCTAAACTGAGAGAACTGAGAGAGCTGAGAGAATATTACTAAACTGAGAGAATATTACTAAACTGAGAGAACTGAGAGATTTGAGAGAATATTGCTAAACTGAGAGAATATTACTAAACTGAGAAAATATTACTAAACTGAGAGAATATTAATAAACTGAGAGAACTGAGAGAGCTGAGAGAATATTACTAAACTGAGAGAATATTACTAAACAGAGAATATTACTAAACTGAGAGAACTGAGAGAGCTGAGAGAATATTACTAAACTGAGAGAGTATTACTAAACTGAGAGAATATTACTAAACTGAGAGAATATTACTAAACTGAGAGAATATTACTAAACTGAGAGAGTATTACTAAACTGAGAGAGTATTACTAAACAGAGGGAGTATAACTAAACCGAGAGAGTATTACTAAACTGAGAGAATATTACTAAACTGAGAGAATATTACTATGCTGAGAGAATATTACTAAACTGAGAGAGCTGAGAGAATATTACTAAACTGAGAGAATATTACTAAACTGAGAGAGTATTACTAAACTGAGAGAATATTACTAAACTGAGAGAATATTACTAAACTGAGAAAATATTACTAGACAGAGAGTATTACTAAACTGAGAGAGTATTACTAAACTGAGAGAATATTACTAAACTGAGAGAATATTACTAAACTGAGAGAGTTTTACTAAACTGAGCGAGTATTACTAACCTGAGAGAGTATTACTAAACTGAGAGAATATTACTAAACTGAGAGAATATTACTAAACTGAGAGAATATTACTAAACTGAGAGAACTGAGAGAGCTGAGAGAATATTACTAAACTGAGAGAGTATTACTAAACTGAGAGAATATTACTAAACTGAGAGAATATTACTAAACTGAGAGAATATTACTAAACTGAGAGAGTATTACTAACTGAGAGAGTATTACTAAACAGAGGGAGTATTACTAAACCGAGAGAGTATTACTAAACTGAGAGAATATTACTAAACTGAGAGAATATTACTAAGCTGAGAGAATATTACTAAACTGAGAGAGCTGAGAGAATATTACTAAACTGAGAGAATATTACTAAACTGAGAGAGTATTACTAAACAGAGGGAGTATTACTAAACCGAGAGAGTATTACTAAACTGAGAGAATATTACTAAACTGAGAGAGTATTACTAAACTGAGAGAATATTACTAAACTGAGAGAATATTACTAAACTGAGAGAATATTACTAAACTGAGAGAATATTACTAAACTGAGAGAACTGAGAGAGTTGAGAGAATATTACTAAACTGAGGGAATATTACTAAACTGAGAGAGTATTACTAAACTGAGAGAATATTACTAAACTGAGAGAGTTTTACTAAACTGAGAGAGTATTACTAACCCGAGAGAGTATTACTAAACTGAGAGAATATTACTAAACTGAGAGAATATTTCTAAACTGAGAGAACTGAGAGAGCTGAGAGAATATTACTAAACTGAGAGAATATTACTAAACTGAGAGAACTGAGAGATTTGAGAGAATATTACTAAACTGAGAGAATATTACTAAACTGAGAAAATATTACTAAACTGAGAGAATATTACTAAACTGAGAGAACTGAGAGAGCTGAGAGAATATTACTAAACTGAGAGAATATTACTGACCTGAGAGAGTATTACTAAACTGAGAGAATTTACTAAACTGAGAGAATATTACTAAACTGAGAGAGTTTTACTAAACTGAGAGAGTATTACTAACCCGAGAGAGTATTACTAAACTGAGAGAATATTACTAAACTGAGAGAATATTACTAAACTGAGAGAATATTGAGAGAGTTGAGAGAATATTACTAAACTGAGAGAGTATTACTAAACTGAGAGAATATTACTAAACTGAGAGAATATTACTAAACTGAGAGAGTTTTACTAAACTGAGAGAGTATTACTAACCCGAGAGAGTATTACTAAACTGAGAGAATATTACTAAACTGAGAGAATATTTCTAAACTGAGAGAACTGAGAGAGCTGAGAGAATATTACTAAACTGAGAGAATATTACTAAACTGAGAGAACTGAGAGATTTGAGAGAATATTACTAAACTGAGAGAATATTACTAAACTGAGAAAATATTACTAAACTGAGAGAATATTAATAAACTGAGAGAACTGAGAGAGCTGAGAGAATATTACTAAACTGAGAGAATATTACTAAACAGAGAATATTACTAAACTGAGAGAACTGAGAGAGCTGAGAGAATATTACTAAACTGAGAGAGTATTACTAAACTGAGAGAATATTACTAAACTGAGAGAATATTACTAAACTGAGAGAATATTACTAAACTGAGAGAGTATTACTAAACTGAGAGAGTATTACTAAACAGAGGGAGTATAACTAAACCGAGAGAGTATTACTAAACTGAGAGAATATTACTAAACTGAGAGAATATTACTATGCTGAGAGAATATTACTAAACTGAGAGAGCTGAGAGAATATTACTAAACTGAGAGAATATTACTAAACTGAGAGAGTATTACTAAACTGAGAGAATATTACTAAACTGAGAGAATATTACTAAACTGAGAAAATATTACTAGACAGAGAGTATTACTAAACTGAGAGAGTATTACTAAACTGAGAGAATATTACTAAACTGAGAGAATATTACTAAACTGAGAGAGTTTTACTAAACTGAGAGAGTATTACTAACCTGAGAGAGTATTACTAAACTGAGAGAATATTACTAAACTGAGAGAATATTACTAAACTGAGAGAATATTACTAAACTGAGAGAACTGAGAGAGCTGAGAGAATATTACTAAACTGAGAGAGTATTACTAAACTGAGAGAATATTACTAAACTGAGAGAATATTACTAAACTGAGAGAATATTACTAAACTGAGAGAGTATTACTAACTGAGAGAGTATTACTAAACAGAGGGAGTATTACTAAACCGAGAGAGTATTACTAAACTGAGAGAATATTACTAAACTGAGAGAATATTACTAATCTGAGAGAATATTACTAAACTGAGAGAGCTGAGAGAATATTACTAAACTGAGAGAATATTACTAAACTGAGAGAGTATTACTAAACAGAGGGAGTATTACTAAACCGAGAGAGTATTACTAAACTGAGAGAATATTACTAAACTGAGAGAGTATTACTAAACTGAGAGAATATTACTAAACTGAGAGAATATTACTAAACTGAGAGAATATTACTAAACTGAGAGAATATTACTAAACTGAGAGAACTGAGAGAGTTGAGAGAATATTACTAAACTGAGGGAATATTACTAAACTGAGAGAGTATTACTAAACTGAGAGAATATTACTAAACTGAGAGAGTTTTACTAAACTGAGAGAGTATTACTAACCCGAGAGAGTATTACTAAACTGAGAGAATATTACTAAACTGAGAGAATATTTCTAAACTGAGAGAACTGAGAGAGCTGAGAGAATATTACTAAACTGAGAGAATATTACTAAACTGAGAGAACTGAGAGATTTGAGAGAATATTACTAAACTGAGAGAATATTACTAAACTGAGAAAATATTACTAAACTGAGAGAATATTACTAAACTGAGAGAACTGAGAGAGCTGAGAGAATATTACTAAACTGAGAGAATATTACTGACCTGAGAGAGTATTACTAAACTGAGAGAATTTACTAAACTGAGAGAATATTACTAAACTGAGAGAGTTTTACTAAACTGAGAGAGTATTACTAACCCGAGAGAGTATTACTAAACTGAGAGAATATTACTAAACTGAGAGAATATTACTAAACTGAGAGAATATTGAGAGAGTTGAGAGAATATTACTAAACTGAGAGAGTATTACTAAACTGAGAGAATATTACTAAACTGAGAGAATATTACTAAACTGAGAGAGTTTTACTAAACTGAGAGAGTATTACTAACCCGAGAGAGTATTACTAAACTGAGAGAATATTACTAAACTGAGAGAATATTTCTAAACTGAGAGAACTGAGAGAGCTGAGAGAATATTACTAAACTGAGAGAATATTACTAAACTGAGAGAACTGAGAGATTTGAGAGAATATTACTAAACTGAGAGAATATTACTAAACTGAGAAAATATTACTAAACTGAGAGAATATTAATAAACTGAGAGAACTGAGAGAGCTGAGAGAATATTACTAAACTGAGAGAATATTACTAAACAGAGAATATTACTAAACTGAGAGAACTGAGAGAGCTGAGAGAATATTACTAAACTGAGAGAGTATTACTAAACTGAGAGAATATTACTAAACTGAGAGAATATTACTAAACTGAGAGAATATTACTAAACTGAGAGAGTATTACTAAACTGAGAGAGTATTACTAAACAGAGGGAGTATAACTAAACCGAGAGAGTATTACTAAACTGAGAGAATATTACTAAACTGAGAGAATATTACTATGCTGAGAGAATATTACTAAACTGAGAGAGCTGAGAGAATATTACTAAACTGAGAGAGTATTACTAAACCGAGAGAGTATTACTAAACTGAGAGAATATTACTAAACTGAGAGAGTATTACTAAACTGAGAGAATATTACTAAACTGAGAGAATATTACTAAACTGAGAGAATATTACTAAACTGAGAGAATATTACTAAACTGAGAGAACTGAGAGAGTTGAGAGAATATTACTAAACTGAGGGAATATTACTAAACTGAGAGAGTATTACTAAACTGAGAGAATATTACTAAACTGAGAGAGTTTTACTAAACTGAGAGAGTATTACTAACCCGAGAGAGTATTACTAAACTGAGAGAATATTACTAAACTGAGAGAATATTTCTAAACTGAGAGAACTGAGAGAGCTGAGAGAATATTACTAAACTGAGAGAATATTACTAAACTGAGAGAACTGAGAGATTTGAGAGAATATTACTAAACTGAGAGAATATTACTAAACTGAGAAAATATTACTAAACTGAGAGAATATTACTAAACTGAGAGAACTGAGAGAGCTGAGAGAATATTACTAAACTGAGAGAATATTACTGACCTGAGAGAGTATTACTAAACTGAGAGAATTTACTAAACTGAGAGAATATTACTAAACTGAGAGAGTTTTACTAAACTGAGAGAGTATTACTAACCCGAGAGAGTATTACTAAACTGAGAGAATATTACTAAACTGAGAGAATATTACTAAACTGAGAGAATATTGAGAGAGTTGAGAGAATATTACTAAACTGAGAGAGTATTACTAAACTGAGAGAATATTACTAAACTGAGAGAATATTACTAAACTGAGAGAGTTTTACTAAACTGAGAGAGTATTACTAACCCGAGAGAGTATTACTAAACTGAGAGAATATTACTAAACTGAGAGAATATTTCTAAACTGAGAGAACTGAGAGAGCTGAGAGAATATTACTAAACTGAGAGAATATTACTAAACTGAGAGAACTGAGAGATTTGAGAGAATATTACTAAACTGAGAGAATATTACTAAACTGAGAAAATATTACTAAACTGAGAGAATATTAATAAACTGAGAGAACTGAGAGAGCTGAGAGAATATTACTAAACTGAGAGAATATTACTAAACAGAGAATATTACTAAACTGAGAGAACTGAGAGAGCTGAGAGAATATTACTAAACTGAGAGAGTATTACTAAACTGAGAGAATATTACTAAACTGAGAGAATATTACTAAACTGAGAGAATATTACTAAACTGAGAGAGTATTACTAAACTGAGAGAGTATTACTAAACAGAGGGAGTATAACTAAACCGAGAGAGTATTACTAAACTGAGAGAATATTACTAAACTGAGAGAATATTACTATGCTGAGAGAATATTACTAAACTGAGAGAGCTGAGAGAATATTACTAAACTGAGAGAATATTACTAAACTGAGAGAGTATTACTAAACTGAGAGAATATTACTAAACTGAGAGAATATTACTAAACTGAGAAAATATTACTAAACTGAGAGAATATTAATAAACTGAGAGAACTGAGAGAGCTGAGAGAATATTACTAAACTGAGAGAATATTACTAAACAGAGAATATTACTAAACTGAGAGAACTGAGAGAGCTGAGAGAATATTACTAAACTGAGAGAGTATTACTAAACTGAGAGAATATTACTAAACTGAGAGAATATTACTAAACTGAGAGAATATTACTAAACTGAGAGAGTATTACTAAACTGAGAGAGTATTACTAAACAGAGGGAGTATAACTAAACCGAGAGAGTATTACTAAACTGAGAGAATATTACTAAACTGAGAGAATATTACTATGCTGAGAGAATATTACTAAACTGAGAGAGCTGAGAGAATATTACTAAACTGAGAGAGTTTTACTAAACCGAGAGAGTATTACTAAACTGAGAGAATATTACTAAACTGAGAGAGTATTACTAAACTGAGAGAATATTACTAAACTGAGAGAATATTACTAAACTGAGAGAATATTACTAAACTGAGAGAATATTACTAAACTGAGAGAACTGAGAGAGTTGAGAGAATATTACTAAACTGAGGGAATATTACTAAACTGAGAGAGTATTACTAAACTGAGAGAATATTACTAAACTGAGAGAGTTTTACTAAACTGAGAGAGTATTACTAACCCGAGAGAGTATTACTAAACTGAGAGAATATTACTAAACTGAGAGAATATTTCTAAACTGAGAGAATATTACTAAACTGAGAGAACTGAGAGATTTGAGAGAATATTACTAAACTGAGAGAATATTACTAAACTGAGAAAATATTACTAAACTGAGAGAATATTACTAAACTGAGAGAACTGAGAGAGCTGAGAGAATATTACTAAACTGAGAGAATATTACTGACCTGAGAGAGTATTACTAAACTGAGAGAATTTACTAAACTGAGAGAATATTACTAAACTGAGAGAGTTTTACTAAACTGAGAGAGTATTACTAACCCGAGAGAGTATTACTAAACTGAGAGAATATTACTAAACTGAGAGAATATTACTAAACTGAGAGAATATTGAGAGAGTTGAGAGAATATTACTAAACTGAGAGAGTATTACTAAACTGAGAGAATATTACTAAACTGAGAGAATATTACTAAACTGAGAGAGTTTTACTAAACTGAGAGAGTATTACTAACCCGAGAGAGTATTACTAAACTGAGAGAATATTACTAAACTGAGAGAATATTTCTAAACTGAGAGAACTGAGAGAGCTGAGAGAATATTACTAAACTGAGAGAATATTACTAAACTGAGAGAACTGAGAGATTTGAGAGAATATTACTAAACTGAGAGAATATTACTAAACTGAGAAAATATTACTAAACTGAGAGAATATTAATAAACTGAGAGAACTGAGAGAGCTGAGAGAATATTACTAAACTGAGAGAATATTACTAAACAGAGAATATTACTAAACTGAGAGAACTGAGAGAGCTGAGAGAATATTACTAAACTGAGAGAGTATTACTAAACTGAGAGAATATTACTAAACTGAGAGAATATTACTAAACTGAGAGAATATTACTAAACTGAGAGAGTATTACTAAACTGAGAGAGTATTACTAAACAGAGGGAGTATAACTAAACCGAGAGAGTATTACTAAACTGAGAGAATATTACTAAACTGAGAGAATATTACTATGCTGAGAGAATATTACTAAACTGAGAGAGCTGAGAGAATATTACTAAACTGAGAGAATATTACTAAACTGAGAGAGTATTACTAAACTGAGAGAATATTACTAAACTGAGAGAATATTACTAAACTGAGAAAATATTACTAGACAGAGAGTATTACTAAACTGAGAGAGTATTACTAAACTGAGAGAATATTACTAAACTGAGAGAATATTACTAAACTGAGAGAGTTTTACTAAACTGAGAGAGTATTACTAACCTGAGAGAGTATTACTAAACTGAGAGAATATTACTAAACTGAGAGAATATTACTAAACTGAGAGAATATTACTAAACTGAGAGAACTGAGAGAGCTGAGAGAATATTACTAAACTGAGAGAGTATTACTAAACTGAGAGAATATTACTAAACTGAGAGAATATTACTAAACTGAGAGAATATTACTAAACTGAGAGAGTATTACTAACTGAGAGAGTATTACTAAACAGAGGGAGTATTACTAAACCGAGAGAGTATTACTAAACTGAGAGAATATTACTAAACTGAGAGAATATTACTAAGCTGAGAGAATATTACTAAACTGAGAGAGCTGAGAGAATATTACTAAACTGAGAGAATATTACTAAACTGAGAGAGTATTACTAAACAGAGGGAGTATTACTAAACCGAGAGAGTATTACTAAACTGAGAGAATATTACTAAACTGAGAGAGTATTACGAAACTGAGAGAATATTACTAAACTGAGAGAGTATTACTAAACTGAGAGAATATTACTAAACTGAGAGAATATTACTAAACTGAGAGAATATTACTAAACTGAGAGAATATTACTAAACTGAGAGAACTGAGAGAGTTGAGAGAATATTACTAAACTGAGGGAATATTACTAAACTGAGAGAGTATTACTAAACTGAGAGAATATTACTAAACTGAGAGAGTTTTACTAAACTGAGAGAGTATTACTAACCCGAGAGAGTATTACTAAACTGAGAGAATATTACTAAACTGAGAGAATATTTCTAAACTGAGAGAACTGAGAGAGCTGAGAGAATATTACTAAACTGAGAGAATATTACTAAACTGAGAGAACTGAGAGATTTGAGAGAATATTACTAAACTGAGAGAATATTACTAAACTGAGAAAATATTACTAAACTGAGAGAATATTACTAAACTGAGAGAACTGAGAGAGCTGAGAGAATATTACTAAACTGAGAGAATATTACTGACCTGAGAGAGTATTACTAAACTGAGAGAATTTACTAAACTGAGAGAATATTACTAAACTGAGAGAGTTTTACTAAACTGAGAGAGTATTACTAAACTGAGAGAATATTACTAAACTGAGAGAATATTACTAAACTGAGAGAATATTGAGAGAGTTGAGAGAATATTACTAAACTGAGGGAATATTACTAAACTGAGAGAATATTACTAAACTGAGAGAATATTACTAAACTGAGAGAATATTACTAAACTGAGAGAATATTACTAAACTGAGAGAGCTGAGAGAATATTACTAAACTGAGAGAATATTACTAAACTGAGAGAACTGAGAGAGCTGAGAGAATATTACTAAACTGAGAGAATATTACTAAACTGAGAGAATATTACTAGACTGAGAGAGTACTACTAAACTGAGAGAGTTTTACTAAACTGAGGGAGTATTACTAAACTGAGAGAGTATTACTAAACTGAGAGAGTTTTACTAAACTGAGAGAGTATTACTAACCCGAGAGAGTATTACTAAACTGAGAGAATATTACTAAACTGAGAGAATTTTTCTAAACTGAGAGAACTGAGAGAGCTGAGAGAATATTACTAAACTGAGAGAATATTACTAAACTGAGAGAACTGAGAGATTTGAGAGAATATTACTAAACTGAGAGAATATTACTAAACTGAGAAAATATTACTAAACTGAGAGAATATTAATAAACTGAGAGAACTGAGAGAGCTGAGAGAATATTACTAAACTGAGAGAATATTACTAAACAGAGAATATTACTAAACTGAGAGAACTGAGAGAGCTGAGAGAATATTACTAAACTGAGAGAGTATTACTAAACTGAGAGAATATTACTAAACTGAGAGAATATTACTAAACTGAGAGAATATTACTAAACTGAGAGAGTATTACTAAACTGAGAGAGTATTACTAAACAGAGGGAGTATAACTAAACCGAGAGAGTATTACTAAACTGAGAGAATATTACTAAACTGAGAGAATATTACTATGCTGAGAGAATATTACTAAACTGAGAGAGCTGAGAGAATATTACTAAACTGAGAGAATATTACTAAACTGAGAGAGTATTACTAAACTGAGAGAATATTACTAAACTGAGAGAATATTACTAAACTGAGAAAATATTACTAGACAGAGAGTATTACTAAACTGAGAGAGTATTACTAAACTGAGAGAATATTACTAAACTGAGAGAATATTACTAAACTGAGAGAGTTTTACTAAACTGAGAGAGTATTACTAACCTGAGAGAGTATTACTAAACTGAGAGAATATTACTAAACTGAGAGAATATTACTAAACTGAGAGAATATTACTAAACTGAGAGAACTGAGAGAGCTGAGAGAATATTACTAAACTGAGAGAGTATTACTAAACTGAGAGAATATTACTAAACTGAGAGAATATTACTAAACTGAGAGAATATTACTAAACTGAGAGAGTATTACTAACTGAGAGAGTATTACTAAACAGAGGGAGTATTACTAAACCGAGAGAGTATTACTAAACTGAGAGAATATTACTAAACTGAGAGAATATTACTAAGCTGAGAGAATATTACTAAACTGAGAGAGCTGAGAGAATATTACTAAACTGAGAGAATATTACTAAACTGAGAGAGTATTACGAAACTGAGAGAATATTACTAAACTGAGAGAGTATTACTAAACTGAGAGAATATTACTAAACTGAGAGAATATTACTAAACTGAGAGAGTATTACGAAACTGAGAGAATATTACTAAACTGAGAGAGTATTACTAAACTGAGAGAATATTACTAAACTGAGAGATTATTACTAAACTGAGAGAGTTTTACTAAACTGAGAGAGTATTACTAACCTGAGAGAGTATTACTAAACTGAGAGAATATTACTAAACTGAGAGAATATTACTAAACTGAGAGAATATTACTAAACTGAGAGAACTGAGAGAGCTGAGAGAATATTACTAAACTGAGAGAGTATTACTAAACTGAGAGAATATTACTAAACTGAGAGAATATTACTAAACTGAGAGAATATTACTAAACTGAGAGAGTATTACTAACTGAGAGAGTATTACTAAACAGAGGGAGTATTACTAAACCGAGAGAGTATTACTAAACTGAGAGAATATTACTAAACTGAGAGAATATTACTAAGCTGAGAGAATATTACTAAACTGAGAGAGCTGAGAGAATATTACTAAACTGAGAGAATATTACTAAACTGAGAGAGTATTACTAAACTGAGAGAATATTACTAAACTGAGAGAATATTACTAAACTGAGAGAGTATTACGAAACTGAGAGAATATTACTAAACTGAGAGAGTATTACTAAACTGAGAGAATATTACTAAACTGAGAGAATATTACTAAACTGAGAGAATATTACTAAACTGAGAGAATATTACTAAACTGAGAGAACTGAGAGAGTTGAGAGAATATTACTAAACTGAGGGAATATTACTAAACTGAGAGAGTATTACTAAACTGAGAGAATATTACTAAACTGAGAGAATATTACTAAACTGAGAGAGTTTTACTAAACTGAGAGAGTATTACTAACCCGAGAGAGTATTACTAAACTGAGAGAATATTACTAAACTGAGAGAATATTTCTAAACTGAGAGAACTGAGAGAGCTGAGAGAATATTACTAAACTGAGAGAATATTACTAAACTGAGAGAACTGAGAGATTTGAGAGAATATTACTAAACTGAGAGAATATTACTAAACTGAGAAAATATTACTAAACTGAGAGAATATTACTAAACTGAGAGAACTGAGAGAGCTGAGAGAATATTACTAAACTGAGAGAATATTACTGACCTGAGAGAGTATTACTAAACTGAGAGAATTTACTAAACTGAGAGAATATTACTAAACTGAGAGAGTTTTACTAAACTGAGAGAGTATTACTAACCCGAGAGAGTATTACTAAACTGAGAGAATATTACTAAACTGAGAGAATATTACTAAACTGAGAGAATATTGAGAGAGTTGAGAGAATATTACTAAACTGAGAGAGTATTACTAAACTGAGAGAATATTACTAAACTGAGAGAATATTACTAAACTGAGAGAGTTTTACTAAACTGAGAGAGTATTACTGACCCGAGAGAGTATTACTAAACTGAGAGAATATTACTAAACTGAGAGAATATTTCTAAACTGAGAGAACTGAGAGAGCTGAGAGAATATTACTAAACTGAGAGAATATTACTAAACTGAGAGAACTGAGAGATTTGAGAGAATATTACTAAACTGAGAGAATATTACTAAACTGAGAAAATATTACTAAACTGAGAGAATATTACTAAACTGAGAGAATATTACTAAACTGAGAGAACTGAGAGATTTGAGAGAATATTACTAAACTGAGAGAATATTACTAAACTGAGAAAATATTACTAAACTGAGAGAATATTAATAAACTGAGAGAACTGAGAGAGCTGAGAGAATATTACTAAACTGAGAGAATATTACTAAACAGAGAATATTACTAAACTGAGAGAACTGAGAGAGCTGAGAGAATATTACTAAACTGAGAGAATATTACTAAACTGAGAGAGTATTACTAAACTGAGAGAGTATTACTAAACAGAGGGAGTATAACTAAACCGAGAGAGTATTACTAAACTGAGAGAATATTACTAAACTGAGAGAATATTACTATGCTGAGAGAATATTACTAAACTGAGAGAGCTGAGAGAATATTACTAAACTGAGAGAATATTACTAAACTGAGAGAGTATTACTAAACTGAGAGAATATTACTAAACTGAGAGAATATTACTAAACTGAGAAAATATTACTAGACAGAGAGTATTACTAAACTGAGAGAGTATTACTAAACTGAGAGAATATTACTAAACTGAGAGAATATTACTAAACTGAGAGAGTTTTACTAAACTGAGAGAGTATTACTAACCTGAGAGAGTATTACTAAACTGAGAGATTATTACTAAACTGAGAGAATATTACTAAACTGAGAGAATATTACTAAACTGAGAGAACTGAGAGAGCTGAGAGAATATTACTAAACTGAGAGAGTATTACTAAACTGAGAGAATATTACTAAACTGAGAGAATATTACTAAACTGAGAGAATATTACTAAACTGAGAGAGTATTACTAACTGAGAGAGTATTACTAAACAGAGGGAGTATTACTAAACCGAGAGAGTATTACTAAACTGAGAGAATATTACTAAACTGAGAGTATATTACTAAACTGAGAGAATATTACTAAACTGAGAGAGCTGAGAGAATATTACTAAACTGAGAGAATATTACTAAACTGAGAGAGTATTACTAAACAGAGGGAGTATTACTAAACCGAGAGAGTATTACTAAACTGAGAGAATATTACTAAACTGAGAGAGTATTACGAAACTGAGAGAATATTACTAAACTGAGAGAATATTACTAAACTGAGAGAGTATTACTAAACTGAGAGAGTATTACTAAACTGAGAGAATATTACTAAACTGAGAAAATATTACTAGACAGAGAGTATTACTAAACTGAGAGAGTATTACTAAACTGAGAGAATATTACTAAACTGAGAGAATATTACTAAACTGAGAGAGTTTTACTAAACTGAGAGAGTATTACTAACCTGAGAGAGTATTACTAAACTGAGAGAATATTACTAAACTGAGAGAATATTACTAAACTGAGAGAATATTACTAAACTGAGAGAACTGAGAGAGCTGAGAGAATATTACTAAACTGAGAGAGTATTACTAAACTGAGAGAATATTACTAAACTGAGAGAATATTACTAAACTGAGAGAATATTACTAAACTGAGAGAGTATTACTAACTGAGAGAGTATTACTAAACAGAGGGAGTATTACTAAACCGAGAGAGTATTACTAAACTGAGAGAATATTACTAAACTGAGAGAATATTACTAAGCTGAGAGAATATTACTAAACTGAGAGAGCTGAGAGAATATTACTAAACTGAGAGAATATTACTAAACTGAGAGAGTATTACTAAACAGAGGGAGTATTACTAAACCGAGAGAGTATTACTAAACTGAGAGAATATTACTAAACTGAGAGAGTATTACGAAACTGAGAGAATATTACTAAACTGAGAGAGTATTACTAAACTGAGAGAATATTACTAAACTGAGAGAATATTACTAAACTGAGAGAATATTACTAAACTGAGAGAATATTACTAAACTGAGAGAACTGAGAGAGTTGAGAGAATATTACTAAACTGAGGGAATATTACTAAACTGAGAGAGTATTACTAAACTGAGAGAATATTACTAAACTGAGAGAATATTACTAAACTGAGAGAGTTTTACTAAACTGAGAGAGTATTACTAACCCGAGAGAGTATTACTAAACTGAGAGAATATTACTAAACTGAGAGAATATTTCTAAACTGAGAGAACTGAGAGAGCTGAGAAAATATTACTAAACTGAGAGAATATTACTAAACTGAGAGAACTGAGAGAGCTGAGAGAATATTACTAAACTGAGAGAATATTACTGACCTGAGAGAGTATTACTAAACTGAGAGAATTTACTAAACTGAGAGAATATTACTAAACTGAGAGAGTTTTACTAAACTGAGAGAGTATTACTAACCCGAGAGAGTATTACTAAACTGAGAGAATATTACTAAACTGAGAGAATATTACTAAACTGAGAGAATATTGAGAGAGTTGAGAGAATATTACTAAACTGAGGGAATATTACTAAACTGAGAGAATATTACTAAACTGAGAGAATATTACTAAACTGAGAGAATATTACTAAACTGAGAGAATATTACTAAACTGAGAGAGCTGAGAGAATATTACTAAACTGAGAGAATATTACTAAACTGAGAGAACTGAGAGAGCTGAGAGAATATTACTAAACTGAGAGAATATTACTAAACTGAGAGAATATTACTAGACTGAGAGAGTACTACTAAACTGAGAGAGTTTTACTAAACTGAGGGAGTATTACTAAACTGAGAGAGTATTACTAAACTGAGAGAGTTTTACTAAACTGAGAGAGTATTACTAACCTGAGAGAGTATTACTAAACTGAGAGAATATTACTAAACTGAGAGAATATTACTAAACTGAGAGAATATTACTAAACTGAGAGAACTGAGAGAGCTGAGAGAATATTACTAAACTGAGAGAGTATTACTAAACTGAGAGAATATTACTAAACTGAGAGAATATTACTAGACAGAGAGTATTACTAAACTGAGAGAGTATTACTAAACTGAGAGAATATTACTAAACTGAGAGAATATTACTAAACTGAGAGAGTTTTACTAAACTGAGAGAGTATTACTAACCTGAGAGAGTATTACTAAACTGAGAGAATATTACTAAACTGAGAGAATATTACTAAACTGAGAGAATATTACTAAACTGAGAGAACTGAGAGAGCTGAGAGAATATTACTAAACTGAGAGAGTATTACTAAACTGAGAGAATATTACTAAACTGAGAGAATATTACTAAACTGAGAGAATATTACTAAACTGAGAGAGTATTACTAACTGAGAGAGTATTACTAAACAGAGGGAGTATTACTAAACCGAGAGAGTATTACTAAACTGAGAGAATATTACTAAACTGAGAGAATATTACTAAGCTGAGAGAATATTACTAAACTGAGAGAGCTGAGAGAATATTACTAAACTGAGAGAATATTACTAAACTGAGAGAGTATTACTAAACAGAGGGAGTATTACTAAACCGAGAGAGTATTACTAAACTGAGAGAATATTACTAAACTGAGAGAGTATTACGAAACTGAGAGAATATTACTAAACTGAGAGAGTATTACTAAACTGAGAGAATATTACTAAACTGAGAGAATATTACTAAACTGAGAGAATATTACTAAACTGAGAGAATATTACTAAACTGAGAGAACTGAGAGAGTTGAGAGAATATTACTAAACTGAGGGAATATTACTAAACTGAGAGAGTATTACTAAACTGAGAGAATATTACTAAACTGAGAGAATATTACTAAACTGAGAGAGTTTTACTAAACTGAGAGAGTATTACTAACCCGAGAGAGTATTACTAAACTGAGAGAATATTACTAAACTGAGAGAATATTTCTAAACTGAGAGAACTGAGAGAGCTGAGAGAATATTACTAAACTGAGAGAATATTACTAAACTGAGAGAACTGAGAGATTTGAGAGAATATTACTAAACTGAGAGAATATTACTAAACTGAGAAAATATTACTAAACTGAGAGAATATTACTAAACTGAGAGAACTGAGAGAGCTGAGAGAATATTACTAAACTGAGAGAATATTACTGACCTGAGAGAGTATTACTAAACTGAGAGAATTTACTAAACTGAGAGAATATTACTAAACTGAGAGAGTTTTACTAAACTGAGAGAGTATTACTAACCCGAGAGAGTATTACTAAACTGAGAGAATATTACTAAACTGAGAGAATATTACTGACCTGAGAGAGTATTACTAAACTGAGAGAATTTACTAAACTGAGAGAATATTACTAAACTGAGAGAGTTTTACTAAACTGAGAGAGTATTACTAACCCGAGAGAGTATTACTAAACTGAGAGAATATTACTAAACTGAGAGAATATTACTAAACTGAGAGAATATTGAGAGAGTTGAGAGAATATTACTAAACTGAGAGAGTATTACTAAACTGAGAGAATATTACTAAACTGAGAGAATATTACTAAACTGAGAGAGTTTTACTAAACTGAGAGAGTATTACTAACCCGAGAGAGTATTACTAAACTGAGAGAATATTACTAAACTGAGAGAATATTTCTAAACTGAGAGAACTGAGAGAGCTGAGAGAATATTACTAAACTGAGAGAATATTACTAAACTGAGAGAACTGAGAGATTTGAGAGAATATTACTAAACTGAGAGAATATTACTAAACTGAGAAAATATTACTAAACTGAGAGAATATTAATAAACTGAGAGAACTGAGAGAGCTGAGAGAATATTACTAAACTGAGAGAATATTACTAAACAGAGAATATTACTAAACTGAGAGAACTGAGAGAGCTGAGAGAATATTACTAAACTGAGAGAGTATTACTAAACTGAGAGAATATTACTAAACTGAGAGAGTATTACTAAACTGAGAGAATATTACTAAACTGAGAGAATATTACTAAACTGAGAGAATATTACTAAACTGAGAGAATATTACTAAACTGAGAGAACTGAGAGAGTTGAGAGAATATTACTAAACTGAGGGAATATTACTAAACTGAGAGAGTATTACTAAACTGAGAGAATATTACTAAACTGAGAGAATATTACTAAACTGAGAGAGTTTTACTAAACTGAGAGAGTATTACTAACCCGAGAGAGTATTACTAAACTGAGAGAATATTACTAAACTGAGAGAATATTTATAAACTGAGAGAACTGAGAGAGCTGAGAGAATATTACTAAACTGAGAGAATATTACTAAACTGAGAGAACTGAGAGATTTGAGAGAATATTACTAAACTGAGAGAATATTACTAAACTGAGAAAATATTACTAAACTGAGAGAATATTACTAAACTGAGAGAACTGAGAGAGCTGAGAGAATATTACTAAACTGAGAGAATATTACTGACCTGAGAGAGTATTACTAAACTGAGAGAATTTACTAAACTGAGAGAATATTACTAAACTGAGAGAGTTTTACTAAACTGAGAGAGTATTACTAACCCGAGAGAGTATTACTAAACTGAGAGAATATTACTAAACTGAGAGAATATTACTAAACTGAGAGAATATTACTGACCTGAGAGAGTATTACTAAACTGAGAGAATTTACTAAACTGAGAGAATATTACTAAACTGAGAGAGTTTTACTAAACTGAGAGAGTATTACTAACCCGAGAGAGTATTACTAAACTGAGAGAATATTACTAAACTGAGAGAATATTACTAAACTGAGAGAATATTGAGAGAGTTGAGAGAATATTACTAAACTGAGAGAGTATTACTAAACTGAGAGAATATTACTAAACTGAGAGAATATTACTAAACTGAGAGAGTTTTACTAAACTGAGAGAGTATTACTAACCCGAGAGAGTATTACTAAACTGAGAGAATATTACTAAACTGAGAGAATATTTCTAAACTGAGAGAACTGAGAGAGCTGAGAGAATATTACTAAACCGAGAGAATATTACTAAACTGAGAGAACTGAGAGATTTGAGAGAATATTACTAAACTGAGAGAATATTACTAAACTGAGAAAATATTACTAAACTGAGAGAATATTAATAAACTGAGAGAACTGAGAGAGCTGAGAGAATATTACTAAACTGAGAGAATATTACTAAACAGAGAATATTACTAAACTGAGAGAACTGAGAGAGCTGAGAGAATATTACTAAACTGAGAGAGTATTACTAAACTGAGAGAATATTACTAAACTGAGAGAGTATTACTAAACTGAGAGAGTATTACTAAACAGAGGGAGTATAACTAAACCGAGAGAGTATTACTAAACTGAGAGAATATTACTAAACTGAGAGAATATTACTATGCTGAGAGAATATTACTAAACTGAGAGACCTGAGAGAATATTACTAAACTGAGAGAATATTACTAAACTGAGAGAGTATTACTAAACTGAGAGAATATTACTAAACTGAGAAAATATTACTAGACAGAGAGTATTACTAAACTGAGAGAGTATTACTAAACTGAAAGAATATTACTAAACTGAGAGAATATTACTAAACTGAGAGAGTTTTACTAAACTGAGAGAGTATTACTAACCTGAGAGAGTATTACTAAACTGAGAGAATATTACTAAACTGAGAGAATATTACTAAACTGAGAGAATATTACTAAACTGAGAGAACTGAGAGAGCTGAGAGAATATTACTAAACTGAGAGAATATTACTAAACTGAGAGAACTGAGAGATTTGAGAGAATATTACTAAACTGAGAGAATATTACTAAACTGAGAGAATATTACTAAACTGAGAGAATATTACTAAACTGAGAGAATATTACTAAACTGAGAGAACTGAGAGAGTTGAGAGAATATTACTAAACTGAGGGAATATTACTAAACTGAGAGAGTATTACTAAACTGAGAGAATATTACTAAACTGAGAGAATATTACTAAACTGAGAGAGTTTTACTAAACTGAGAGAGTATTACTAACCCGAGAGAGTATTACTAAACTGAGAGAATATTACTAAACTGAGAGAATATTTATAAACTGAGAGAACTGAGAGAGCTGAGAGAATATTACTAAACTGAGAGAATATTACTAAACTGAGAGAACTGAGAGATTTGAGAGAATATTACTAAACTGAGAGAATATTACTAAACTGAGAAAATATTACTAAACTGAGAGAATATTACTAAACTGAGAGAACTGAGAGAGCTGAGAGAATATTACTAAACTGAGAGAATATTACTGACCTGAGAGAGTATTACTAAACTGAGAGAATTTACTAAACTGAGAGAATATTACTAAACTGAGAGAGTTTTACTAAACTGAGAGAGTATTACTAACCCGAGAGAGTATTACTAAACTGAGAGAATATTACTAAACTGAGAGAATATTACTAAACTGAGAGAATATTACTGACCTGAGAGAGTATTACTAAACTGAGAGAATTTACTAAACTGAGAGAATATTACTAAACTGAGAGAGTTTTACTAAACTGAGAGAGTATTACTAACCCGAGAGAGTATTACTAAACTGAGAGAATATTACTAAACTGAGAGAATATTACTAAACTGAGAGAATATTGAGAGAGTTGAGAGAATATTACTAAACTGAGAGAGTATTACTAAACTGAGAGAATATTACTAAACTGAGAGAATATTACTAAACTGAGAGAGTTTTACTAAACTGAGAGAGTATTACTAACCCGAGAGAGTATTACTAAACTGAGAGAATATTACTAAACTGAGAGAATATTTCTAAAATGAGAGAACTGAGAGAGCTGAGAGAATATTACTAAACTGAGAGAATATTACTAAACTGAGAGAACTGAGAGATTTGAGAGAATATTACTAAACTGAGAGAATATTACTAAACTGAGAAAATATTACTAAACTGAGAGAATATTAATAAACTGAGAGAACTGAGAGAGCTGAGAGAATATTACTAAACTGAGAGAATATTACTAAACAGAGAATATTACTAAACTGAGAGAACTGAGAGAGCTGAGAGAATATTACTAAACTGAGAGAGTATTACTAAACTGAGAGAATATTACTAAACTGAGAGAGTATTACTAAACTGAGAGAGTATTACTAAACAGAGGGAGTATAACTAAACCGAGAGAGTATTACTAAACTGAGAGAATATTACTAAACTGAGAGAATATTACTATGCTGAGAGAATATTACTAAACTGAGAGAGCTGAGAGAATATTACTAAACTGAGAGAATATTACTAAACTGAGAGAGTATTACTAAACTGAGAGAATATTACTAAACTGAGAAAATATTACTAGACAGAGAGTATTACTAAACTGAGAGAGTATTACTAAACTGAGAGAATATTACTAAACTGAGAGAATATTACTAAACTGAGAGAGTTTTACTAAACTGAGAGAGTATTACTAACCTGAGAGAGTATTACTAAACTGAGAGAATATTACTAAACTGAGAGAATATTACTAAACTGAGAGAATATTACTAAACTGAGAGAACTGAGAGAGCTGAGAGAATATTACTAAACTGAGAGAGTATTACTAAACTGAGAGAATATTACTAAACTGAGAGAATATTACTAAACTGAGAGAATATTACTAAACTGAGAGAGTATTACTAACTGAGAGAGTATTACTAAACAGAGGGAGTATTACTAAACCGAGAGAGTATTACTAAACTGAGAGAGTATTACGAAACTGAGAGAATATTACTAAACTGAGAGAGTATTACTAAACCTGAGAGAATATTACTAAACTGTATTACTAAACTGAGAGAGTATTACTAAACTGAGAGAATATTACTAAACTGAGAGAGTATTACTAAACTGAGAGAGTATTACGAAACTGAGAGAGTATTACTAAACTGAGAGAGTATTACTAAACTGAGAGAATATGAGAGAGCTGAGAGAATATTACTAAACTGAGAGAATATTACTAAACTGAGAGAACTGAGAGAGTTGAGAGAATATTACTAAACTGAGGGAATATTACTAAACTGAGAGAGTATTACTAAACTGAGAGAATATTACTAAACTGAGAGAGTTTTACTAAACTGAGAGAGTATTACTAACCCGAGAGAGTATTACTAAACTGAGAGAATATTACTAAACTGAGAGAATATTTCTAAACTGAGAGAACTGAGAGAGCTGAGAGAATATTACTAAACTGAGGGAATATTACTAAACTGAGAGAACTGAGAGATTTGAGAGAATATTACTAAACTGAGAGAATATTACTAAACTGAGAAAATATTACTAAACTGAGAGAATATTACTAAACTGAGAGAACTGAGAGAGCTGAGAGAATTTACTAAACTGAGAGAATATTACTAAACTGAGAGAGTTTTACTAAACTGAGAGAGTATTACTAACCCGAGAGAGTATTACTAAACTGAGAGAATATTACTAAACTGAGAGAATATTACTAAACTGAGAGAATATTGAGAGAGTTGAGAGAATATTACTAAACTGAGGGAATATTACTAAACTGAGAGAGTATTACTAAACTGAGAGAATATTACTAAACTGAGAGAATATTACTAAACTGAGAGAATATTACTAAACTGAGAGAGCTGAGAGAATATTACTAAACTGAGAGAATATTACTAAACTGAGAGAACTGAGAGAGCTGAGAGAATATTACTAAACTGAGAGAATATTACTAAACTGAGAGAATATTACTAGACTGAGAGAGTACTACTAAACTGAGAGAGTTTTACTAAACTGAGAGAGTATTACTAAACCGAGAGAGTATTACTAACCTGAGAGAGTATTACTAAACTGAGAGAATATTACTAAACTGAGAGAATATAACTAAAGTGAGAGAATATTACTAAACTGAGAGAATATTACTAAACTGAGAGAATATTACTAAACTGAGAGAGTATTACTAAACTGAGGGAGTATTACTAAACCGAGAGAGTATTACTAACCTGAGAGAGTATTACTAAACTGAGAGAATATTACTAAACTGAGAGAATATTACTAAACTGAGAGAATATTACTAAGCTGAGAGAATATTACTAAGCTGAGAGAATATTACTAAACTGAGAGAGCCGAGAGAATATTACTAAACTGTGAGAGTATTACTAAACTGAGAGAGTATTACTAACCCGAGAGAGTATTACTAAACTGAGAGAATATTACTAAACTGAGAGAATATTACTAAACTGAGAGAATATTACTAAACTGAGAGAACTGAGAGAGCTGAGAGAATATTACTAAACTGAGAGAATATTACTAAACAGAGAATATTACTAAACTGAGAGAATATTACTAAACTGAGAGAGTATTACTAAACTGAGAGAGTATTAATAAACAGAGGGAGTATAACTAAACCGAGAGAGTATTACTAAACTGAGAGAATATTACTAAACTGAGAGAATATTACTATGCTGAGAGAATATTACTAAACTGAGAGAGCTGAGAGAATATTACTAAACTGAGAGAATATTACTAAACTGAGAAAATATTACTAGACAGAGAGTATTACTAAACTGAGAGAGTATTACTAAACTGAGAGAATATTACTAAACTGAGAGAATATTACTAAACTGAGAGAGTTTTACTAAACTGAGAGAGTATTACTAACCTGAGAGAGTATTACTAAACTGAGAGAATATTACTAAACTGAGAGAATATTACTAAACTGAGAGAATATTACTAAACTGAGAGAACTGAGAGAGCTGAGAGAATATTACTAAACTGAGAGAGTATTACTAAACTGAGAGAATATTACTAAACTGAGAGAATATTACTAAACTGAGAGAATATTACTAAACTGAGAGAGTATTACTAACTGAGAGAGTATTACTAAACAGAGGGAGTATTACTAAACCGAGAGAGTATTACTAAACTGAGAGAGTATTACGAAACTGAGAGAATATTACTAAACTGAGAGAGTATTACTAAACTGAGAGAGTATTACTAAACTGAGAGAGTATTACTAAACTGAGAGAGTATTACTAAACTGAGAGAATATTACTAAACTGAGAGAGTATTACGAAACTGAGAGAATATTACTAAACTGAGAGAGTATTACTAAACTGAGAGAGTATTACTAAACTGAGAGAATATTACTAAACTGAGAGAGTATTACTAAACTGAGAGAACTGAGAGAGCTGAGAGAATATTACTAAACTGAGGGAATATTACTAAACTGAGAGAGAACTGAGAGAGTATTACTAAACTGAGAGAATATTACTAAACTGAGAGAGTTTTACTAAACTGAGAGAGTATTACTAACCCGAGAGAGTATTACTAAACTGAGAGAATATTACTAAACTGAGAGAATATTTCTAAACTGAGAGAACTGAGAGAGCTGAGAGAATATTACTAAACTGAGGGAATATTACTAAACTGAGAGAACTGAGAGATTTGAGAGAATATTACTAAACAATATTACTAAACTGAGAGAATATTACTAAACTGAGAGAACTGAGAGAGCTGAGAGAATATTACTAAACTGAGAGAATATTACTAAACTGAGAGAGTTTTACTAAACTGAGAGAGTATTACTAACCCGAGAGAGTATTACTAAACTGAGAGAATATTACTAAACTGAGAGAATATTACTAAACTGAGAGAATATTGAGAGAGTTGAGAGAATATTACTAAACTGAGGGAATATTACTAAACTGAGAGAGTATTACTAAACTGAGAGAATATTACTAAACTGAGAGAATATTACTAAACTGAGAGAATATTACTAAACTGAGAGAGCTGAGAGAATATTACTAAACTGAGAGAATATTACTAAACTGAGAGAACTGAGAGAGCTGAGAGAATATTACTAAACTGAGAGAATATTACTAAACTGAGAGAATATTACTAGACTGAGAGAGTACTACTAAACTGAGAGAGTTTTACTAAACTGAGAGAGTATTACTAAACCGAGAGAGTATTACTAACCTGAGAGAGTATTACTAAACTGAGAGAATATTACTAAACTGAGAGAATATAACTAAAGTGAGAGAATATTACTAAACTGAGAGAATATTACTAAACTGAGAGAATATTACTAAACTGAGAGAGTATTACTAAACTGAGGGAGTATTACTAAACCGAGAGAGTATTACTAACCTGAGAGAGTATTACTAAACTGAGAGAATATTACTAAACTGAGAGAATATTACTAAACTGAGAGAATATTACTAAGCTGAGAGAATATTACTAAGCTGAGAGAATATTACTAAACTGAGAGAGCCGAGAGAATATTACTAAACTGTGAGAGTATTACTAAACTGAGAGAGTATTACTAACCCGAGAGAGTATTACTAAACTGAGAGAATATTACTAAACTGAGAGAATATTACTAAACTGAGAGAATATTACTAAACTGAGAGAACTGAGAGAGCTGAGAGAATATTACTAAACTGAGAGAATATTACTAAACAGAGAATATTACTAAACTGAGAGAATATTACTAAACTGAGAGAGTATTACTAAACTGAGAGAGTATTAATAAACAGAGGGAGTATAACTAAACCGAGAGAGTATTACTAAACTGAGAGAATATTACTAAACTGAGAGAATATTACTATGCTGAGAGAATATTACTAAACTGAGAGAGCTGAGAGAATATTACTAAACTGAGAGAATATTACTAAACTGAGAGAGTATTACTAAACTGAGAGAATATTACTAAACTGAGAGAATATTACTAAACTGAGAAAATATTACTAGACAGAGAGTATTACTAAACTGAGAGAGTATTACTAAACTGAGAGAATATTACTAAACTGAGAGAATATTACTAAACTGAGAGAATATTACTAAACTGAGAGAGTATTACTAGACTGAGAGAATATTACTAAACTGAGAGAATATTACTAAACTGAGAGAATATTACTAAACTGAGAGAATATTACTAAACTGAGAGAACTGAGAGAGCTGAGAGAATATTACTAAACTGAGAGAGTATTACTAAACTGAGAGAATATTACTAAACTGAGAGAGTATTACTAAACTGAGAGAATATTACTAAACTGAGAGAGTATTACTAAACTGAGAGAGTATTACTAAACCGAGGGAGTATTACTAAACCGAGAGAGTATTACTAAACAGAGGGAGTATTACTAAACCGAGAGAGTATTACTAAACTGAGAGAATATTACTAAACTGAGAGAGTATTACTAAACTGAGAGAATATTACTAAACTGAGAGAGTATTACTAAACTGAGGGAGTATTACTAAACCGAGAGAGTATTACTAACCTGAAAGAGTATTACTAAACTGAGAGAATATTACTAAACTGTGAGAGTATTACTAAACTGAGAGAGTATTACTAACCCGAGAGAGTATTACTAAACTGAGAGAATATTACTAAACTGAGAGAATATTACTAAACTGAGAGAATATTACTAAACTGAGAGAATATTACTAAACTGAGAGAACTGAGAGAGTTGAGAGAATATTACTAAACTGAGGGAATATTACTAAACTGAGAGAGTATTACTAAACTGAGAGAATATTACTAAACTGAGAGAATATTACTAAACTGAGAGAGTTTTACTAAACTGAGAGAGTATTACTAACCCGAGAGAGTATTACTAAACTGAGAGAATATTACTAAACTGAGAGAATATTACTAAACTGAGAGAATATTACTAAACTGAGAGAATATTACTAAACTGAGAGAGCTGAGAGAATATTACTAAACTGAGAGAATATTACTAAACTGAGAGAACTGAGAGAGCTGAGAGAATATTACTAAACTGAGAGAATATTACTAAACTGAGAGAATATTACTAAACTGAGAGAATATTACTAAACTGAGAGAACTGAGAGAGCTGAGAGAATATTACTAAACTGAGAGAGTATTACTAAACTGAGAGAATATTACTAAACTGAGAGAATATTACTAAACTGAGAGAATATTACTAAACTGAGAGAACTGAGAGAGCTGAGAGAATATTACTAAACTGAGAGAATATTACTAAACTGAGAGAATATTACTAGACTGAGAGAGTACTACTAAACTGAGAGAGTTTTACTAAACTGAGAGAGTATTACTAAACCGAGAGAGTATTACTAACCTGAGAGAGTATTACTAAACTGAGAGAATATTACTAAACTGAGAGAATATAACTAAAGTGAGAGAATATTACTAAACTGAGAGAATATTACTAAACTGAGAGAATATTACTAAACTGAGAGAGTATTACTAAACTGAGGGAGTATTACTAAACCGAGAGAGTATTACTAACCTGAGAGAGTATTACTAAACTGAGAGAATATTACTAAACTGAGAGAATATTACTAAACTGAGAGAATATTACTAAGCTGAGAGAATATTACTAAGCTGAGAGAATATTACTAAACTGAGAGAGCCGAGAGAATATTACTAAACTGTGAGAGTATTACTAAACTGAGAGAGTATTACTAACCCGAGAGAGTATTACTAAACTGAGAGAATATTACTAAACTGAGAGAATATTACTAAACTGAGAGAATATTACTAAACTGAGAGAACTGAGAGAGCTGAGAGAATATTACTAAACTGAGAGAATATTACTAAACAGAGAATATTACTAAACTGAGAGAACTGAGAGAGCTGAGAGAATATTACTAAACTGAGAGAGTATTACTAAACTGAGAGAATATTACTAAACTGAGAGAATATTACTAAACTGAGAGAATATTACTAAACTGAGAGAGTATTACTAAACTGAGAGAGTATTAATAAACAGAGGGAGTATAACTAAACCGAGAGAGTATTACTAAACTGAGAGAATATTACTAAACTGAGAGAATATTACTATGCTGAGAGAATATTACTAAACTGAGAGAATATTACTAAACTGAGAGAATATTACTAAACTGAGAGAGTATTACTAAACTGAGAGAATATTACTAAACTGAGAGAATATTACTAAACTGAGAAAATATTACTAGACAGAGAGTATTACTAAACTGAGAGAGTATTACTAAACTGAGAGAATATTACTAAACTGAGAGAATATTACTAAACTGAGAGAATATTACTAAACTGAGAGAGTATTACTAGACTGAGAGAATATTACTAAACTGAGAGAATATTACTAAACTGAGAGAATATTACTAAACTGAGAGAATATTACTAAACTGAGAGAACTGAGAGAGCTGAGAGAATATTACTAAACTGAGAGAGTATTACTAAACTGAGAGAATATTACTAAACTGAGAGAGTATTACTAAACTGAGAGAATATTACTAAACTGAGAGAGTATTACTAAACTGAGAGAGTATTACTAAACGGAGGGAGTATTACTAAACCGAGAGAGTATTACTAAACAGAGGGAGTATTACTAAACCGAGAGAGTATTACTAAACTGAGAGAATATTACTAAACTGAGAGAGTATTACTAAACTGAGAGAATATTACTAAACTGAGAGAGTATTACTAAACTGAGGGAGTATTACTAAACCGAGAGAGTATTACTAACCTGAAAGAGTATTACTAAACTGAGAGAATATTACTAAACTGTGAGAGTATTACTAAACTGAGAGAGTATTACTAACCCGAGAGAGTATTACTAAACTGAGAGAATATTACTAAACTGAGAGAATATTACTAAACTGAGAGAATATTACTAAACTGAGAGAATATTACTAAACTGAGAGAACTGAGAGAGTTGAGAGAATATGAACTGAGGGAATATTACTAAACTGAGAGAGTATTACTAAACTGAGAGAATATTACTAAACTGAGAGAATATTACTAAACTGAGAGAGTTTTACTAAACTGAGATAGTATTACTAACCCGAGAGAGTATTACTAAACTGAGAGAATATTACTAAACTGAGAGAATATTACTAAACTGAGAGAATATTACTAAACTGAGAGAATATTACTAAACTGAGAGAGCTGAGAGAATATTACTAAACTGAGAGAATATTACTAAACTGAGAGAACTGAGAGAGCTGAGAGAATATTACTAAACTGAGAGAATATTACTAAACTGAGAGAATATTACTAAACTGAGAGAACTGAGAGAGCTGAGAGAATATTACTAAACTGAGAGAGTATTACTAAACTGAGAGAATATTACTAAACTGAGAGAATATTACTAAACTGAGAGAATATTACTAAACTGAGAGAGTATTACTAAACTGAGAGAGTATTACTAAACAGAGGGAGTATTACTAAACCGAGAGAGTATTACTAAACTGAGAGAATATTACTAAACTGAGAGAATATTACTAAACTGAGAGAATATTACTAAACTGAGAGAATATTACTAAGCTGAGAGAATATTACTAAACTGAGAGAGCTGAGAGAATATTAATAAACTGAGAGAATATTACTAAACTGAGAGAGTATTACTAGACTGAGAGAATATTACTAAACTGAGAGAATATTACTAAACTGAGAGAGTATTACTAAACTGAGAGAGTATTACTAAACTGAGAGAATATTACTAAACTGAGAGACTATTACTAAGCTGAGAGAATATTACTAAACTGAGAGAGCTGAGAGAATATTACTAAACTGAGAGAATATTACTAAACTGAGAGAGTATTACTAAACTGAGAGAATATTACTAAACTGAGAGAGTATTACTGAACTGAGAGAGTATTACTAAACAGAGGGAGTATTACTAAACCGAGAGAGTATTACTAAACTGAGAGAATATTACTAAACTGAGAGAGTATTACTAAACTGAGAGAATATTACTAAACTGAGAGAGTATTACTAAACTGAGGGAGTATTACTAAACCGAGAGAGTATTACTAACCTGAAAGAGTATTACTAAACTGAGAGAATATTACTAAACTGTGAGAGTATTACTAAACTGAGAGAGTATTACTAACCCGAGAGAGTATTACTAAACTGAGAGAATATTACTAAACTGAGAGAATATTACTAAACTGAGAGAATATTACTAAACTGAGAGAACTGAGAGAGCTGAGAGAATATTACTAAACTGAGAGAATATTACTAAACAGAGAATATTACTAAACTGAGAGAACTGAGAGAGCTGAGAGAATATTACTAAACTGAGAGAGTATTACTAAACTGAGAGAGTATTACTAAACAGAGGGAGTATAACTAAACCGAGAGAGTATTACTAAACTGAGAGAATATTACTAAACTGAGAGAATATTACTATGCTGAGAGAATATTACTAAACTGAGAGAGTATTACTAAACTGAGAGAATATTACTAAACTGAGAGAATATTACTAAACTGAGAAAATATTACTAGACAGAGAGTATTACTAAACTGAGAGAGTATTACTAAACTGAGAGAATATTACTAAACTGAGAGAATATTACTAAACTGAGAGAGTTTTACTAAACTGAGAGAGTATTACTAACCTGAGAGAGTATTACTAAACTGAGAGAATATTACTAAACTGAGAGAATATTACTAAACTGAGAGAATATTACTAAACTGAGAGAATATTACTAAACTGAGAGAACTGAGAGAGTTGAGAGAATATTACTAAACTGAGGGAATATTACTAAACTGAGAGAGTATTACTAAACTGAGAGAATATTACTAAACTGAGAGAATATTACTAAACTGAGAGAGTTTTAATAAACTGAGAGAGTATTACTAACCCGAGAGAGTATTACTAAACAGAGAGAATATTACTAAACTGAGAGAATATTACTAAACTGAGAGAATATTACTAAACTGAGAGAATATTACTAAACTGAGAGAGCTGAGAGAATATTACTAAACTGAGAGAATATTACTAAACTGAGAGAACTGAGAGAGCTGAGAGAATATTACTAAACTGAGAGAATATTACTCAACTGAGAGAATATTACTAAACTGAGAGAACTGAGAGAGCTGAGAGAATATTACTAAACTGAGAGAGTATTACTAAACTGAGAGAATATTACTAAACTGAGAGAATATTACTAAACTGAGAGAATATTACTAAACTGAGAGAGTATTACTAAACTGAGAGAGTATTACTAAACAGAGGGAGTATTACTAAACCGAGAGAGTATTACTAAACTGAGAGAATATTACTAAACTGAGAGAATATTACTAAACTGAGAGAATATTACTAAACTGAGAGAGTATTACTAGACTGAGAGAATATTACTAAACTGAGAGAATATTACTAAACTGAGAGAGTATTACTAAACTGAGAGAGTATTACTAGACTGAGAGAATATTACTAAACTGAGAGAATATTACTAAACTGAGCGAGTATTACTAAACTGAGAGAGTATTACTAAACTGAGAGAATATTACTAAACTGAGAGACTATTACTAAGCTGAGAGAATATTACTAAACTGAGAGAGCTGAGAGAATATTACTAAACTGAGAGAATATTACTAAACTGAGAGAGTATTACTAAACTGAGAGAATATTACTAAACTGAGAGAGTATTACTAAACTGAGAGAGTATTACTAAACTGAGAGAGTATTACTAAACCGAGAGAGTATTACTAAAGTGAGAGAATATTACTAAACTGAGAGAGTATTACTAAACTGAGAGAATATTACTAAACTGAGAGAGTATTACTAAACTGAGGGAGTATTACTAAACCGAGAGAGTATTACTAACCTGAAAGAGTATTACTAAACTGAGAGAATATTACTAAACTGTGAGAGTATTACTAAACTGAGAGAGTATTACTAACCCGAGAGAGTATTACTAAACTGAGAGAATATTACTAAACTGAGAGAATATTACTAAACTGAGAGAATATTACTAAACTGAGAGAACTGAGAGAGCTGAGAGAATATTACTAAACTGAGAGAGTATTACTAAACTGAGAGAATATTACTAAACTGAGAGAATATTACTAAACTGAGAGAATATTACTAAACTGAGAGAGTATTACTAAACTGAGAGAGTATTACTAAACAGAGGGAGTATAACTAAACCGAGAGAGTATTACTAAACTGAGAGAATATTACTAAACTGAGAGAATATTACTATGCTGAGAGAATATTACTAAACTGAGAGAGTATTACTAAACTGAGAGAATATTACTAAACTGAGAGAATATTACTAAACTGAGAAAATATTACTAGACCGAGAGTATTACTAAACTGAGAGAGTATTACTAAACTGAGAGAATATTACTAAACTGAGAGAATATTACTAAACTGAGAGAGTTTTACTAAACTGAGAGAGTATTACTAACCTGAAAGAGTATTACTAAACTGAGAGAATATTACTAAACTGAGAGAATATTACTAAACTGAGAGAATATTACTAAACTGAGAGAACTGAGAGAGCTGAGAGAATATTACTAAACTGAGAGAATATTACTAAACTGAGAGAATATTACTAAACTGAGAAAATATTACTAGACCGAGAGTATTACTAAACTGAGAGAGTATTACTAAACTGAGAGAATATTACTAAACTGAGAGAATATTACTAAACTGAGAGAGTTTTACTAAACTGAGAGAGTATTACTAACCTGAAAGAGTATTACTAAACTGAGAGAATATTACTAAACTGAGAGAATATTACTAAACTGAGAGAATATTACTAAACCTGAGAGAACTTACTAAACTGAGAGAATATTACTAAACTGAGAGAATATTACTAAACTGAGAGAGTATTACTAACTGAGAGAGTATTACTAAACAGAGGGAGTATTACTAAACCGAGAGAGTATTACTAAACTGAGAGAATATTACTAAACTGAGAGAATATTACTAAGCTGAGAGAATATTACTAAACTGAGAGAGCTGAGAGAATATTACTAAACTGAGAGAATATTACTAAACTGAGAGAATATTACTAAACTGAGAGAATATTACTAAACTGAGAGAACTGAGAGAGCTGAGAGAATATTACTAAACTGAGAGAATATTACTAAGCTGAGAGAATATTACTAAACTGAGAGAGCTGAGAGAATATTACTAAACTGAGAGAATATTACTAAACTGAGAGAGTATTACTAAACAGAGGGAGTATTACTAAACCGAGAGAGTATTACTAAACTGAGAGAATATTACTAAACTGAGAGAGTATTACGAAACTGAGAGAATATTACTAAACTGAGAGAGTATTACTAAACTGAGAGAGTATTACTAAACTGAGAGAGTATTACTAAACTGAGAGAACTGAGAGAGTTGAGAGAATATTACTAAACTGAGGGAATATTACTAAACTGAGAGAGTATTACTAAACTGAGAGAATATTACTAAACTGAGAGAATATTACTAAACTGAGAGAGTTTTACTAAACTGAGAGAGTATTACTAACCCGAGAGAGTATTACTAAACTGAGAGAATATTACTAAACTGAGAGAATATTTCTAAACTGAGAGAACTGAGAGAGCTGAGAGAATATTACTAAACTGAGAGAATATTACTAAACTGAGAGAACTGAGAGATTTGAGAGAATATTACTAAACTGAGAGAATATTACTAAACTGAGAAAATATTACTAAACTGAGAGAATATTACTAAACTGAGAGAACTGAGAGAGCTGAGAGAATATTACTAAACTGAGAGAATATTACTGACCTGAGAGAGTATTACTAAACTGAGAGAATTTACTAAACTGAGAGAATATTACTAAACTGAGAGAGTTTTACTAAACTGAGAGAGTATTACTAACCCGAGAGAGTATTACTAAACTGAGAGAATATTACTAAACTGAGAGAATATTACTAAACTGAGAGAATATTGAGAGAGTTGAGAGAATATTACTAAACTGAGGGAATATTACTAAACTGAGAGAGTATTACTAAACTGAGAGAATATTACTAAACTGAGAGAATATTACTAAACTGAGAGAATATTACTAAACTGAGAGAGCTGAGAGAATATTACTAAACTGAGAGAATATTACTAAACTGAGAGAACTGAGAGAGCTGAGAGAATATTACTAAACTGAGAGAATATTACTAAACTGAGAGAATATTACTAGACTGAGAGAGTACTACTAAACTGAGAGAGTTTTACTAAACTGAGGGAGTATTACTAAACCGAGAGAGTATTACTAACCTGAGAGAGTATTACTAAACTGAGAGAATTTACTAAACTGAGAGAATATTACTAAACTGAGAGAGTTTTACTAAACTGAGAGAGTATTACTAAACTGAGAGAATATTGAGAGAGTTGAGAGAATATTACTAAACTGAGGGAATATTACTAAACTGAGAGAGTATTACTAAACTGAGAGAATATTACTAAACTGAGAGACTATTACTAAGCTGAGAGAATATTACTAAACTGAGAGAGCTGAGAGAATATTACTAAACTGAGAGAATATTACTAAACTGAGAGAGTATTACTAAACTGAGAGAATATTACTAAACTGAGAGAGTATTACTAAACTGAGAGAGTATTACTAAACAGAGGGAGTATTACTAAACCGAGAGAGTATTACTAAACTGAGAGAATATTACTAAACTGAGAGAGTATTACTAAACTGAGAGAATATTACTAAACTGAGAGAGTATTACTAAACTGAGGGAGTATTACTAAACCGAGAGAGTATTACTAACCTGAAAGAGTATTACTAAACTGAGAGAATATTACTAAACTGTGAGAGTATTACTAAACTGAGAGAGTATTACTAACCCGAGAGAGTATTACTAAACTGAGAGAATATTACTAAACTGAGAGAATATTACTAAACTGAGAGAATATTACTAAACTGAGAGAACTGAGAGAGCTGAGAGAATATTACTAAACTGAGAGAATATTACTAAACAGAGAATATTACTAAACTGAGAGAACTGAGAGAGCTGAGAGAATATTACTAAACTGAGAGAGTATTACTAAACTGAGAGAATATTACTAAACTGAGAGAATATTACTAAACTGAGAGAATATTACTAAACTGAGAGAGTATTACTAAACTGAGAGAGTATTACTAAACAGAGGGAGTATAACTAAACCGAGAGAGTATTACTAAACTGAGAGAATATTACTAAACTGAGAGAATATTACTATGCTGAGAGAATATTACTAAACTGAGAGAGTATTACTAAACTGAGAGAATATTACTAAACTGAGAGAATATTACTAAACTGAGAAAATATTACTAGACAGAGAGTATTACTAAACTGAGAGAGTATTACTAAACTGAGAGAATATTACTAAACTGAGAGAATATTACTAAACTGAGAGAGTTTTACTAAACTGAGAGAGTATTACTAACCTGAGAGAGTATTACTAAACTGAGAGAATATTACTAAACTGAGAGAATATTACTAAACTGAGAGAATATTACTAAACTGAGAGAATATTACTAAACTGAGAGAACTGAGAGAGTTGAGAGAATATTACTAAACTGAGGGAATATTACTAAACTGAGAGAGTATTACTAAACTGAGAGAATATTACTAAACTGAGAGAATATTACTAAACTGAGAGAGTTTTACTAAACTGAGAGAGTATTACTAACCCGAGAGAGTATTACTAAACAGAGAGAATATTACTAAACTGAGAGAATATTACTAAACTGAGAGAATATTACTAAACTGAGAGAATATTACTAAACTGAGAGAGCTGAGAGAATATTACTAAACTGAGAGAATATTACTAAACTGAGAGAACTGAGAGAGCTGAGAGAATATTACTAAACTGAGAGAATATTACTAAACTGAGAGAATATTACTAAACTGAGAGAACTGAGAGAGCTGAGAGAATATTACTAAACTGAGAGAGTATTACTAAACTGAGAGAATATTACTAAACTGAGAGAATATTACTAAACTGAGAGAATATTACTAAACTGAGAGAGTATTACTAAACTGAGAGAGTATTACTAAACAGAGGGAGTATTACTAAACCGAGAGAGTATTACTAAACTGAGAGAATATTACTAAACTGAGAGAATATTACTAAACTGAGAGAATATTACTAAACTGAGAGAGTATTACTAGACTGAGAGAATATTACTAAACTGAGAGAATATTACTAAACTGAGAGAGTATTACTAAACTGAGAGAGTATTACTAGACTGAGAGAATATTACTAAACTGAGAGAATATTACTAAACTGAGAGAGTATTACTAAACTGAGAGAGTATTACTAAACTGAGAGAATATTACTAAACTGAGAGACTATTACTAAGCTGAGAGAATATTACTAAACTGAGAGAGCTGAGAGAATATTACTAAACTGAGAGAATATTACTAAACTGAGAGAGTATTACTAAACTGAGAGAATATTACTAAACTGAGAGAGTATTACTAAACTGAGAGAGTATTACTAAACAGAGGGAGTATTACTAAACCGAGAGAGTATTACTAAAGTGAGAGAATATTACTAAACTGAGAGAGTATTACTAAACTGAGAGAATATTACTAAACTGAGAGAGTATTACTAAACTGAGGGAGTATTACTAAACCGAGAGAGTATTACTAACCTGAAAGAGTATTACTAAACTGAGAGAATATTACTAAACTGTGAGAGTATTACTAAACTGAGAGAGTATTACTAACCCGAGAGAGTATTACTAAACTGAGAGAATATTACTAAACTGAGAGAATATTACTAAACTGAGAGAATATTACTAAACTGAGAGAACTGAGAGAGCTGAGAGAATATTACTAAACTGAGAGAGTATTACTAAACTGAGAGAATATTACTAAACTGAGAGAATATTACTAAACTGAGAGAATATTACTAAACTGAGAGAGTATTACTAAACTGAGAGAGTATTACTAAACAGAGGGAGTATAACTAAACCGAGAGAGTATTACTAAACTGAGAGAATATTACTAAACTGAGAGAATATTACTATGCTGAGAGAATATTACTAAACTGAGAGAGTATTACTAAACTGAGAGAATATTACTAAACTGAGAGAATATTACTAAACTGAGAAAATATTACTAGACCGAGAGTATTACTAAACTGAGAGAGTATTACTAAACTGAGAGAATATTACTAAACTGAGAGAATATTACTAAACTGAGAGAGTTTTACTAAACTGAGAGAGTATTACTAACCTGAAAGAGTATTACTAAACTGAGAGAATATTACTAAACTGAGAGAATATTACTAAACTGAGAGAATATTACTAAACTGAGAGAACTGAGAGAGCTGAGAGAATATTACTAAACTGAGAGAATATTACTAAACTGAGAGAATATTACTAAACTGAGAGAATATTACTAAACTGAGAGAGTATTACTAACTGAGAGAGTATTACTAAACAGAGGGAGTATTACTAAACCGAGAGAGTATTACTAAACTGAGAGAATATTACTAAACTGAGAGAATATTACTAAGCTGAGAGAATATTACTAAACTGAGAGAGCTGAGAGAATATTACTAAACTGAGAGAATATTACTAAACTGAGAGAATATTACTAAACTGAGAGAATATTACTAAACTGAGAGAACTGAGAGAGCTGAGAGAATATTACTAAACTGAGAGAATATTACTAAGCTGAGAGAATATTACTAAACTGAGAGAGCTGAGAGAATATTACTAAACTGAGAGAATATTACTAAACTGAGAGAGTATTACTAAACAGAGGGAGTATTACTAAACCGAGAGAGTATTACTAAACTGAGAGAATATTACTAAACTGAGAGAGTATTACGAAACTGAGAGAATATTACTAAACTGAGAGAGTATTACTAAACTGAGAGAGTATTACTAAACTGAGAGAGTATTACTAAACTGAGAGAACTGAGAGAGTTGAGAGAATATTACTAAACTGAGGGAATATTACTAAACTGAGAGAGTATTACTAAACTGAGAGAATATTACTAAACTGAGAGAATATTACTAAACTGAGAGAGTTTTACTAAACTGAGAGAGTATTACTAACCCGAGAGAGTATTACTAAACTGAGAGAATATTACTAAACTGAGAGAATATTTCTAAACTGAGAGAACTGAGAGAGCTGAGAGAATATTACTAAACTGAGAGAATATTACTAAACTGAGAGAACTGAGAGATTTGAGAGAATATTACTAAACTGAGAGAATATTACTAAACTGAGAAAATATTACTAAACTGAGAGAATATTACTAAACTGAGAGAACTGAGAGAGCTGAGAGAATATTACTAAACTGAGAGAATATTACTGACCTGAGAGAGTATTACTAAACTGAGAGAATTTACTAAACTGAGAGAATATTACTAAACTGAGAGAGTTTTACTAAACTGAGAGAGTATTACTAACCCGAGAGAGTATTACTAAACTGAGAGAATATTACTAAACTGAGAGAATATTACTAAACTGAGAGAATATTGAGAGAGTTGAGAGAATATTACTAAACTGAGGGAATATTACTAAACTGAGAGAGTATTACTAAACTGAGAGAATATTACTAAACTGAGAGAATATTACTAAACTGAGAGAATATTACTAAACTGAGAGAGCTGAGAGAATATTACTAAACTGAGAGAATATTACTAAACTGAGAGAACTGAGAGAGCTGAGAGAATATTACTAAACTGAGAGAATATTACTAAACTGAGAGAATATTACTAGACTGAGAGAGTACTACTAAACTGAGAGAGTTTTACTAAACTGAGGGAGTATTACTAAACCGAGAGAGTATTACTAAACTGAGAGAGTATTACTAAACTGAGAGAATTTACTAAACTGAGAGAATATTACTAAACTGAGAGAGTTTTACTAAACTGAGAGAGTATTACTAAACTGAGAGAATATTGAGAGAGTTGAGAGAATATTACTAAACTGAGGGAATATTACTAAACTGAGAGAGTATTACTAAACTGAGAGAATATTACTAAACTGAGAGAATATTACTAAACTGAGAGAATATTACTAAACTGAGAGAGAATATTACTAAACTGAGAGAATATTACTAAACTGAGAGAGTATTACTAAACTGAGAGAATCTTACTAAACTGAGAGAGTATTACTAAACTGAGAGAGTATTACTAAACTGAGAGAGTATTACTAAACTGAGAGAGTATTACTAAACTGAGAGAATATTACTAAACTGAGAGAATATTACTAAACTGAGAGAATATTACTAAACTGAGAGAGTATTACTAAACTGAGGGAGTATTACTAAACCGAGAGAGTATTACTAACCTGAAAGAGTATTACTAAACTGAGAGAATATTACTAAACTGTGAGAGTATTACTAAACTGAGAGAGTATTACTAACCCGAGAGAGTATTACTAAACTGAGAGAATATTACTAAACTGAGAGAATATTACTAAACTGAGAGAATATTACTAAACTGAGAGAATATTACTAAACTGAGAGAATATTACTAAACTGAGAGAATATTACTAAACAGAGAATATTACTAAACTGAGAGAACTGAGAGAGCTGAGAGAATATTACTAAACTGAGAGAGTATTACTAAACTGAGAGAATATTACTAAACTGAGAGAATATTACTAAACTGAGAGAATATTACTAAACTGAGAGAGTATTACTAAACTGAGAGAGTATTACTAAACAGAGGGAGTATAACTAAACCGAGAGAGTATTACTAAACTGAGAGAATATTACTAAACTGAGAGAATATTACTATGCTGAGAGAATATTACTAAACTGAGAGAGTATTACTAAACTGAGAGAATATTACTAAACTGAGAGAATATTACTAAACTGAGAAAATATTACTAGACAGAGAGTATTACTAAACTGAGAGAGTATTACTAAACTGAGAGAATATTACTAAACTGAGAGAATATTACTAAACTGAGAGAGTTTTACTAAACTGAGAGAGTATTACTAACCTGAGAGAGTATTACTAAACTGAGAGAATATTACTAAACTGAGAGAATATTACTAAACTGAGAGAATATTACTAAACTGAGAGAATATTACTAAACTGAGAGAACTGAGAGAGTTGAGAGAATATTACTAAACTGAGGGAATATTACTAAACTGAGAGAGTATTACTAAACTGAGAGAATATTACTAAACTGAGAGAATATTACTAAACTGAGAGAGTTTTACTAAACTGAGAGAGTATTACTAACCCGAGAGAGTATTACTAAACAGAGAGAATATTACTAAACTGAGAGAATATTACTAAACTGAGAGAATATTACTAAACTGAGAGAATATTACTAAACTGAGAGAGCTGAGAGAATATTACTAAACTGAGAGAATATTACTAAACTGAGAGAACTGAGAGAGCTGAGAGAATATTACTAAACTGAGAGAATATTACTAAACTGAGAGAATATTACTAAACTGAGAGAACTGAGAGAGCTGAGAGAATATTACTAAACTGAGAGAGTATTACTAAACTGAGAGAATATTACTAAACTGAGAGAATATTACTAAACTGAGAGAATATTACTAAACTGAGAGAGTATTACTAAACTGAGAGAGTATTACTAAACAGAGGGAGTATTACTAAACCGAGAGAGTATTACTAAACTGAGAGAATATTACTAAACTGAGAGAATATTACTAAACTGAGAGAATATTACTAAACTGAGAGAGTATTACTAGACTGAGAGAATATTACTAAACTGAGAGAATATTACTAAACTGAGAGAGTATTACTAAACTGAGAGAGTATTACTAGACTGAGAGAATATTACTAAACTGAGAGAATATTACTAAACTGAGAGAGTATTACTAAACTGAGAGAGTATTACTAAACTGAGAGAATATTACTAAACTGAGAGACTATTACTAAGCTGAGAGAATATTACTAAACTGAGAGAGCTGAGAGAATATTACTAAACTGAGAGAATATTACTAAACTGAGAGAGTATTACTAAACTGAGAGAATATTACTAAACTGAGAGAGTATTACTAAACTGAGAGAGTATTACTAAACAGAGGGAGTATTACTAAACCGAGAGAGTATTACTAAAGTGAGAGAATATTACTAAACTGAGAGAGCTGAGAGAATATTACTAAACTGAGATAGTATTACTAAACTGAGAGAGTATTACTAAACCGAGAGAGTATTACTAACCTGAAAGAGTATTACTAAACTGAGAGAATATTACTAAACTGTGAGAGTATTACTAAACTGAGAGAGTATTACTAACCCGAGAGAGTATTACTAAACTGAGAGAATATTACTAAACTGAGAGAATATTACTAAACTGAGAGAATATTACTAAACTGAGAGAACTGAGAGAGCTGAGAGAATATTACTAAACTGAGAGAGTATTACTAAACTGAGAGAATATTACTAAACTGAGAGAATATTACTAAACTGAGAGAATATTACTAAACTGAGAGAGTATTACTAAACTGAGAGAGTATTACTAAACAGAGGGAGTATAACTAAACCGAGAGAGTATTACTAAACTGAGAGAATATTACTAAACTGAGAGAATATTACTATGCTGAGAGAATATTACTAAACTGAGAGAGTATTACTAAATTGAGAGAATATTACTAAACTGAGAGAATATTACTAAACTGAGAAAATATTATTAGACCGAGAGTATTACTAAACTGAGAGAGTATTACTAAACTGAGAGAATATTACTAAACTGAGAGAATATTACTAAACTGAGAGAGTTTTACTAAACTGAGAGAGTATTACTAACCTGAAAGAGTATTACTAAACTGAGAGAATATTACTAAACTGAGAGAATATTACTAAACTGAGAGAATATTACTAAACTGAGAGAACTGAGAGAGCTGAGAGAATATTACTAAACTGAGAGAATATTACTAAACTGAGAGAATATTACTAAACTGAGAGAATATTACTAAACTGAGAGAGTATTACTAACTGAGAGAGTATTACTAAACAGAGGGAGTATTACTAAACCGAGAGAGTATTACTAAACTGAGAGAATATTACTAAACTGAGAGAATATTACTAAGCTGAGAGAATATTACTAAACTGAGAGAGCTGAGAGAATATTACTAAACTGAGAGAATATTACTAAACTGAGAGAATATTACTAAACTGAGAGAATATTACTAAACTGAGAGAACTGAGAGAGCTGAGAGAATATTACTAAACTGAGAGAATATTACTAAGCTGAGAGAATATTACTAAACTGAGAGAGCTGAGAGAATATTACTAAACTGAGAGAATATTACTAAACTGAGAGAGTATTACTAAACAGAGGGAGTATTACTAAACCGAGAGAGTATTACTAAACTGAGAGAATATTACTAAACTGAGAGAGTATTACGAAACTGAGAGAATATTACTAAACTGAGAGAGTATTACTAAACTGAGAGAGTATTACTAAACTGAGAGAACTGAGAGAGTTGAGAGAATATTACTAAACTGAGGGAATATTACTAAACTGAGAGAGTATTACTAAACTGAGAGAATATTACTAAACTGAGAGAATATTACTAAACTGAGAGAGTTTTACTAAACTGAGAGAGTATTACTAACCCGAGAGAGTATTACTAAACTGAGAGAATATTACTAAACTGAGAGAATATTTCTAAACTGAGAGAACTGAGAGAGCTGAGAGAATATTACTAAACTGAGAGAATATTACTAAACTGAGAGAACTGAGAGATTTGAGAGAATATTACTAAACTGAGAGAATATTACTAAACTGAGAAAATATTACTAAACTGAGAGAATATTACTAAACTGAGAGAACTGAGAGAGCTGAGAGAATATTACTAAACTGAGAGAATATTACTGACCTGAGAGAGTATTACTAAACTGAGAGAATTTACTAAACTGAGAGAATATTACTAAACTGAGAGAGTTTTACTAAACTGAGAGAGTATTACTAACCCGAGAGAGTATTACTAAACTGAGAGAATATTACTAAACTGAGAGAATATTACTAAACTGAGAGAATATTGAGAGAGTTGAGAGAATATTACTAAACTGAGGGAATATTACTAAACTGAGAGAGTATTACTAAACTGAGAGAATATTACTAAACTGAGAGAATATTACTAAACTGAGAGAATATTACTAAACTGAGAGAGCTGAGAGAATATTACTAAACTGAGAGAATATTACTAAACTGAGAGAACTGAGAGAGCTGAGAGAATATTACTAAACTGAGAGAATATTACTAAACTGAGAGAATATTACTAGACTGAGAGAGTACTACTAAACTGAGAGAGTTTTACTAAACTGAGGGAGTATTACTAAACCGAGAGAGTATTACTAACCTGAGAGAGTATTACTAAACTGAGAGAATTTACTAAACTGAGAGAATATTACTAAACTGAGAGAGTTTTACTAAACTGAGAGAGTATTACTAACCCGAGAGAGTATTACTAAACTGAGAGAATATTACTAAACTGAGAGAATATTACTAAACTGAGAGAATATTGAGAGAGTTGAGAGAATATTACTAAACTGAGGGAATATTACTAAACTGAGAGAGTATTACTAAACTGAGAGAATATTACTAAACTGAGAGAATATTACTAAACTGAGAGAATATGAGAGAGCTGAGAGAGTGAGAGAATATTACTAAACTGAGAGAATATTACTAAACTGAGAGAACTGAGAGAGCTGAGAGAATATTACTAAACTGAGAGAATATTACTAAACTGAGAGAATATTACTAGACTGAGAGAGTACTACTAAACTGAGAGAGTTTTACTAAACTGAGGGAGTATTACTAAACCGAGAGAGTATTACTAACCTGAGAGAGTATTACTAAACTGAGAGAATATTACTAAACTGAGAGAATATAACTAAAGTGAGAGAATATTACTAAACTGAGAGAATATTACTAAACTGAGAGAGCTGAGAGAATATTACTAAACTGAGAGAATATTACTAAACTGAGAGAATATTACTAAACTGAGAGAATATTACTAAACTGAGAGAACTGAGAGAGCTGAGAGAATATTACTAAACTGAGAGAATATTACTAAGCTGAGAGAATATTACTAAACTGAGAGAGCTGAGAGAATATTACTAAACTGAGAGAATATTACTAAACTGAGAGAGTATTACTAAACAGAGGGAGTATTACTAAACCGAGAGAGTATTACTAAACTGAGAGAATATTACTAAACTGAGAGAGTATTACGAAACTGAGAGAATATTACTAAACTGAGAGAATATTACTAAACTGAGAGAGTATTACTAAACTGAGAGAATATTACTAAACTGAGAGAATATTACTAAACTGAGAGAGTATTACTAAACTGAGAGAATATTACTAAACTGAGAGAATATTACTAAACTGAGAGAGTTTTACTAAACTGAGAGAGTATTACTAACCCGAGAGAGTATTACTAAACTGAGAGAATATTACTAAACTGAGAGAATATTTCTAAACTGAGAGAACTGAGAGAGCTGAGAGAATATTACTAAACTGAGAGAATATTACTAAACTGAGAGAACTGAGAGATTTGAGAGAATATTACTAAACTGAGAGAATATTACTAAACTGAGAAAATATTACTAAACTGAGAGAATATTACTAAACTGAGAGAACTGAGAGAGCTGAGAGAATATTACTAAACTGAGAGAATATTACTGACCTGAGAGAGTATTACTAAACTGAGAGAATTTACTAAACTGAGAGAATATTACTAAACTGAGAGAGTTTTACTAAACTGAGAGAGTATTACTAACCCGAGAGAGTATTACTAAACTGAGAGAATATTACTAAACTGAGAGAATATTACTAAACTGAGAGAATATTGAGAGAGTTGAGAGAATATTACTAAACTGAGGGAATATTACTAAACTGAGAGAGTATTACTAAACTGAGAGAATATTACTAAACTGAGAGAATATTACTAAACTGAGAGAATATTACTAAACTGAGAGAGCTGAGAGAATATTACTAAACTGAGAGAATATTACTAAACTGAGAGAACTGAGAGAGCTGAGAGAATATTACTAAACTGAGAGAATATTACTAAACTGAGAGAATATTACTAGACTGAGAGAGTACTACTAAACTGAGAGAGTTTTACTAAACTGAGGGAGTATTACTAAACCGAGAGAGTATTACTAACCTGAGAGAGTATTACTAAACTGAGAGAATTTACTAAACTGAGAGAATATTACTAAACTGAGAGAGTTTTACTAAACTGAGAGAGTATTACTAACCCGAGAGAGTATTACTAAACTGAGAGAATATTACTAAACTGAGAGAATATTACTAAACTGAGAGAATATTGAGAGAGTTGAGAGAATATTACTAAACTGAGGGAATATTACTAAACTGAGAGAGTATTACTAAACTGAGAGAATATTACTAAACTGAGAGAATATTACTAAACTGAGAGAATATTACTAAACTGAGAGAGCTGAGAGAATATTACTAAACTGAGAGAATATTACTAAACTGAGAGAACTGAGAGAGCTGAGAGAATATTACTAAACTGAGAGAATATTACTAAACTGAGAGAATATTACTAGACTGAGAGAGTACTACTAAACTGAGAGAGTTTTACTAAACTGAGGGAGTATTACTAAACCGAGAGAGTATTACTAACCTGAGAGAGTATTACTAAACTGAGAGAATATTACTAAACTGAGAGAATATAACTAAAGTGAGAGAATATTACTAAACTGAGAGAATATTACTAAACTGAGAGAATATTACTAAACTGAGAGAGTATCCTCAGCCTTCTATAGGAATTTAACGACTGCATAGGACTATGTTTTGGATGACTGGCTGCGAATGCTTATTGAATTGTTTTATTTCTGCCTTTTCTATTTCAGACATTCTGAAATTCACTAAAGCATCCCATGTATGTAACTTTAGTCTTTCACTTTTCAATGTTACTAAACTGAGAGAGTATTACTAAACTGAGAGAATATTACTAAACTGAGAGAATATTACTAAACTGAGAGAATATTACTAAACTGAGAGAATATTACTAAGCTGAGAGAGTATTACTAAACTGAGAGAATATTACTAAACTGAGAGAATATTACTAAACTGAGAGAATATTACTAAACTGAGAGAGTATTACTAAACTGAGAGAGTATTACTAAACAGAGGGAGTATAACTAAACCGAGAGAGTATTACTAAACTGAGAGAATATTACTAAACTGAGAGAATATTACTATGCTGAGAGAATATTACTAAACTGAGAGAGCTGAGAGAATATTACTAAACTGAGAGAATATTACTAAACTGAGAGAGTATTACTAAACTGAGAGAATATTACTAAACTGAGAGAATATTACTAAACTGAGAAAATATTACTAGACAGAGAGTATTACTAAACTGAGAGATTATTACTAAACTGAGAGAATATTACTAAACTGAGAGAATATTACTAAACTGAGAGAGTTTTACTAAACTGAGAGAGTATTACTAACCCGAGAGAGTATTACTAAACTGAGAGAATATTACTAAACTGAGAGAATATTACTAAACTGAGAGAATATTGAGAGAGTTGAGAGAATATTACTAAACTGAGGGAATATTACTAAACTGAGAGAGTATTACTAAACTGAGAGAATATTACTAAACTGAGAGAATATTACTAAACTGAGAGAATATTACTAAACTGAGAGAGCTGAGAGAATATTACTAAACTGAGAGAATATTACTAAACTGAGAGAACTGAGAACTGAGAGAATATTACTAAACTGAGAGAATATTACTAAACTGAGAGAATATTACTAGACTGAGAGAGTACTACTAAACTGAGAGAGTTTTACTAAACTGAGGGAGTATTACTAAACCGAGAGAGTATTACTAAACTGAGAGAATATTACTAAACTGAGAGAATATAACTAAAGTGAGAGAATATTACTAAACTGAGAGAATATTACTAAACTGAGAGAATATTACTAAACTGAGAGAGTATCCTCAGCCTTCTATAGGAATTTAACGACTGCATAGGACTATGTTTTGGATGACTGGCTGCGAATGCTTATTGAATTGTTTTATTTCTGCCTTTTCTATTTCAGACATTCTGAAATTCACTAAAGCATCCCATGTATGTAACTTTAGTCTTTCACTTTTCAATGTTACTAAACTGAGAGAGTATTACTAAACTGAGAGAATATTACTAAACTGAGAGAATATTACTAAACTGAGAGAATATTACTAAACTGAGAGAATATTACTAAGCTGAGAGAGTATTACTAAACTGAGAGAATATTACTAAACTGAGAGAATATTACTAAACTGAGAGAATATTACTAAACTGAGAGAGTATTACTAAACTGAGAGAGTATTACTAAACAGAGGGAGTATAACTAAACCGAGAGAGTATTACTAAACTGAGAGAATATTACGAAACTGAGAGAATATTACTAAACTGAGAGAATATTACTAAACTGAGAGAGCTGAGAGAATATTACTAAACTGAGAGAATATTACTAAACTGAGAGAGTATTACTAAACTGAGAGAATATTACTAAACTGAGAGAATATTACTAAACTGAGAAAATATTACTAGACAGAGAGTATTACTAAACTGAGAGATTATTACTAAACTGAGAGAATATTACTAAACTGAGAGAATATTACTAAACTGAGAGAGTTTTACTAAACTGAGAGAGTATTACTAACCTGAGAGAGTATTACTAAACTGAGAGAATATTACTAAACTGAGAGAATATTACTAAACTGAGAGAATATTACTAAACTGAGAGAACTGAGAGAGCTGAGAGAATATTACTAAACTGAGAGAGTATTACTAAACTGAGAGAATATTACTAAACTGAGAGAATATTACTAAACTGAGAGAATATTACTAAACTGAGAGAATATTACTAAACTGAGAGAGTATTACTAAACTGAGAGAGTATTACTAAACAGAGGGAGTATAACTAAACCGAGAGAGTATTACTAAACTGAGAGAATATTACTAAACTGAGAGAATATTACTATGCTGAGAGAATATTACTAAACTGAGAGAGTATTACTAAACTGAGAGAATATTACTAAACTGAGAGAATATTACTAAACTGAGAAAATATTACTAGACCGAGAGTATTACTAAACTGAGAGAGTATTACTAAACTGAGAGAATATTACTAAACTGAGAGAATATTACTAAACTGAGAGAGTTTTACTAAACTGAGAGAGTATTACTAACCTGAAAGAGTATTACTAAACTGAGAGAATATTACTAAACTGAGAGAATATTACTAAACTGAGAGAATATTACTAAACTGAGAGAACTGAGAGAGCTGAGAGAATATTACTAAACTGAGAGAATATTACTAAACTGAGAGAATATTACTAAACTGAGAGAATATTACTAAACTGAGAGAGTATTACTAAACTGAGAGAGTATTACTAAACAGAGGGAGTATTACTAAACCGAGAGAGTATTACTAAACTGAGAGAATATTACTAAACTGAGAGAATATTACTAAGCTGAGAGAATATTACTAAACTGAGAGAGCTGAGAGAATATTACTAAACTGAGAGAATATTACTAAACTGAGAGAATATTACTAAACTGAGAGAATATTACTAAACTGAGAGAACTGAGAGAGCTGAGAGAATATTACTAAACTGAGAGAATATTACTAAGCTGAGAGAATATTACTAAACTGAGAGAGCTGAGAGAATATTACTAAACTGAGAGAATATTACTAAACTGAGAGAGTATTACTAAACAGAGGGAGTATTACTAAACCGAGAGAGTATTACTAAACTGAGAGAATATTACTAAACTGAGAGAGTATTACGAAACTGAGAGAATATTACTAAACTGAGAGAGTATTACTAAACTGAGAGAGTATTACTAAACTGAGAGAACTGAGAGAGTTGAGAGAATATTACTAAACTGAGGGAATATTACTAAACTGAGAGAGTATTACTAAACTGAGAGAATATTACTAAACTGAGAGAATATTACTAAACTGAGAGAGTTTTACTAAACTGAGAGAGTATTACTAACCCGAGAGAGTATTACTAAACTGAGAGAATATTACTAAACTGAGAGAATATTTCTAAACTGAGAGAACTGAGAGAGCTGAGAGAATATTACTAAACTGAGAGAATATTACTAAACTGAGAGAACTGAGAGATTTGAGAGAATATTACTAAACTGAGAGAATATTACTAAACTGAGAAAATATTACTAAACTGAGAGAATATTACTAAACTGAGAGAACTGAGAGAGCTGAGAGAATATTACTAAACTGAGAGAATATTACTGACCTGAGAGAGTATTACTAAACTGAGAGAATTTACTAAACTGAGAGAATATTACTAAACTGAGAGAGTTTTACTAAACTGAGAGAGTATTACTAACCCGAGAGAGTATTACTAAACTGAGAGAATATTACTAAACTGAGAGAATATTACTAAACTGAGAGAATATTGAGAGAGCTGAGAGAATATTACTAAACTGAGGGAATATTACTAAACTGAGAGAGTATTACTAAACTGAGAGAATATTACTAAACTGAGAGAATATTACTAAACTGAGAGAATATTACTAAACTGAGAGAGCTGAGAGAATATTACTAAACTGAGAGAATATTACTAAACTGAGAGAACTGAGAGAGCTGAGAGAATATTACTAAACTGAGAGAATATTACTAAACTGAGAGAATATTACTAGACTGAGAGAGTACTACTAAACTGAGAGAGTTTTACTAAACTGAGGGAGTATTACTAAACCGAGAGAGTATTACTAACCTGAGAGAGTATTACTAAACTGAGAGAATTTACTAAACTGAGAGAATATTACTAAACTGAGAGAGTTTTACTAAACTGAGAGAGTATTACTAACCCGAGAGAGTATTACTAAACTGAGAGAATATTACTAAACTGAGAGAATATTACTAAACTGAGAGAATATTGAGAGAGTTGAGAGAATATTACTAAACTGATGGAATATTACTAAACTGAGAGAGTATTACTAAACTGAGAGAATATTACTAAACTGAGAGAATATTACTAAACTGAGAGAATATTACTAAACTGAGAGAGCTGAGAGAATATTACTAAACTGAGAGAATATTACTAAACTGAGAGAACTGAGAGAGCTGAGAGAATATTACTAAACTGAGAGAATATTACTAAACTGAGAGAATATTACTAGACTGAGAGAGTACTACTAAACTGAGAGAGTTTTACTAAACTGAGGGAGTATTACTAAACCGAGAGAGTATTACTAACCTGAGAGAGTATTACTAAACTGAGAGAATATTACTAAACTGAGAGAATATAACTAAAGTGAGAGAATATTACTAAACTGAGAGAATATTACTAAACTGAGAGAATATTACTAAACTGAGAGAGTATCCTCAGCCTTCTATAGGAATTTAACGACTGCATAGGACTATGTTTTGGATGACTGGCTGCGAATGCTTATTGAATTGTTTTATTTCTGCCTTTTCTATTTCAGACATTCTGAAATTCACTAAAGCATCCCATGTATGTAACTTTAGTCTTTCACTTTTCAATGTTACTAAACTGAGAGAGTATTACTAAACTGAGAGAATATTACTAAACTGAGAGAATATTACTAAACTGAGAGAATATTACTAAACTGAGAGAATATTACTAAGCTGAGAGAGTATTACTAAACTGAGAGAATATTACTAAACTGAGAGAATATTACTAAACTGAGAGAATATTACTAAACTGAGAGAGTATTACTAAACTGAGAGAGTATTACTAAACAGAGGGAGTATAACTAAACCGAGAGAGTATTACTAAACTGAGAGAATATTACTAAACTGAGAGAATATTACTATGCTGAGAGAATATTACTAAACTGAGAGAGCTGAGAGAATATTACTAAACTGAGAGAATATTACTAAACTGAGAGAGTATTACTAAACTGAGAGAATATTACTAAACTGAGAGAATATTACTAAACTGAGAAAATATTACTAGACAGAGAGTATTACTAAACTGAGAGATTATTACTAAACTGAGAGAATATTACTAAACTGAGAGAATATTACTAAACTGAGAGAGTTTTACTAAACTGAGAGAGTATTACTAACCTGAGAGAGTATTACTAAACTGAGAGAATATTACTAAACTGAGAGAATATTACTAAACTGAGAGAATATTACTAAACTGAGAGAACTGAGAGAGCTGAGAGAATATTACTAAACTGAGAGAGTATTACTAAACTGAGAGAATATTACTAAACTGAGAGAATATTACTAAACTGAGAGAATATTACTAAACTGAGAGAGTATTACTAACTGAGAGAGTATTACTAAACAGAGGGAGTATTACTAAACCGAGAGAGTATTACTAAACTGAGAGAATATTACTAAACTGAGAGAATATTACTAAACTGAGAGAATATTACTAAACTGAGAGAGCTGAGAGAATATTACTAAACTGAGAGAATATTACTAAACTGAGAGAGTATTACTAAACAGAGGGAGTATTACTAAACCGAGAGAGTATTACTAAACTGAGAGAATATTACTAAACTGAGAGAGTATTACGAAACTGAGAGAATATTACTAAACTGAGAGAGTATTACTAAACTGAGAGAATATTACTAAACTGAGAGAATATTACTAAACTGAGAGAATATTACTAAACTGAGAGAATATTACTAAACTGAGAGAACTGAGAGAGTTGAGAGAATATTACTAAACTGAGGGAATATTACTAAACTGAGAGAGTATTACTAAACTGAGAGAATATTACTAAACTGAGAGAATATTACTAAACTGAGAGAGTTTTACTAAACTGAGAGAGTATTACTAACCCGAGAGAGTATTACTAAACTGAGAGAATATTACTAAACTGAGAGAATATTTCTAAACTGAGAGAACTGAGAGAGCTGAGAGAATATTACTAAACTGAGAGAATATTACTAAACTGAGAGAACTGAGAGATTTGAGAGAATATTACTAAACTGAGAGAATATTACTAAACTGAGAAAATATTACTAAACTGAGAGAATATTACTAAACTGAGAGAACTGAGAGAGCTGAGAGAATATTACTAAACTGAGAGAATATTACTGACCTGAGAGAGTATTACTAAACTGAGAGAATTTACTAAACTGAGAGAATATTACTAAACTGAGAGAGTTTTACTAAACTGAGAGAGTATTACTAACCCGAGAGAGTATTACTAAACTGAGAGAATATTACTAAACTGAGAGAATATTACTAAACTGAGAGAATATTGAGAGAGTTGAGAGAATATTACTAAACTGAGGGAATATTACTAAACTGAGAGAGTATTACTAAACTGAGAGAATATTACTAAACTGAGAGAATATTACTAAACTGAGAGAATATTACTAAACTGAGAGAGCTGAGAGAATATTACTAAACTGAGAGAATATTACTAAACTGAGAGAACTGAGAGAGCTGAGAGAATATTACTAAACTGAGAGAATATTACTAAACTGAGAGAATATTACTAGACTGAGAGAGTACTACTAAACTGAGAGAGTTTTACTAAACTGAGGGAGTATTACTAAACCGAGAGAGTATTACTAACCTGAGAGAGTATTACTAAACTGAGAGAATATTACTAAACTGAGAGAATATAACTAAAGTGAGAGAATATTACTAAACTGAGAGAATATTACTAAACTGAGAGAATATTACTAAACTGAGAGAATATTACTAAACTGAGAGAGCTGAGAGAATATTACTAAACTGAGAGAATATTACTAAACTGAGAGAACTGAGAGAGCTGAGAGAATATTACTAAACTGAGAGAATATTACTAAACTGAGAGAATATTACTAGACTGAGAGAGTACTACTAAACTGAGAGAGTTTTACTAAACTGAGGGAGTATTACTAAACCGAGAGAGTATTACTAACCTGAGAGAGTATTATTAAACTGAGAGAATATTACTAAACTGAGAGAATATAACTAAAGTGAGAGAATATTACTAAACTGAGAGAATATTACTAAACTGAGAGAATATTACTAAACTGAGAGAGTATTACTAAACTGAGGGAGTATTACTAAACCGAGAGAGTATTACTAACCTGAGAGAGTATTACTAAACTGAGAGAATATTACTAAACTGAGAGAATATTACTAAACTGAGAGAATATTACTAAGCTGAGAGAATATTACTAAACTGAGAGAGTATTACTAAACTGAGAGAATATTACTAAACTGAGAGAATATTACTAAACTGAGAGAGTTTTACTAAACTGAGAGAGTATTACTAACCTGAGAGAGTATTACTAAACTGAGAGAATATTACTAAACTGAGAGAATATTACTAAACTGAGAGAATATTACTAAACTGAGAGAACTGAGAGAGCTGAGAGAATATTACTAAACTGAGAGAGTATTACTAAACTGAGAGAATATTACTAAACTGAGAGAATATTACTAAACTGAGAGAATATTACTAAACTGAGAGAGTATTACTAACTGAGAGAGTATTACTAAACAGAGGGAGTATTACTAAACCGAGAGAGTATTACTAAACTGAGAGAATATTACTAAACTGAGAGAATATTACTAAGCTGAGAGAATATTACTAAACTGAGAGAGCTGAGAGAATATTACTAAACTGAGAGAATATTACTAAACTGAGAGAGTATTACTAAACAGAGGGAGTATTACTAAACCGAGAGAGTATTACTAAACTGAGAGAATATTACTAAACTGAGAGAGTATTACGAAACTGAGAGAATATTACTAAACTGAGAGAGTATTACTAAACTGAGAGAATATTACTAAACTGAGAGAATATTACTAAACTGAGAGAATATTACTAAACTGAGAGAATATTACTAAACTGAGAGAACTGAGAGAGTTGAGAGAATATTACTAAACTGAGGGAATATTACTAAACTGAGAGAGTATTACTAAACTGAGAGAATATTACTAAACTGAGAGAATATAACTAAAGTGAGAGAATATTACTAAACTGAGAGAATATTACTAAACTGAGAGAATATTACTAAACTGAGAGAGTATTACTAAACTGAGGGAGTATTACTAAACCGAGAGAGTATTACTAACCTGAGAGAGTATTACTAAACTGAGAGAATATTACTAAACTGAGAGAATATTACTAAACTGAGAGAATATTACTAAGCTGAGAGAGTATTACTAAACTGAGAGAGTATTACTAAACTGAGAGAGTATTACTAAACAGAGGGAGTATAACTAAACCGAGAGAGTATTACTAAACTGAGAGAATATTACTAAACTGAGAGAATATTACTATGCTGAGAGAATATTACTAAACTGAGAGAGCTGAGAGAATATTACTAAACTGAGAGAATATTACTAAACTGAGAGAGTATTACTAAACTGAGAGAATATTACTAAACTGAGAGAATATTACTAAACTGAGAAAATATTACTAGACAGAGAGTATTACTAAACTGAGAGATTATTACTAAACTGAGAGAATATTACTAAACTGAGAGAATATTACTAAACTGAGAGAGTTTTACTAAACTGAGAGAGTATTACTAACCTGAGAGAGTATTACTAAACTGAGAGAATATTACTAAACTGAGAGAATATTACTAAACTGAGAGAATATTACTAAACTGAGAGAACTGAGAGAGCTGAGAGAATATTACTAAACTGAGAGAGTATTACTAAACTGAGAGAATATTACTAAACTGAGAGAATATTACTAAACTGAGAGAATATTACTAAACTGAGAGAGTATTACTAACTGAGAGAGTATTACTAAACAGAGGGAGTATTACTAAACCGAGAGAGTATTACTAAACTGAGAGAATATTACTAAACTGAGAGAATATTACTAAGCTGAGAGAATATTACTAAACTGAGAGAGCTGAGAGAATATTACTAAACTGAATGAATATTACTAAACTGAGAGAGTATTACTAAACAGAGGGAGTATTACTAAACCGAGAGAGTATTACTAAACTGAGAGAATATTACTAAACTGAGAGAGTATTACGAAACTGAGAGAATATTACTAAACTGAGAGAGTATTACTAAACTGAGAGAATATTACTAAACTGAGAGAATATTACTAAACTGAGAGAATATTACTAAACTGAGAGAATATTACTAAACTGAGAGAACTGAGAGAGTTGAGAGAATATTACTAAACTGAGGGAATATTACTAAACTGAGAGAGTATTACTAAACTGAGAGAATATTACTAAACTGAGAGAATATTACTAAACTGAGAGAGTTTTACTAAACTGAGAGAGTATTACTAACCCGAGAGAGTATTACTAAACTGAGAGAATATTACTAAACAGAGAGAATATTTCTAAACTGAGAGAACTGAGAGAGCTGAGAGAATATTACTAAACTGAGAGAATATTACTAAACTGAGAGAACTGAGAGATTTGAGAGAATATTACTAAACTGAGAGAATATTACTAAACTGAGAAAATATTACTAAACTGAGAGAATATTACTAAACTGAGAGAACTGAGAGAGCTGAGAGAATATTACTAAACTGAGAGAATATTACTGACCTGAGAGAGTATTACTAAACTGAGAGAATTTACTAAACTGAGAGAATATTACTAAACTGAGAGAGTTTTACTAAACTGAGAGAGTATTACTAACCCGAGAGAGTATTACTGAACTGAGAGAATATTACTAAACTGAGAGAATATTACTAAACTGAGAGAATATTGAGAGAGTTGAGAGAATATTACTAAACTGAGAGAATATTACTAAACTGAGAGAGTATTACTAAACTGAGAGAATATTACTAAACTGAGAGAATATTACTAAACTGAGAGAATATTACTAAACTGAGAGAGCTGAGAGAATATTACTAAACTGAGAGAATATTACTAAACTGAGAGAACTGAGAGAGCTGAGAGAATATTACTAAACTGAGAGAATATTACTAAACTGAGAGAATATTACTAGACTGAGAGAGTACTACTAAACTGAGAGAGTTTTACTAAACTGAGGGAGTATTACTAAACCGAGAGAGTATTACTAACCTGAGAGAGTATTACTAAACTGAGAGAATATTACTAAACTGAGAGAATATAACTAAAGTGAGAGAATATTACTAAACTGAGAGAATATTACTAAACTGAGAGAATATTACTAAACTGAGAGAATATTACTAAACTGAGAGAGCTGAGAGAATATTACTAAACTGAGAGAATATTACTAAACTGAGAGAACTGAGAGAGCTGAGAGAATATTACTAAACTGAGAGAATATTACTAAACTGAGAGAATACTACTAGACTGAGAGAGTACTACTAAACTGAGAGAGTTTTACTAAACTGAGGGAGTATTACTAAACCGAGAGAGTATTACTAACCTGAGAGAGTATTACTAAACTGAGAGAATATTACTAAACTGAGAGAATATAACTAAAGTGAGAGAATATTACTAAACTGAGAGAATATTACTAAACTGAGAGAATATTACTAAAATGAGAGAGTATTACTAAACTGAGGGAGTATTACTAAACCGAGAGAGTATTACTAACCTGAGAGAGTATTACTAAACTGAGAGAATATTACTAAACTGAGAGAATATTACTAAACTGAGAGAATATTACTAAGCTGAGAGAATATTACTAAACTGAGAGAATATTACTAAACTGAGAGAGTTTTACTAAACTGAGAGAGTATTACTAACCTGAGAGAGTATTACTAAACTGAGAGAATATTAGTAAACTGAGAGAATATTACTAAACTGAGAGAATATTACTAAACTGAGAGAACTGAGAGAGCTGAGAGAATATTACTAAACTGAGAGAGTATTACTAAACTGAGAGAATATTACTAAACTGAGAGAATATTACTAAACTGAGAGAATATTACTAAACTGAGAGAGTATTACTAACTGAGAGAGTATTACTAAACAGAGGGAGTATTACTAAACCGAGAGAGTATTACTAAACTGAGAGAATATTACTAAACTGAGAGAATATTACTAAGCTGAGAGAATATTACTAAACTGAGAGAGCTGAGAGAATATTACTAAACTGAGAGAATATTACTAAACTGAGAGAGTATTACTAAACAGAGGGAGTATTACTAAACCGAGAGAGTATTACTAAACTGAGAGAATATTACTAAACTGAGAGAGTATTACGAAACTGAGAGAATATTACTAAACTGAGAGAGTATTACTAAACTGAGAGAATATTACTAAACTGAGAGAATATTACTAAACTGAGAGAACTGAGAGAGTTGAGAGAATATTACTAAACTGAGGGAATATTACTAAACTGAGAGAGTATTACTAAACTAAGAGAATATTACTAAACTGAGAGAATATTACTAAACTGAGAGAGTTTTACTAAACTGAGAGAGTATTACTAACCCGAGAGAGTATTACTAAACTGAGAGAATATTACTAAACTGAGAGAATATTTCTAAACTGAGAGAACTGAGAGAGCTGAGAGAATATTACTAAACTGAGAGAATATTACTAAACTGAGAGAAATGAGAGATTTGAGAGAATATTACTAAACTGAGAAAATATTACTAAACTGAGAAAATATTACTAAACTGAGAGAATATTACTAAACTGAGAGAATTGAGAGAGCTGAGAGAATATTACTAAACTGAGAGAATATTACTGACCTGAGAGAGTATTACTAAACTGAGAGAATTTACTAAACTGAGAGAATATTACTAAACTGAGAGAGTTTTACTAAACTGAGAGAGTATTACTAACCCGAGAGAGTATTACTAAACTGAGAGAATATTACTAAACTGAGAGAATATTACTAAACTGAGAGAATATTGAGAGATTTGAGAGAATATTACTAAACTGAGGGAATATTACTAAACTGAGAGAGTATTACTAAACTGAGAGAATATTACTAAACTGAGAGAATATTACTAAACTGAGAGAATATTACTAAACTGAGAGAGCTGAGAGAATATTACTAAACTGAGAGAATATTACTAAACTGAGAGAACTGAGAGAGCTGAGAGAATATTACTAAACTGAGAGAATATTACTAAACTGAGAGAATATTACTAGACTGAGAGAGTACTACTAAACTGAGAGAGTTTTACTAAACTGAGGGAGTATTACTAAACCGAGAGAGTATTACTAACCTGAGAGAGTATTACTAAACTGAGAGAATATTACTAAACTGAGAGAATATAACTAAAGTGAGAGAATATTACTAAACTGAGAGAATATTACTAAACTGAGAGAATATTACTAAACTGAGAGAGTATTACTAAACTGAGGGAGTATTACTAAACCGAGAGAGTATTACTAACCTGAGAGAGTATTACTAAACTGAGAGAATATTACTAAACTGAGAGAATATTACTAAACTGAGAGAATATTACTAAGCTGAGAGAATATTACTAAGCTGAGAGAATATTACTAAACTGAGAGAGCTGAGAGAATATTACTAAACTGAGAGAATATTACTAAACTGAGAGAGTATTACTAAACTGAGAGAATATTACTAAACTGAGAGAGTATTACTAAACTGAGAGAGTATTACTAAACGGAGGGAGTATTACTAAACCGAGAGAGTATTACTAAACAGAGGGAGTATTACTAAACCGAGAGAGTATTACTAAACTGAGAGAATATTACTAAACTGAGAGAGTATTACTAAACTGAGAGAATATTACTAAACTGAGAGAGTATTACTAAACTGAGGGAGTATTACTAAACCGAGAGAGTATTACTAACCTGAAAGAGTATTACTAAACTGAGAGAATATTACTAAACTGAGAGAGCTGAGAGAATATTACTAAACTGAGAGAATATTACTAAACTGAGAGAACTGAGAGAGCTGAGAGAATATTACTAAACTGAGAGAATATTACTAAACTGAGAGAATATTACTAGACTGAGAGAGTACTACTAAACTGAGAGAGTTTTACTAAACTGAGGGAGTATTACTAAACCGAGAGAGTATTACTAACCTGAGAGAGTATTACTAAACTGAGAGAATATTACTAAACTGAGAGAATATAACTAAAGTGAGAGAATATTACTAAACTGAGAGAATATTACTAAACTGAGAGAATATTACTAAACTGAGAGAGTATTACTAAACTGAGGGAGTATTACTAAACCGAGAGAGTATTACTAACCTGAGAGAGTATTACTAAACTGAGAGAATATTACTAAACTGAGAGAATATTACTAAACTGAGAGAATATTACTAAGCTGAGAGAATATTACTAAGCTGAGAGAATATTACTAAACTGAGAGAGCTGAGAGAATATTACTAAACTGAGAGAATATTACTAAACTGAGAGAGTATTACTAAACTGAGAATATATTACTAAACTGAGAGAGTATTACTAAACTGAGAGAGTATTACTAAACGGAGGGAGTATTACTAAACCGAGAGAGTATTACTAAACAGAAGGAGTATTACTAAACCGAGAGAGTATTACTAAACTGAGAGAATATTACTAAACTGAGAGAGTATTACTAAACTGAGAGAATATTACTAAACTGAGAGAGTATTACTAAACTGAGGGAGTATTACTAAACCGAGAGAGTATTACTAACCTGAAAGAGTATTACTAAACTGAGAGAATATTACTAAACTGTGAGAGTATTACTAAACTGAGAGAGTATTACTAACCCGAGAGAGTATTACTAAACTGAGAGAATATTACTATACTGAGAGAATATTACTAAACTGAGAGAATATTACTAAACTGAGAGAATATTACTAAACTGAGAGAGCTGAGAGAATATTACTAAACTGAGAGAATATTACTAAACTGAGAGAATATTACTAAATTGAGAGAGTTTTACTAAACTAAGGGAGTATTACTAACCCGAGAGAGTATTACTAAACTGAGAGAATATTACTAAACTGAGAGAATATTACTAAACTGAGAGAATATTACTAAACTGAGAGAGTTTTACTAAACTGAGAGAGTATTACTAACCTGAGAGAGTATTACTAAACTGAGAGAATATTACTAAACTGTGAGAATATTACTAAACTGAGAGAGTTTTACTAAACTGAGAGAGTATTACTAACCTGAGAGAATATTACTAAACTGTGAGAATATTACTAAACTGAGAGAGTTTTACTAAACTGAGAGAGTATTACTAACCTGAGAGAGTATTACTAAACTGAGAGAATATTACTAAACTGAGAGAATATTACTAAACTGAGAGAACTGAGAGAGCTGAGAGAATATTACTAAACTGAGAGAATATTACAAAATTGAGAGAATATTACTAAACTGAGAGAACTGAGAGAGCTGAGAGAATATTACTAAACTGAGAGAGTATTACTAAACTGAGAGAATATTACTAAACTGAGAGAATATTACTAAACTGAGAGAATATTACTAAACTGAGAGAGTATTACTAAACTGAGAGAGTATTACTAAACAGAGGGAGTATTACTAAACCGAAAGAGTATTACTAAACTGAGAGAATATTACTAAACTGAGAGAATATTACTAAACTGAGAGAGTATTACTAAACTGAGAGAATATTACTAAACTGAGAGAGTATTACTAAACTGAGAGAGTATTACTAAACGGAGGGAGTATTACTAAACCGAGAGAGTATTACTAAACAGAGGGAGTATTACTAAACCGAGAGAGTATTACTAAACTGAGAGAATATTACTAAACTGAGAGAGTATTACTAAACTGAGAGAATATTACTAAACTGAGAGAGTATTACTAAACTGAGGGAGTATTACTAAACCGAGAGAGTATTACTAACCTGAAAGAGTATTACTAAACTGAGAGAATATTACTAAACTGTGAGAGTATTACTAAACTGAGAGAGTATTACTAACCCGAGAGAGTATTACTAAACTGAGAGAATATTACTAAACTGAGAGAATATTACTAAACTGAGAGAATATTACTAAACTGAGAGAATATTACTAAACTGAGAGAGCTGAGAGAATATTACTAAACTGAGAGAATATTACTAAACTGAGAGAATATTACTAAACTGAGAGAGTTTTACTAAACTAAGGGAGTATTACTAACCCGAGAGAGTATTACTAAACTGAGAGAATATTACTAAACTGAGAGAATATTACTAAACTGAGAGAGTTTTACTAAACTGAGAGAGTATTACTAACCTGAGAGAGTATTACTAAACTGAGAGAATATTACTAAACTGAGAGAATATTACTAAACTGAGAGAACTGAGAGAGCTGAGAGAATATTACTAAACTGAGAGAATATTACAAAACTGAGAGAATATTACTAAACTGAGAGAACTGAGAGAGCTGAGAGAATATTACCAAACTGAGAGAGTATTACTAAACTGAGAGAATATTACTAAACTGAGAGAATATTACTAAACTGAGAGAATATTACTAAACTGAGAGAATATTACTAAACTGAGAGAATATTACTAAACTGAGAGAGTATTACTAAACAGAGGGAGTATTACTAAACCGAAAGAGTATTACTAAACTGAGAGAATATTACTAAACTGAGAGAATATTACTAAGCTGAGAGAATATTACTAAACTGAGAGAGCTGAGAGAATATTACTAAACTGAGAGAATATTACTAATCTGAGAGAATATTACTAAACTGAGAGAGTATTACTAAACTGAGAGAATATTACTAAACTGAGAGAATATTACTAAACTGAGAGAATATTACTAAACTGAGAAAATATTACTAGACAGAGAGTATTACTAAACTGAGAGAGTATTACTAAACTGAGAGAATATTACTAAACTGAGAGAGTATTACTAAACTGAGAGAACTGAGAGAGCTGAGACAATATTACTAAACTGAGAGAATATTACTAAACTGAGAAAATATTACTAAACTGAGAGAATATTACTAAACTGAGAGAATATTACTAAACTGAGAGAATATTACTAAACTGAGAGAGTTTTATTAAACTGAGAGAACTGAGAGAGCTGAGAGAATATTACTAAACTGAGAGAATATTACTAAACTGAGAGAATATTACTAAACTGAGAGAATATTACTAAGCTGAGAGAATATTACTAAACTGAGAGAGCTGAGAGAATATTACTAAACTGAGAGAATATTACTAAACTGAGAGAATATTACTAAACTGAGAGAGTACTACTAAACAGAGGGAGTATTACTAAACCGAGAGAGTATTACTAAACTGAGAGAATATTACTAAACTGAGAGAGCTGAGAGAGTATTACTAAACTGAGAGAATATTACTAAACTGAGAGAATATTACTAAACTGAGAGAGTATTACTAAACTGAGAGAGTATTACTAAACAGAGGGAGTATTACTAAACCGAGAGAGTATTACTAAACATAGAGAGAATATTACTGAACTGAGAGAGTATTACTAAACTGAGAGAATATTACTAAACTGAGAGAGTATTACTAAACTGAGAGAATATTACTAAACTTAGAGAGTATTACTAAACTGAGAGAATATTACTAAACTGAGAGAATATTACTAAACTGAGAGAACTGAGAGAGTTGAGAGAATATTACTAAACTGAGGGAATATTTCTAAACTGAGAGAGTATTACTAAACTGAGAGAGTATTACTAAACTGAGAGAATATTACTAAACTGAGAGAATATTACTAAGCTGAGAGAATATTACTAAACTGAGAGAGCTGAGAGAATATTACTAAACTGAGAGAATATTACTAAACTGAGAGAATATTACTAAACTGAGAGAATATTACTAAACTGAGAGAGTTTTACTAAACTAAGGGAGTATTACTAACCCGAGAGAGTATTATTAAACTGAGAGAATATTACTAAACTGAGAGAATATTACTAAACTGAGAGAATATTACTAAACTGAGAGAGTTTTACTAAACTGAGAGAGTATTACTAACCTGAGAGAGTATTACTAAACTGAGAGAATATTACTAAACTGAGAGAATATTACTAAACCGAGAGAACTGAGAGAGCTGAGAGAATATTACTAAACTGAGAGAATATTACTAAACTGAGAGAATATTACTAAACTGAGAGAGTTTTACTAAACTAAGGGAGTATTACTAACCCGAGAGAGTATTACTAAACTGAGAGAATATTACTAAACTGAGAGAATATTACTAAACTGAGAGAATATTACTAAACTGAGAGAGTTTTACTAAACTGAGAGAGTATTACTAACCTGAGAGAGTATTACTAAACTGAGAGAATATTACTAAACTGAGAGAATATTACTAAACTGAGAGAACTGAGAGAGCTGAGAGAATATTACTAAACTGAGAGAATATTACAAAATTTAGAGAATATTACTAAACTGAGAGAACTGAGAGAGCTGAGAGAATATTACTAAACTGAGAGAGTATTACTAAACTGAGAGAATATTACTAAACTGAGAGAATATTACTAAACTGAGAGAATATTACTAAACTGAGAGAGTATTACTAAACTGAGAGAGTATTACTAAACAGAGGGAGTATTACTAAACTGAGAGAGTATTACTAAACTGAGAGAATATTACTAAACTGAGAGAATATTACTAAGCTGAGAGAATATTACTAAACTGAGAGAGCTGAGAGAATATTACTAAACTGAGAGAATATTACTAAACTGAGAGAGTATTACTAAACTGAGAGAATATTACTAAACTGAGAGAATATTACTAAACTGAGAGAATATTACTAAACTGAGAAAATATTACTAGACAGAGAGTATTACTAAACTGAGAGAGTATTACTAAACTGAGAGAATATTACTAAACTGAGAGAATATTACTAAACTGAGAGAATATTACTAAACTGAGAGAATATTACTAAACTGAGAGAATATTACTAAACTGAGAGAATATTACTAAACTGAGAGAGCTGAGAGAATATTACTAAACTGAGAGAATATTACTAAACTGAGAGAATATTACTAAACTGAGAGAGTTTTACTAAACTAAGGGAGTATTACTAACCCGAGAGAGTATTACTAAACTGAGAGAATATTACTAAACTGAGAGAATATTACTAAACTGAGAGAATATTACTAAACTGAGAGAGTTTTACTAAACTGAGAGAGTATTACTAACCTGAGAGAGTATTACTAAACTGAGAGAATATTACTAAACTGAGAGAATATTACTAAACTGAGAGAGTTTTCCTAAACTGAGAGAGTATTACTAACCTGAGAGAGTATTACTAAACTGAGAGAATATTACTAAACTGAGAGAATATTACTAAACTGAGAGAACTGAGAGAGCTGAGAGAATATTACTAAACTGAGAGAATATTACAAAATTGAGAGAATATTACTAAACTGAGAGAACTGAGAGAGCTGAGAGAATATTACTAAACTGAGAGAGTATTACTAAACTGAGAGAATATTACTAAACTGAGAGAATATTACTAAACTGAGAGAATATTACTAAACTGAGAGAATATTACTAAACTGAGAGAGTATTACTAAACTGAGAGAGTATTACTAAACAGAGGGAGTATTACTAAACCGAAAGAGTATTACTAAACTGAGAGAATATTACTAAACTGAGAGAATATTACTAAGCTGAGAGAATATTACTAAACTGAGAGAGCTGAGAGAATATTACTAAACTGAGAGAATATTACTAAACTGAGAGAATATTACTAAACTGAGAGAGTATTACTAAACTGAGAGAATATTACTAAACTGAGAGAATATTACTAAACTGAGAGAGTATTACTAAACTGAGAGAATATTACTAAACTGAGAGAATATTACTAAACTGAGAAAATATTACTAGACAGAGAGTATTACTAAACTGAGAGAGTATTACTAAACTGAGAGAATATTACTAAACTGAGAGAGTATTACTAAACTGAGAGAACTGAGAGAGCTGAGAGAATATTACTAAACTGAGAGAATATTACTAAACTGAGAAAATATTACTAAACTGAGAGAATATTACTAAACTGAGAGAATATTACTAAACTGAGAGAATATTACTAAACTGAGAGAATATTACTAAACTGAGAGAGTTTTATTAAACTGAGAGAGTATTACTAACCTGAGAGAGTATTACTAAACTGAGTGAATATTACTAAACTGAGAGAATATTACTAAACTGAGAGAATATTACTAAACTGAGAGAACTGAGAGAGCTGAGAGAATATTACTAAACTGAGAGAATATTACTAAACTGAGAGAATATTACTAAACTGAGAGAATATTACTAAGCTGAGAGAATATTACTAAACTGAGAGAACTGAGAGAGCTGAGAGAATATTACTAAACTGAGAGAATATTACAAAATTTTGAGAATATTACTAAACTGAGAGAACTGAGAGAGCTGAGAGAATATTACTAAACTGAGAGAGTATTACTAAACTGAGAGAATATTACTAAACTGAGAGAATATTACTAAACTGAGAGAATATTACTAAACTGAGAGAGTATTACTAAACTGAGAGAGTATTACTAAACAGAGGGAGTATTACTAAACCGAGAGAGTATTACTAAACTGAGAGAATATTACTAAACTGAGAGAATATTACTAAGCTGAGAGAATATTACTAAACTGAGAGAGCTGAGAGAATATTACTAAACTGAGAGAATATTACTAAACTGAGAGAGTATTACTAAACTGAGAGAATATTACTAAACTGAGAGAATATTACTAAACTGAGAGAATATTACTAAACTGAGAAAATATTACTAGACAGAGAGTATTACTAAACTGAGAGAGTATTACTAAACTGAGAGAATATTACTAAACTGAGAGAATATTACTAAACTGAGAGAATATTACTAAACTGAGAGAATATTACTAAACTGAGAGAATATTACTAAACTGAGAGAATATTACTAAACTGAGAGAATATTACTAAACTGAGAGAGCTGAGAGAATATTACTAAACTGAGAGAATATTACTAAACTGAGAGAATATTACTAAACTGAGAGAGTTTTACTAAACTAAGGGAGTATTACTAACCAGAGAGAGTATTACTAAACTGAGAGAATATTACTAAACTGAGAGAATATTACTAAACTGAGAGAATATTACTAAACTGAGAGAGTTTTACTAAACTGAGAGAGTATTACTAACCTGAGAGAGTATTACTAAACTGAGAGAATATTACTAAACTGAGAGAATATTACTAAACTGAGAGAGTTTTACTAAACTGAGAGAGTATTACTAACCTGAGAGAGTATTACTAAACTGAGAGAATATTACTAAACTGAGAGAATATTACTAAACTGAGAGAACTGAGAGAGCTGAGAGAATATTACTAAACTGAGAGAATATTACAAAATTGAGAGAATATTACTAAACTGAGAGAACTGAGAGAGCTGAGAGAATATTACTAAACTGAGAGAGTATTACTAAACTGAGAGAATATTACTAAACTGAGAGAATATTACTAAACTGAGAGAATATTACTAAACTGAGAGAATATTACTAAACTGAGAGAGTATTACTAAACTGAGAGAGTATTACTAAACAGAGGGAGTATTACTAAACCGAAAGAGTATTACTAAACTGAGAGAATATTACTAAACTGAGAGAATATTACTAAGCTGAGAGAATATTACTAAACTGAGAGAGCTGAGAGAATATTACTAAACTGAGAGAATATTACTAAACTGAGAGAATATTACTAAACTGAGAGAGTATTACTAAACTGAGAGAATATTACTAAACTGAGAGAATATTACTAAACTGAGAGAGTATTACTAAACTGAGAGAATATTACTAAACTGAGAGAATATTACTAAACTGAGAGAATATTACTAAACTGAGAAAATATTACTAGACAGAGAGTATTACTAAACTGAGAGAGTATTACTAAACTGAGAAAATATTACTAAACTGAGAGAATATTACTAAACTGAGAGAATATTACTAAACTGAGAGAATATTACTAAACTGAGAGAATATTACTAAACTGAGAGAGTTTTATTAAACTGAGAGAGTATTACTAACCTGAGAGAGTATTACTAAACTGAGTGAATATTACTAAACTGAGAGAATATTACTAAACTGAGAGAATATTACTAAACTGAGAGAACTGAGAGAGCTGAGAGAATATTACTAAACTGAGAGAATATTACTAAACTGAGAGAATATTACTAAACTGAGAGAATATTACTAAGCTGAGAGAATATTACTAAACTGAGAGAGCTGAGAGAATATTACTAAACTGAGAGAATATTACTAAACTGAGAGAATATTACTAAACTGAGAGAGTACTACTAAACAGAGGGAGTATTACTAAACCGAGAGAGTATTACTAAACTGAGAGAATATTACTAAACTGAGAGAGCTGAGAGAGTATTACTAAACTGAGAGAATATTACTAAACTGAGAGAATATTACTAAACTGAGAGAGTATTACTAAACTGAGAGAGTATTACTAAACAGAGGGAGTATTACTAAACCGAGAGAGTATTACTAAACATAGAGAGAATATTACTGAACTGAGAGAGTATTACTAAACTGAGAGAATATTACTAAACTGAGAGAGTATTACTAAACTGAGAGAATATTACTAAACTGAGAGAATATTACTAAACTGAGAGAATATTACTAAACTGAGAGAATATTACTAAACTGAGAGAATATTACTAAACTGAGAGAATATTACTAAACTGAGAGAGCTGAGAGAATATTACTAAACTGAGAGAATATTACTAAACTGAGAGAATATTACTAAACTGAGAGAGTTTTACTAAACTAAGGGAGTATTACTAACCCGAGAGAGTATTACTAAACTGAGAGAATATTACTAAACTGAGAGAATATTACTAAACTGAGAGAATATTACTAAACTGAGAGAGTTTTACTAAACTGAGAGAGTATTACTAACCTGAGAGAGTATTACTAAACTGAGAGAATATTACTAAACTGAGAGAATATTACTAAACTGAGAGAGTTTTACTAAACTGAGAGAGTATTACTAACCTGAGAGAGTATTACTAAACTGAGAGAATATTACTAAACTGAGAGAATATTACTAAACTGAGAGAACTGAGAGAGCTGAGAGAATATTACTAAACTGAGAGAATATTACAAAATTGAGAGAATATTACTAAACTGAGAGAACTGAGAGAGCTGAGAGAATATTACTAAACTGAGAGAGTATTACTAAACTGAGAGAATATTACTAAACTGAGAGAATATTACTAAACTGAGAGAATATTACTAAACTGAGAGAATATTACTAAACTGAGAGAGTATTACTAAACTGAGAGAGTATTACTAAACAGAGGGAGTATTACTAAACCGAAAGAGTATTACTAAACTGAGAGAATATTACTAAACTGAGAGAATATTACTAAGCTGAGAGAATATTACTAAACTGAGAGAGCTGAGAGAATATTACTAAACTGAGAGAATATTACTAAACTGAGAGAATATTACTAAACTGAGAGAGTATTACTAAACTGAGAGAATATTACTAAACTGAGAGAATATTACTAAACTGAGAGAATATTACTAAACTGAGAAAATATTACTAGACAGAGAGAACTGAGAGAGTTGAGAGAATATTACTAAACTGAGGGAATATTTCTAAACTGAGAGAGTATTACTAAACTGAGAGAGTATTACTAAACTGAGAGAATATTACTAAACTGAGAGAATATTACTAAGCTGAGAGAATATTACTAAACTGAGAGAGCTGAGAGAATATTACTAAACTGAGAGAATATTACTAAACTGAGAGAATATTACTAAACTGAGAGAATATTACTAAACTGAGAGAGTTTTACTAAACTAAGGGAGTATTACTAACCCGAGAGAGTATTATTAAACTGAGAGAATATTACTAAACTGAGAGAATATTACTAAACTGAGAGAATATTACTAAACTGAGAGAGTTTTACTAAACTGAGAGAGTATTACTAACCTGAGAGAGTATTACTAAACTGAGAGAATATTACTAAACTGAGAGAATATTACTAAACCGAGAGAACTGAGAGAGCTGAGAGAATATTACTAAACTGAGAGAGTATTACTAAACTGAGAGAATATTACTAAACTGAGAGAGTTTTACTAAACTGAGAGAGTATTACTAACCTGAGAGAGTATTACTAAACTGAGAGAATATTACTAAACTGAGAGAATATTACTAAACTGAGAGAACTGAGAGAGCTGAGAGAATATTACTAAACTGAGAGAATATTACAAAATTTAGAGAATATTACTAAACTGAGAGAACTGAGAGAGCTGAGAGAATATTACTAAACTGAGAGAGTATTACTAAACTGAGAGAATATTACTAAACTGAGAGAATATTACTAAACTGAGAGAATATTACTAAACTGAGAGAGTATTACTAAACTGAGAGAGTATTACTAAACAGAGGGAGTATTACTAAACCGAGAGAGTATTACTAAACTGAGAGAATATTACTAAACTGAGAGAATATTACTAAGCTGAGAGAATATTACTAAACTGAGAGAGCTGAGAGAATATTACTAAACTGAGAGAATATTACTAAACTGAGAGAGTATTACTAAACTGAGAGAATATTACTAAACTGAGAGAATATTACTAAACTGAGAGAATATTACTAAACTGAGAGAATATTACTAAACTGAGAGAGCTGAGAGAATATTACTAAACTGAGAGAATATTACTAAACTGAGAGAATATTACTAAACTGAGAGAGTTTTACTAAACTAAGGGAGTATTACTAACCCGAGAGAGTATTACTAAACTGAGAGAATATTACTAAACTGAGAGAATATTACTAAACTGAGAGAATATTACTAAACTGAGAGAGTTTTACTAAACTGAGAGAGTATTACTAACCTGAGAGAGTATTACTAAACTGAGAGAATATTACTAAACTGAGAGAATATTACTAAACTGAGAGAGTTTTACTAAACTGAGAGAGTATTACTAACCTGAGAGAGTATTACTAAACTGAGAGAATATTACTAAACTGAGAGAATATTACTAAACTGAGAGAACTGAGAGAGCTGAGAGAATATTACTAAACTGAGAGAATATTACAAAATTGAGAGAATATTACTAAACTGAGAGAACTGAGAGAGCTGAGAGAATATTACTAAACTGAGAGAGTATTACTAAACTGAGAGAATATTACTAAACTGAGAGAATATTACTAAACTGAGAGAATATTACTAAACTGAGAGAATATTACTAAACTGAGAGAGTATTACTAAACTGAGAGAGTATTACTAAACAGAGGGAGTATTACTAAACCGAAAGAGTATTACTAAACTGAGAGAATATTACTAAACTGAGAGAATATTACTAAGCTGAGAGAATATTACTAAACTGAGAGAGCTGAGAGAATATTACTAAACTGAGAGAATATTACTAAACTGAGAGAATATTACTAAACTGAGAGAGTATTACTAAACTGAGAGAATATTACTAAACTGAGAGAATATTACTAAACTGAGAGAGTATTACTAAACTGAGAGAATATTACTAAACTGAGAGAATATTACTAAACTGAGAGAATATTACTAAACTGAGAAAATATTACTAGACAGAGAGTATTACTAAACTGAGAGAGTATTACTAAACTGAGAGAATATTACTAAACTGAGAGAATATTACTAAACTGAGAGAACTGAGAGAGCTGAGAGAATATTACTAAACTGAGAGAATATTACTAAACTGAGAAAATATTACTAAACTGAGAGAATATTACTAAACTGAGAGAATATTACTAAACTGAGAGAATATTACTAAACTGAGAGAATATTACTAAACTGAGAGAGTTTTATTAAACTGAGAGAGTATTACTAACCTGAGAGAGTATTACTAAACTGAGTGAATATTACTAAACTGAGAGAATATTACTAAACTGAGAGAATATTACTAAACTGAGAGAGTATTACTAAACTGAGAGAGTATTACTAAACAGAGGGAGTATTACTAAACCGAGAGAGTATTACTAAACATAGAGAGAATATTACTGAACTGAGAGAGTATTACTAAACTGAGAGAATATTACTAAACTGAGAGAGTATTACTAAACTGAGAGAATATTACTAAACTGAGAGAATATTACTAAACTGAGAGAATATTACTAAACTGAGAGAATATTACTAAACTGAGAGAGCTGAGAGAATATTACTAAAATGAGAGAATATTACTAAACTGAGAGAATATTACTAAACTGAGAGAGTTTTACTAAACTAAGGGAGTATTACTAACCCGAGAGAGTATTACTAAACTGAGAGAATATTACTAAACTGAGAGAATATTACTAAACTGAGAGAATATTACTAAACTGAGAGAGTTTTACTAAACTGAGAGAGTATTACTAACCTGAGAGAGTATTACTAAACTGAGAGAATATTACTAAACTGAGAGAATATTACTAAACTGAGAGAGTTTTACTAAACTGAGAGAGTATTACTAACCTGAGAGAGTATTACTAAACTGAGAGAATATTACTAAACTGAGAGAATATTACTAAACTGAGAGAACTGAGAGAGCTGAGAGAATATTACTAAACTGAGAGAATATTACAAAATTGAGAGAATATTACTAAACTGAGAGAACTGAGAGAGCTGAGAGAATATTACTAAACTGAGAGAATATTACTAAACTGAGTGAATATTACTAAACTGAGAGAATATTACTAAACTGAGAGAATATTACTAAACTGAGAGAATATTACTAAACTGAGAGAGTATTACTAAACTGAGAGAGTATTACTGAGATAAACAGAGGGAGTATTACTAAACCGAAAGAGTATTACTAAACTGAGAGAATATTACTAAACTGAGAGAATATTACTAAGCTGAGAGAATATTACTAAACTGAGAGAACTGAGAGAATATTACTAAACTGAGAGAATATTACTAAACTGAGAGAGTATTACTAAACGGAGAGAATATTACTAAACTGAGAGAGTATTACTAAACTGAGAGAATATTACTAAACTGAGAGAATATTACTAAACTGAGAGAGTATTACTAAACTGAGAGAGTATTACTAAACTGAGAGAATATTACTAAACTGAGAGAGTATTACTAAACTGAGAGAACTGAGAGAGCTGAGAGAATATTACTAAACTGAGAGAATATTACTAAACTGAGAAAATATTACTAAACTGAGAGAATATTACTAAACTGAGAGAATATTACTAAACTGAGAGAATATTACTAAACTGAGAGAATATTACTAAACTGAGAGAGTCTTACTAAACTGAGAGAGTATTACTAACCTGAGAGAGTATTACTAAACTGAGTGAATATTACTAAACTGAGAGAATATTACTAAACTGAGAGAATATTACTAAACTGAGAGAACTGAGAGAGCTGAGGGAATATTACTGAACTGAGAGAGTATTACTAAACTGAGAGAATATTACTAAACTGAGAGAGTATTACTAAACTGAGAGAATATTACTAAACTGAGAGAATATTACTAAACTGAGAGAATATTACTAAACTGAGAGAATATTACTAAACTGAGAGAATATTACTAAACTGAGAGAATATTACTAAACTGAGAGAGCTGAGAGAATATTACTAAACTGAGAGAATATTACTAAACTGAGAGAATATTACTAAACTGAGAGAGTTTTACTAAACTAAGGGAGTATTACTAACCCGAGAGAGTATTACTAAACTGAGAGAATATTACTAAACTGAGAGAATATTACTAAACTGAGAGAATATTACTAAACTGAGAGAGTTTTACTAAACTGAGAGAGTATTACTAACCTGAGAGAGTATTACTAAACTGAGAGAATATTACTAAACTGAGAGAATATTACTAAACTGAGAGAGTTTTACTAAACTGAGAGAGTATTACTAACCTGAGAGAGTATTACTAAACTGAGAGAATATTACTAAACTGAGAGAATATTACTAAACTGAGAGAACTGAGAGAGCTGAGAGAATATTACTAAACTGAGAGAATATTACAAAATTGAGAGAATATTACTAAACTGAGAGAACTGAGAGAGCTGAGAGAATATTACTAAACTGAGAGAGTATTACTAAACTGAGAGAATATTACTAAACTGAGAGAATATTACTAAACTGAGAGAATATTACTAAACTGAGAGAATATTACTAAACTGAGAGAGTATTACTAAACTGAGAGAGTATTACTAAACAGAGGGAGTATTACCAAACCGAAAGAGTATTACTAAACTGAGAGAATATTACTAAACTGAGAGAATATTACTAAGCTGAGAGAATATTACTAAACTGAGAGAGCTGAGAGAATATTACTAAACTGAGAGAATATTACTAAACTGAGAGAATATTACTAAACTGAGAGAGTATTACTAAACTGAGAGAATATTACTAAACTGAGAGAATATTACTAGACAGAGAGTATTACTAAACTGAGAGAGTATTACTAAACTGAGAGAATATTACTAAACTGAGAGAGTATTACTAAACTGAGAGAACTGAGAGAGCTGAGAGAATATTACTAAACTGAGAAAATATTACTAAACTGAGAGAATATTACTAAACTGAGAGAACTGAGAGAGCTGAGAGAATATTACTAAACTGAGAGAATATTACTGACCTGAGAGAGTATTACTAAACTGAGAGAATTTACTAAACTGAGAGAATATTACTAAACTGAGAGAGTTTTACTAAACTGAGAGAGTATTACTAACCCGAGAGAGTATTACTGAACTGAGAGAATATTACTAAACTGAGAGAATATTACTAAACTGAGAGAATATTGAGAGAGTTGAGAGAATATTACTAAACTGAGGGAATATTACTAAACTGAGAGAGTATTACTAAACTGAGAGAATATTACTAAACTGAGAGAATATTACTAAACTGAGAGAATATTACTAAACTGAGAGAGCTGAGAGAATATTACTAAACTGAGAGAATATTACTAAACTGAGAGAACTGAGAGAGCTGAGAGAATATTACTAAACTGAGAGAATATTACAAAATTGAGAGAATATTACTAAACTGAGAGAACTGAGAGAGCTGAGAGAATATTACTAAACTGAGAGAGTATTACTAAACTGAGTGAATATTACTAAACTGAGAGAATATTACTAAACTGAGAGAATATTACTAAACTGAGAGAATATTACTAAACTGAGAGAGTATTACTAAACTGAGAGAGTATTACTAAACAGAGGGAGTATTACTAAACCGAAAGAGTATTACTAAACTGAGAGAATATTACTAAACTGAGAGAATATTACTAAGCTGAGAGAATATTACTAAACTGAGAGAATATTACTAAACTGAGAGAATATTACTAAACTGAGAGAGTATTACTAAACGGAGAGAATATTACTAAACTGAGAGAATATTACTAAACTGAGAGAATATTACTAAACTGAGAGAATATTACTAGACAGAGAGTATTACTAAACTGAGAGAGTATTACTAAACTGAGAGAATATTACTAAACTGAGAGAGTATTACTAAACTGAGAGAACTGAGAGAGCTGAGAGAATATTACTAAACTGAGAGAATATTACTAAACTGAGAAAATATTACTAAACTGAGAGAATATTACTAAACTGAGAGAATATTACTAAACTGAGAGAATATTACTAAACTGAGAGAATATTACTAAACTGAGAGAGTTTTATTAAACTGAGAGAGTATTACTAACCTGAGAGAGTATTACTAAACTGAGTGAATATTACTAAACTGAGAGAATATTACTAAACTGAGAGAATATTACTAAACTGAGAGAACTGAGAGAGCTGAGGGAATATTACTGAACTGAGAGAGTATTACTAAACTGAGAGAATATTACTAAACTGAGAGAGTATTACTAAACTGAGAGAATATTACTAAACTGAGAGAATATTACTAAACTGAGAGAATATTACTAAACTGAGAGAATATTACTAAACTGAGAGAATATTACTAAACTGAGAGAATATTACTAAACTGAGAGAGCTGAGAGAATATTACTAAACTGAGAGAATATTACTAAACTGAGAGAATATTACTAAACTGAGAGAGTTTTACTAAACTAAGGGAGTATTACTAACCCGAGAGAGTATTACTAAACTGAGAGAATATTACTAAACTGAGAGAATATTACTAAACTGAGAGAATATTACTAAACTGAGAGAGTTTTACTAAACTGAGAGAGTATTACTAACCTGAGAGAGTATTACTAAACTGAGAGAATATTACTAAACTGAGAGAATATTACTAAACTGAGAGAGTTTTACTAAACTGAGAGAGTATTACTAACCTGAGAGAGTATTACTAAACTGAGAGAATATTACTAAACTGAGAGAATATTACTAAACTGAGAGAACTGAGAGAGCTGAGAGAATATTACTAAACTGAGAGAATATTACAAAATTGAGAGAATATTACTAAACTGAGAGAACTGAGAGAGCTGAGAGAATATTACTAAACTGAGAGAGTATTACTAAACTGAGAGAATATTACTAAACTGAGAGAATATTACTAAACTGAGAGAATATTACTAAACTGAGAGAATATTACTAAACTGAGAGAGTATTACTAAACTGAGAGAGTATTACTAAACAGAGGGAGTATTACCAAACCGAAAGAGTATTACTAAACTGAGAGAATATTACTAAACTGAGAGAATATTACTAAGCTGAGAGAATATTACTAAACTGAGAGAGCTGAGAGAATATTACTAAACTGAGAGAATATTACTAAACTGAGAGAATATTACTAAACTGAGAGAGTATTACTAAACTGAGAGAATATTACTAAACTGAGAGAATATTACTAGACAGAGAGTATTACTAAACTGAGAGAGTATTACTAAACTGAGAGAATATTACTAAACTGAGAGAGTATTACTAAACTGAGAGAACTGAGAGAGCTGAGAGAATATTACTAAACTGAGAGAATATTACTAAACTGAGAAAATATTACTAAACTGAGAGAATATTACTAAACTTTGAGAATATTACTAAACTGAGAGAATATTACTAAACTGAGAGAATATTACTAAACTGAGAGAGTTTTATTAAACTGAGAGAGTATTACTAACCTGAGAGAGTATTACTAAACTGAGTGAATATTACTAAACTGAGAGAATATTACTAAACTGAGAGAATATTACTAAACTGAGAGAACTGAGAGAGCTGAGAGAATATTACTAAACTGAGAGAATATTACTAAACTGAGAGAATATTACTAAACTGAGAGAATATTACTAAGCTGAGAGAATATTACTAAACTGAGAGAGCTGAGAGAATATTACTAAACTGAGAGAATATTACTAAACTGAGAGAATATTACTAAACTGAGAGAGTACTACTAAACAGAGGGAGTATTACTAAACCGAGAGAGTATTACTAAACTGAGAGAATATTACTAAACTGAGAGAGCTGAGAGAGTATTACTAAACTGAGAGAATATTACTAAACTGAGAGAATATTACTAAACTGAGAGAGTATTACTAAACTGAGAGAGTATTACTAAACAGAGGGAGTATTACTAAACCGAGAGAGTATTACTAAACATAGAGAGAATATTACTGAACTGAGAGAGTATTACTAAACTGAGAGAATATTACTAAACTGAGAGAGTATTACTAAACTGAGAGAATATTACTAAACTTAGAGAGTATTACTAAACTGAGAGAATATTACTAAACTGAGAGAATATTACTAAACTGAGAGAACTGAGAGAGTTGAGAGAATATTACTAAACTGAGGGAATATTTCTAAACTGAGAGAGTATTACTAAACTGAGAGAGTATTACTAAACTGAGAGAATATTACTAAACTGAGAGAATATTTCTAAACTGAGAGAACTGAGAGAGCTGAGAGAATATTACTAAACTGAGAGAATATTACTAAACTGAGAGAACTGAGAGATTTGAGAGAATATTACTAAACTGAGAGAGTATTACTAAACTGAGAGAATATTACTAAACTGAGAAAATATTACTAGACAAAGAGTATTACTAAACTGACAGAGTATTACTAAACTGAGAGAATATTACTAAACTGAGAGAATATTACTAAACTGAGAGAGTTTTACTAAACTGAGAGAGTATTACTAACCTGAGAGAGTATTACTAAACTGAGAGATTATTACTAAACTGAGAGAATATTACTAAACTGAGAGAACTGAGAGAGCTGAGAGAATATTACTAAACTGAGAGAATATTACTAAACTGAGAGAATATTACTAAACTGAGAGAGTTTTACTAAACTAAGAGAGTTTTACTAAACTGAGAGAACTGAGAGAGCTGAGAGAATATTACTAAACTGAGAGAATATTACTAAACTGAGAGAATATTACTAAACTGAGAGAACTGAGAGAGCTGAGAGAATATTACTAAACTGAGAGAGTATTACTAAACTGAGAGAATATTACTAAACTGAGAGAACTGAGAGAGCTGAGAGAATATTAGTAAACTGAGAGAATATTACTAAACTGAGAAAATATTACTAAACTGAGAGAATATTACTAAACTGAGAGAACTGAGAGAGCTGAGAGAATATTACTAAACTGAGAGAATATTACTGACCTGAGAGAGTATTACTAAACTGAGAGAATTTACTAAACTGAGAGAATATTACTAAACTGAGAGAGTTTTACTAAACTGAGAGAGTATTACTAACCCGAGAGAGTATTACTAAACTGAGAGAATATTACTAAACTGAGAGAATATTACTAAACTGAGAGAATATTGAGAGAGTTGAGAGAATATTACTAAACTGAGGGAATATTACTAAACTGAGAGAGTATTACTAAACTGAGAGAATATTACTAAACTGAGAGAATATTACTAAACTGAGAGAATATTACTAAACTGAGAGAGCTGAGAGAATATTACTAAACTGAGAGAATATTACTAAACTGAGAGAACTGAGAGAGCTGAGAGAATATTACTAAACTGAGAGAATATTACTAAACTGAGAGAATATTACTAGACTGAGAGAGTACTACTAAACTGAGAGAGTTTTACTAAACTGAGGGAGTATTACTAAACCGAGAGAGTATTACTAACCTGAGAGAGTATTACTAAACTGAGAGAATATTACTAAACTGAGAGAATATAACTAAAGTGAGAGAATATTACTAAACTGAGAGAATATTACTAAACTGAGAGAATATTACTAAACTGAGGGAGTATTACTAAACCGAGAGAGTATTACTAACCTGAGAGAGTATTACTAAACTGAGAGAATATTACTAAACTGAGAGAATATTACTAAACTGAGAGAATATTACTAAGCTGAGAGAATATTACTAAGCTGAGAGAATATTACTAAACTGAGAGAGCCGAGAGAATATTACTAAACTGAGAGAGTATTACTAAACTGAGAGAGTATTACTAAACTGAGAGAATATTACTAAACTGAGAGAGTATTACTAAACTGAGAGAGTATTACTAAACGGAGGGAGTATTACTAAACCGAGAGAGTATTACTAAACAGAGGGAGTATTACTAAACCGAGAGAGTATTACTAAACTGAGAGAATATTACTAAACTGAGAGAGTATTACTAAACTGAGAGAATATTACTAAACTGAGAGAGTATTACTAAACTGAGGGAGTATTACTAAACCGAGAGAGTATTACTAACCTGAAAGAGTATTACTAAACTGAGAGAATATTACTAAACTGTGAGAGTATTACTAAACTGAGAGAGTATTACTAACCCGAGAGAGTATTACTAAACTGAGAGAATATTACTAAACTGAGAGAATATTACTAAACTGAGAGAATATTACTAAACTGAGAGAATATTACTAGACTGAGAGAGTACTACTAAACTGAGAGAGTTTTACTAAACTGAGGGAGTATTACTAAACCGAGAGAGTATTACTAACCTGAGAGAGTATTACTAAACTGAGAGAATATTACTAAACTGAGAGAATATAACTAAAGTGAGAGAATATTACTAAACTGAGAGAATATTACTAAACTGAGAGAATATTACTAAACTGAGGGAGTATTACTAAACCGAGAGAGTATTACTAACCTGAGAGAGTATTACTAAACTGAGAGAATATTACTAAACTGAGAGAATATTACTAAACTGAGAGAATATTACTAAGCTGAGAGAATATTACTAAGCTGAGAGAATATTACTAAACTGAGAGAGCCGAGAGAATATTACTAAACTGAGAGAATATTACTAAACTGAGAGAGTATTACTAAACTGAGAGAATATTACTAAACTGAGAGAGTATTACTAAACTGAGAGAGTATTACTAAACGGAGGGAGTATTACTAAACCGAGAGAGTATTACTAAACAGAGGGAGTATTACTAAACCGAGAGAGTATTACTAAACTGAGAGAATATTACTAAACTGAGAGAGTATTACTAAACTGAGAGAATATTACTAAACTGAGAGAGTATTACTAAACTGAGGGAGTATTACTAAACCGAGAGAGTATTACTAACCTGAAAGAGTATTACTAAACTGAGAGAATATTACTAAACTGTGAGAGTATTACTAAACTGAGAGAGTATTACTAACCCGAGAGAGTATTACTAAACTGAGAGAATATTACTAAACTGAGAGAATATTACTAAACTGAGAGAATATTACTAAACTGAGAGAATATTACTAAACTGAGAGAGCTGAGAGAATATTACTAAACTGAGAGAATATTACTAAACTGAGAGAATATTACTAAACTGAGAGAGTTTTACTAAACTAAGGGAGTATTACTGAGAGACTGAGAGAATATTACTAAACTGAGAGAATATTACTAAACTGAGAGAATATTACTAAACTGAGAGAATATTACTAAGCTGAGAGAATATTACTAAACTGAGAGAGCTGAGAGAATATTACTAAACTGAGAGAATATTACTAAACTGAGAGAATATTACTAAACTGAGAGAGTACTACTAAACAGAGGGAGTATTACTAAACCGAGAGAGTATTACTAAACTGAGAGAATATTACTAAACTGAGAGAGCTGAGAGAGTATTACTAAACTGAGAGAATATTACTAAACTGAGAGAATATTACTAAACTGAGAGAGTATTACTAAACTGAGAGAGTATTACTAAACAGAGGGAGTATTACTAAACCGAGAGAGTATTACTAAACATAGAGAGAATATTACTGAACTGAGAGAGTATTACTAAACTGAGAGAATATTACTAAACTGAGAGAGTATTACTAAACTGAGAGAATATTACTAAACTGAGAGAATATTACTAAACTGAGAGAATATTACTAAACTGAGAGAATATTACTAAACTGAGAGAATATTACTAAACTGAGAGAATATTACTAAACTGAGAGAGCTGAGAGAATATTACTAAACTGAGAGAATATTACTAAACTGAGAGAATATTACTAAACTGAGAGAGTTTTACTAAACTAAGGGAGTATTACTAACCCGAGAGAGTATTACTAAACTGAGAGAATATTACTAAACTGAGAGAATATTACTAAACTGAGAGAATATTACTAAACTGAGAGAGTTTTACTAAACTGAGAGAGTATTACTAACCTGAGAGAGTATTACTAAACTGAGAGAATATTACTAAACTGAGAGAATATTACTAAACTGAGAGAGTTTTACTAAACTGAGAGAGTATTACTAACCTGAGAGAGTATTACTAAACTGAGAGAATATTACTAAACTGAGAGAATATTACTAAACTGAGAGAACTGAGAGAGCTGAGAGAATATTACTAAACTGAGAGAATATTACAAAATTGAGAGAATATTACTAAACTGAGAGAACTGAGAGAGCTGAGAGAATATTACTAAACTGAGAGAGTATTACTAAACTGAGAGAATATTACTAAACTGAGAGAATATTACTAAACTGAGAGAATATTACTAAACTGAGAGAATATTACTAAACTGAGAGAGTATTACTAAACTGAGAGAGTATTACTAAACAGAGGGAGTATTACTAAACCGAAAGAGTATTACTAAACTGAGAGAATATTACTAAACTGAGAGAATATTACTAAGCTGAGAGAATATTACTAAACTGAGAGAGCTGAGAGAATATTACTAAACTGAGAGAATATTACTAAACTGAGAGAATATTACTAAACTGAGAGAGTATTACTAAACTGAGAGAATATTACTAAACTGAGAGAATATTACTAAACTGAGAGAATATTACTAAACTGAGAGAATATTACTAGACAGAGAGTATTACTAAACTGAGAGAGTATTACTAAACTGAGAGAATATTACTAAACTGAGAGAGTATTACTAAACTGAGAGAACTGAGAGAGCTGAGAGAATATTACTAAACTGAGAGAATATTACTAAACTGAGAAAATATTACTAAACTGAGAGAATATTACTAAACTGAGAGAATATTACTAAACTGAGAGAATATTACTAAACTGAGAGAATATTACTAAACTGAGAGAGTTTTATTAAACTGAGAGAGTATTACTAACCTGAGAGAGTATTACTAATCTGAGTGAATATTACTAAACTGAGAGAATATTACTAAACTGAGAGAATATTACTAAACTGAGAGAACTGAGAGAGCTGAGAGAATATTACTAAACTGAGAGAATATTACTAAACTGAGAGAATATTACTAAACTGAGAGAATATTACTAAGCTGAGAGAATATTACTAAACTGAGAGAGCTGAGAGAATATTACTAAACTGAGAGAATATTACTAAACTGAGAGAATATTACTAAACTGAGAGAGTACTACTAAACAGAGGGAGTATTACTAAACCGAGAGAGTATTACTAAACTGAGAGAATATTACTAAACTGAGAGAGCTGAGAGAGTATTACTAAACTGAGAGAATATTACTAAACTGAGAGAATATTACTAAACTGAGAGAGTATTACTAAACTGAGAGAGTATTACTAAACAGAGGGAGTATTACTAAACCGAGAGAGTATTACTAAACATAGAGAGAATATTACTGAACTGAGAGAGTATTACTAAACTGAGAGAATATTACTAAACTGAGAGAGTATTACTAAACTGAGAGAATATTACTAAACTTAGAGAGTATTACTAAACTGAGAGAATATTACTAAACTGAGAGAATATTACTAAACTGAGAGAACTGAGAGAGTTGAGAGAATATTACTAAACTGAGGGAATATTTCTAAACTGAGAGAGTATTGCTAAACTGAGAGAGTATTACTAAACTGAGAGAATATTACTAAACTGAGAGAATATTTCTAAACTGAGAGAACTGAGAGAGCTGAGAGAATATTACTAAACTGAGAGAATATTACTAAACTGAGAGAACTGAGAGATTTGAGAGAATATTACTAAACTGAGAGAGTATTACTAAACTGAGAGAATATTACTAAACTGAGAAAATATTACTAGACAAAGAGTATTACTAAACTGACAGAGTATTACTAAACTGAGAGAATATTACTAAACTGAGAGAATATTACTAAACTGAGAGAGTTTTACTAAACTGAGAGAGTATTACTAACCTGAGAGAGTATTACTAAACTGAGAGAATATTACTAAACTGAGAGAATATTACTAAACTGAGAGAACTGAGAGAGCTGAGAGAATATTACTAAACTGAGAGAATATTACTAAACTGAGAGAATATTACTAAACTGAGAGAGTTTTACTAAACTAAGAGAGTTTTACTAAACTGAGAGAACTGAGAGAGCTGAGAGAATATTACTAAACTGAGAGAATATTACTAAACTGAGAGAATATTACTAAACTGAGAGAACTGAGAGAGCTGAGAGAATATTACTAAACTGAGAGAGTATTACTAAACTGAGAGAATATTACTAAACTGAGAGAACTGAGAGAGCTGAGAGAATATTAGTAAACTGAGAGAATATTACTAAACTGAGAAAATATTACTAAACTGAGAGAATATTACTAAACTGAGAGAACTGAGAGAGCTGAGAGAATATTACTAAACTGAGAGAATATTACTGACCTGAGAGAGTATTACTAAACTGAGAGAATTTACTAAACTGAGAGAATATTACTAAACTGAGAGAGTTTTACTAAACTGAGAGAGTATTACTAACCCGAGAGAGTATTACTAAACTGAGAGAATATTACTAAACTGAGAGAATATTACTAAACTGAGAGAATATTACTGAGAGAACTGAGAGAGCTGAGAGAATATTAATAAACTGAGGGAATATTACTAAACTGAGAGAGTATTACTAAACTGAGAGAATATTACTAAACTGAGAGAATATTACTAAACTGAGAGAATATTACTAAACTGAGAGAGCTGAGAGAATATTACTAAACTGAGAGAATATTACTAAACTGAGAGAACTGAGAGAGCTGAGAGAATATTACTAAACTGAGAGAATATTACTAAACTGAGAGAATATTACTAGACTGAGAGAGTACTACTAAACTGAGAGAGTTTTACTAAACTGAGGGAGTATTACTAAACCGAGAGAGTATTACTAACCTGAGAGAGTATTACTAAACTGAGAGAATATTACTAAACTGAGAGAATATAACTAAAGTGAGAGAATATTACTAAACTGAGAGAATATTACTAAACTGAGAGAATATTACTAAACTGAGGGAGTATTACTAAACCGAGAGAGTATTACTAACCTGAGAGAGTATTACTAAACTGAGAGAATATTACTAAACTGAGAGAATATTACTAAACTGAGAGAATATTACTAAGCTGAGAGAATATTACTAAGCTGAGAGAATATTACTAAACTGAGAGAGCCGAGAGAATATTACTAAACTGAGAGAATATTACTAAACTGAGAGAGTATTACTAAACTGAGAGAATATTACTAAACTGAGAGAGTATTACTAAACTGAGAGAGTATTACTAAACGGAGGGAGTATTACTAAACCGAGAGAGTATTACTAAACAGAGGGAGTATTACTAAACCGAGAGAGTATTACTAAACTGAGAGAATATTACTAAACTGAGAGAGTATTACTAAACTGAGAGAATATTACTAAACTGAGAGAGTATTACTAAACTGAGGGAGTATTACTAAACCGAGAGAGTATTACTAACCTGAAAGAGTATTACTAAACTGAGAGAATATTACTAAACTGTGAGAGTATTACTAAACTGAGAGAGTATTACTAACCCGAGAGAGTATTACTAAACTGAGAGAATATTACTAAACTGAGAGAATATTACTAAACTGAGAGAATATTACTAAACTGAGAGAATATTACTAAACTGAGAGAGCTGAGAGAATATTACTAAACTGAGAGAATATTACTAAACTGAGAGAATATTACTAAACTGAGAGAGTTTTACTAAACTAAGGGAGTATTACTAAACTGAGAGAGCTGAGAGAATATTACTAAACTGAGAGAATATTACTAAACTGAGAGAATATTACTAAACTGAGAGAGTTTTACTAAACTAAGGGAGTATTACTAACCCGAGAGAGTATTACTAAACTGAGAGAATATTACTAAACTGAGAGAATATTACTAAACTGAGAGAATATTACTAAACTGAGAGAGTTTTACTAAACTGAGAGAGTATTACTAACCTGAGAGAGTATTACTAAACTGAGAGAATATTACTAAACTGTGAGAATATTACTAAACTGAGAGAGTTTTACTAAACTGAGAGAGTATTACTAACCTGAGAGAATATTAGTAAACTGAGAGAATATTACTAAACTGAGAAAATATTACTAAACTGAGAGAATATTACTAAACTGAGAGAACTGAGAGAGCTGAGAGAATATTACTAAACTGAGAGAATATTACTGACCTGAGAGAGTATTACTAAACTGAGAGAATTTACTAAACTGAGAGAATATTACTAAACTGAGAGAGTTTTACTAAACTGAGAGAGTATTACTAACCCGAGAGAGTATTACTAAACTGAGAGAATATTACTAAACTGAGAGAATATTACTAAACTGAGAGAATATTGAGAGAGTTGAGAGAATATTACTAAACTGAGGGAATATTACTAAACTGAGAGAGTATTACTAAACTGAGAGAATATTACTAAACTGAGAGAATATTACTAAACTGAGAGAATATTACTAAACTGAGAGAGCTGAGAGAATATTACTAAACTGAGAGAATATTACTAAACTGAGAGAACTGAGAGAGCTGAGAGAATATTACTAAACTGAGAGAATATTACTAAACTGAGAGAATATTACTAGACTGAGAGAGTACTACTAAACTGAGAGAGTTTTACTAAACTGAGGGAGTATTACTAAACCGAGAGAGTATTACTAACCTGAGAGAGTATTACTAAACTGAGAGAATATTACTAAACTGAGAGAATATAACTAAAGTGAGAGAATATTACTAAACTGAGAGAATATTACTAAACTGAGAGAATATTACTAAACTGAGGGAGTATTACTAAACCGAGAGAGTATTACTAACCTGAGAGAGTATTACTAAACTGAGAGAATATTACTAAACTGAGAGAATATTACTAAACTGAGAGAATATTACTAAGCTGAGAGAATATTACTAAGCTGAGAGAATATTACTAAACTGAGAGAGCCGAGAGAATATTACTAAACTGAGAGAATATTACTAAACTGAGAGAGTATTACTAAACTGAGAGAATATTACTAAACTGAGAGAGTATTACTAAACTGAGAGAGTATTACTAAACGGAGGGAGTATTACTAAACCGAGAGAGTATTACTAAACAGAGGGAGTATTACTAAACCGAGAGAGTATTACTAAACTGAGAGAATATTACTAAACTGAGAGAGTATTACTAAACTGAGAGAATATTACTAAACTGAGAGAGTATTACTAAACTGAGGGAGTATTACTAAACCGAGAGAGTATTACTAACCTGAAAGAGTATTACTAAACTGAGAGAATATTACTAAACTGTGAGAGTATTACTAAACTGAGAGAGTATTACTAACCCGAGAGAGTATTACTAAACTGAGAGAATATTACTAAACTGAGAGAATATTACTAAACTGAGAGAATATTACTAAACTGAGAGAATATTACTAAACTGAGAGAGCTGAGAGAATATTACTAAACTGAGAGAATATTACTAAACTGAGAGAATATTACTAAACTGAGAGAGTTTTACTAAACTGAGGGAGTATTACTAACCCGAGAGAGTATTACTAAACTGAGAGAATATTACTAAACTGAGAGAATATTACTAAACTGAGAGAGTTTTACTAAACTGAGAGAGTATTACTAACCTGAGAGAGTATTACTAAACTGAGAGAATATTACTAAACTGAGAGAATATTACTAAACTGAGAGAGTTTTACTAAACTGAGAGAGTATTACTAACCTGAGAGAATATTACTAAACTGTGAGAATATTACTAAACTGAGAGAGTTTTACTAAACTGAGAGAGTATTACTAACCTGAGAGAGTATTACTAAACTGAGAGAATATTACTAAACTGAGAGAATATTACTAAACTGAGAGAACTGAGAGAGCTGAGAGAATATTACTAAACTGAGAGAATATTACAAAATTGAGAGAATATTACTAAACTGAGAGAACTGAGAGAGCTGAGAGAATATTACTAAACTGAGAGAGTATTACTAAACTGAGAGAATATTACTAAACTGAGAGAATATTACTAAACTGAGAGAATATTACTAAACTGAGAGAGTATTACTAAACTGAGAGAGTATTACTAAACAGAGGGAGTATTACTAAACCGAAAGAGTATTACTAAACTGAGAGAATATTACTAAACTGAGAGAATATTACTAAACTGAGAGAGTATTACTAAACTGAGAGAATATTACTAAACTGAGAGAGTATTACTAAACTGAGAGAGTATTACTAAACGGAGGGAGTATTACTAAACCGAGAGAGTATTACTAAACAGAGGGAGTATTACTAAACCGAGAGAGTATTACTAAACTGAGAGAATATTACTAAACTGAGAGAGTATTACTAAACTGAGAGAATATTACTAAACTGAGAGAGTATTACTAAACTGAGGGAGTATTACTAAACCGAGAGAGTATTACTAACCTGAAAGAGTATTACTAAACTGAGAGAATATTACTAAACTGTGAGAGTATTACTAAACTGAGAGAGTATTACTAACCCGAGAGAGTATTACTAAACTGAGAGAATATTACTAAACTGAGAGAATATTACTAAACTGAGAGAATATTACTAAACTGAGAGAACTGAGAGAGCTGAGAGAATATTACTAAAATGAGAGAATATTACTAAACTGAGAGAATATTACTAAACTGAGAGAGCTGAGAGAATATTACTAAACTGAGAGAATATTACTAAACTGAGAGAATATTACTAAACTGAGAGAGTATTACTAAACTGAGAGAGTATTACTAACCTGAGAGAATATTACTAAACTGAGAGAATATTACTAAACTGAGAGAATATTACTAAACTGAGAGAGTTTTACTAAACTGAGAGAGTATTACTAACCTGAGAGAGTATTACTAAACTGAGAGAATATTACTAAACTGAGAGAATATTACTAAACTGAGAGAACTGAGAGAGCTGAGAGAATATTACTAAACTCTGAGAGAATATTACCAAACTGAGAGAGTATTACTAAACTGAGAGAATATTACTAAACTGAGAGAATATTACTAAACTGAGAGAATATTACTAAACTGAGAGAATATTACTAAACTGAGAGAGTATTACTAAACTGAGAGAGTATTACTAAACAGAGGGAGTATTACTAAACCGAAAGAGTATTACTAAACTGAGAGAATATTACTAAACTGAGAGAATATTACTAAGCTGAGAGAATATTACTAAACTGAGAGAGCTGAGAGAATATTACTAAACTGAGAGAGTATTACTAAACTGAGAGAATATTACTAAACTGAGAGAATATTACTAAACTGAGAGAATATTACTAAACTGAGAGAGTATTACTAAACTGAGAGAGTATTACTAAACAGAGGGAGTATTACTAAACCGAAAGAGTATTACTAAACTGAGAGAATATTACTAAACTGAGAGAATATTACTAAACTGAGAGAGTATTACTAAACTGAGAGAATATTACTAAACTGAGAGAGTATTACTAAACTGAGAGAGTATTACTAAACGGAGGGAGTATTACTAAACCGAGAGAGTATTACTAAACAGAGGGAGTATTACTAAACCGAGAGAGTATTACTAAACTGAGAGAATATTACTAAACTGAGAGAGTATTACTAAACTGAGAGAATATTACTAAACTGAGAGAGTATTACTAAACTGAGGGAGTATTACTAAACCGAGAGAGTATTACTAACCTGAAAGAGTATTACTAAACTGAGAGAATATTACTAAACTGTGAGAGTATTACTAAACTGAGAGAGTATTACTAACCCGAGAGAGTATTACTAAACTGAGAGAATATTACTAAACTGAGAGAATATTACTAAACTGAGAGAATATTACTAAACTGAGAGAACTGAGAGAGCTGAGAGAATATTACTAAACTGAGAGAATATTACTAAACTGAGAGAATATTACTAAACTGAGAGAGCTGAGAGAATATTACTAAACTGAGAGAATATTACTAAACTGAGAGAATATTACTAAACTGAGAGAGTTTTACTAAACTGAGAGAGTATTACTAACCTGAGAGAATATTACTAAACTGAGAGAATATTACTAAACTTAGAGAATATTACTAAACTGAGAGAGTATTACTAAACTGAGAGAGTATTACTAACCTGAGAGAGTATTACTAAACTGAGAGAATATTACTAAACTGAGAGAATATTACTAAACTGAGAGAACTGAGAGAGCTGAGAGAATATTACTAAACTGAGAGAATATTACAAAATTGAGAGAATATTACTAAACTGAGAGAACTGAGAGAGCTGAGAGAATATTACCAAACTGAGAGAGTATTACTAAACTGAGAGAATATTACTAAACTGAGAGAATATTACTAAACTGAGAGAATATTACTAAACTGAGAGAATATTACTAAACTGAGAGAGTATTACTAAACTGAGAGAGTATTACTAAACAGAGGGAGTATTACTAAACCGAGAGAGTATTACTAAACTGAGAGAATATTACTAAACTGAGAGAATATTACTAAGCTGAGAGAATATTACTAAACTGAGAGAGCTGAGAGAATATTACTAAACTGAGAGAATATTACTAAACTGAGAGAGTATTACTAAACTGAGAGAGTATTACTAAACTGAGAGAATATTACTAAACTGAGAGAATATTACTAAACTGAGAGAATATTACTAAACTGAGAAAATATTACTAGACAGAGAGTATTACTAAACTGAGAGAGTATTACTAAACTGAGAGAATATTACTAAACTGAGAGAGTATTACTAAACTGAGAGAACTGAGAGAGCTGAGAGAATATTACTAAACTGAGAGAATATTACTAAACTGAGAAAATATTACTAAACTGAGAGAATATTACTAAACTGAGAGAATATTACTAAACTGAGAGAATATTACTAAACTGAGAGAATATTTCTAAACTGAGAGAGTTTTATTAAACTGAGAGAGTATTACTAACCTGAGAGAGTATTACTAAACTGAGAGAATATTACTAAACTGAGAGAATATTACTAAACTGAGAGAATATTACTAAACTGAGAGAACTGAGAGAGCTGAGAGAATATTACTAAACTGAGAGAATATTACTAAACTGAGAGAATATTACTAAACTGAGAGAATATTACTAAGCTGAGAGAATATTACTAAACTGAGAGAGCTGAGAGAATATTACTAAACTGAGAGAATATTACTAAACCGAGAGAGTATTACTAAACTGAGAGAATATTACTAAACTGAGAGAGCTGAGAGAGTATTACTAAACTGAGAGAATATTACTAAACTGAGAGAATATTACTAAACTGAGAGAGTATTACTAAACTGAGAGAGTATTACTAAACAGAGGGAGTATTACTAAACCGAGAGAGTATTACTAAACATAGAGAGAATATTACTGAACTGAGAGAGTATTACTAAACTGAGAGAATATTACTAAACTGAGAGAATATTACTAAACTGAGAGAACTGAGAGAGTTGAGAGAATATTACTAAACTGAGGGAATATTTCTAAACTGAGAGAGTATTACTAAACTGAGAGAGTATTACTAAACTGAGAGAATATTACTAAACTGAGAGAATATTACTAAGCTGAGAGAATATTACTAAACTGAGAGAGCTGAGAGAATATTACTAAACTGAGAGAATATTACTAAACTGAGAGAATATTACTAAACTGAGAGAATATTACTAAACTGAGAGAGTTTTACTAAACTAAGGGAGTATTACTAACCCGAGAGAGTATTATTAAACTGAGAGAATATTACTAAACTGAGAGAATATTACTAAACTGAGAGAATATTACTAAACTGAGAGAACTGAGAGAGCTGAGAGAATATTACTAAACTGAGAGAATATTACTAAACTGAGAGAATATTACTAAACTGAGAGAGTTTTACTAAACTAAGGGAGTATTACTAACCCGAGAGAGTATTACTAAACTGAGAGAATATTACTAAACTGAGAGAATATTACTATACTGAGAGAATATTACTAAACTGAGAGAGTTTTACTAAACTGAGAGAGTATTACTAACCTGAGAGAGTATTACTAAACTGAGAGAATATTACTAAACTGAGAGAATATTACTAAACTGAGAGAACTGAGAGAGCTGAGAGAATATTACTAAACTGAGAGAGTATTACTAACCTGAGAGAGTATTACTAAACTGAGAGAATATTACTAAACTGAGAGAATATTACTAAACTGAGAGAACTGAGAGAGCTGAGAGAATATTACTAAACTGAGAGAATATTACAAAATTTAGAGAATATTACTAAACTGAGAGAACTGAGAGAGCTGAGAGAATATTACTAAACTGAGAGAGTATTACTAAACTGAGAGAATATTACTAAACTGAGAGAATATTACTAAACTGAGAGAATATTACTAAACTGAGAGAGTATTACTAAACTGAGAGAGTATTACTAAACAGAGGGAGTATTACTAAACCGAGAGAGTATTACTAAACTGAGAGAATATTACTAAACTGAGAGAATATTACTAAGCTGAGAGAATATTACTAAACTGAGAGAGCTGAGAGAATATTACTAAACTGAGAGAATATTACTAAACTGAGAGAGTATTACTAAACTGAGAGAATATTACTAAACTGAGAGAATATTATTAAACTGAGAGAATATTACTAAACTGAGAAAATATTACTAGACAGAGAGTATTACTAAACTGAGAGAGTATTACTAAACTGAGAGAATATTACTAAACTGAGAGAACTTACTAAACTGAGAGAATATTACTAAACTGAGAGAATATTACTAAACTGAGAGAATATTACTAAACTGAGAGAACTGAAAGAGCTGAGAGAATATTACTAAACTGAGAGAGTATTACTAAACTGAGAGAATATTACTAAACTGAGAGAATATTACTAAACTGAGAGAATATTACTAAACTGAGAGAATATTACTAAACTGAGAGAATATTACTAAACTGAGAGAATATTACTAAACTGAGAGAGCTATTACTGAACTGAGAGAATATTACTAAACTGAGAGAATATTACTAAACTGAGAGAGTATTACTAAATTAAGGGAGTATTACTAACCCGAGAGAGTATTACTAAACTGAGAGAATATTACTAAACTGAGAGAATATTACTAAACTGAGAGAATATTACTAAACTGAGAGAGTTTTACTAAACTGAGAGAGTATTACTAACCTGAGAGAGTATTACTAAACTGAGAGAATATTACTAAACTGAGAGAATATTACTAAACTGAGAGAGTTTTACTAAACTGAGAGAGTATTACTAACCTGAGAGAGTATTACTAAACTGAGAGAATATTACTAAACTGAGAGAATATTACTAAACTGAGAGAACTGAGAGAGCTGAGAGAATATTACTAAACTGAGAGAATATTACAAAATTGAGAGAATATTACTAAACTGAGAGAACTGAGAGAGCTGAGAGAATATTACTAAACTGAGAGAGTATTACTAAACTGAGAGAATATTACTAAACTGAGAGAATATTACTAAACTGAGAGAATATTACTAAACTGAGAGAATATTACTAAACTGAGAGAGTATTACTAAACTGAGAGAGTATTACTAAACAGAGGGAGTATTACTAAACCGAAAGAGTATTACTAAACTGAGAGAATATTACTAAACTGAGAGAGCTGAGAGAGTATTACTAAACTGAGAGAATATTACTAAACTGAGAGAATATTACTAAACTGAGAGAGTATTACTAAACTGAGAGAACTGAGAGAGCTGAGAGAATATTACTAAACTGAGAGAATATTACTAAACTGAGAAAATATTACTAAACTGAGAAAATATTACTAAACCGAGAGAGTATTACTAAACTGAGAGAATATTACTAAACTGAGAGAGCTGAGAGAGTATTACTAAACTGAGAGAATATTACTAAACTGAGAGAATATTACTAAACTGAGAGAGTATTACTAAACTGAGAGAGTATTACTAAACAGAGGGAGTATTACTAAACCGAGAGAGTATTACTAAACATAGAGAGAATATTACTGAACTGAGAGAGTATTACTAAACTGAGAGAATATTACTAAACTGAGAGAGTATTACTAAACTGAGAGAATATTACTAAACTGAGAGAATATTACTAAACTGAGAGAATATTACTAAACTGAGAGAATATTACTAAACTGAGAGAATATTACTAAACTGAGAGAGCTGAGAGAATATTACTAAACTGAGAGAATATTACTAAACTGAGAGAATATTACTAAACTGAGAGAATATTACTAAACTGAGAGAGTTTTACTAAACTAAGGGAGTATTACTAACCCGAGAGAGTATTATTAAACTGAGAGAATATTACTAAACTGAGAGAATATTACTAAACTGAGAGAATATTACTAAACTGAGAGAACTGAGAGAGCTGAGAGAATATTACTAAACTGAGAGAATATTACTAAACTGAGAGAATATTACTAAACTGAGAGAGTTTTACTAAACTAAGGGAGTATTACTAACCCGAGAGAGTATTACTAAACTGAGAGAATATTACTAAACTGAGAGAATATTACTATACTGAGAGAATATTACTAAACTGAGAGAGTTTTACTAAACTGAGAGAGTATTACTAACCTGAGAGAGTATTACTAAACTGAGAGAATATTACTAAACTGAGAGAATATTACTAAACTGAGAGAACTGAGAGAGCTGAGAGAATATTACTAAACTGAGAGAGTATTACTAACCTGAGAGAGTATTACTAAACTGAGAGAATATTACTAAACTGAGAGAATATTACTAAACTGAGAGAACTGAGAGAGCTGAGAGAATATTACTAAACTGAGAGAATATTACAAAATTTAGAGAATATTACTAAACTGAGAGAACTGAGAGAGCTGAGAGAATATTACTAAACTGAGAGAGTATTACTAAACTGAGAGAATATTACTAAACTGAGAGAATATTACTAAACTGAGAGAATATTACTAAACTGAGAGAGTATTACTAAACTGAGAGAGTATTACTAAACAGAGGGAGTATTACTAAACCGAGAGAGTATTACTAAACTGAGAGAATATTACTAAACTGAGAGAATATTACTAAGCTGAGAGAATATTACTAAACTGAGAGAGCTGAGAGAATATTACTAAACTGAGAGAATATTACTAAACTGAGAGAGTATTACTAAACTGAGAGAATATTACTAAACTGAGAGAATATTATTAAACTGAGAGAATATTACTAAACTGAGAAAATATTACTAGACAGAGAGTATTACTAAACTGAGAGAGTATTACTAAACTGAGAGAATATTACTAAACTGAGAGAACTGAGAGAGCTGAGAGAATATTACTAAACTGAGAGAATATTACAAAATTGAGAGAATATTACTAAACTGAGAGAACTGAAAGAGCTGAGAGAATATTACTAAACTGAGAGAGTATTACTAAACTGAGAGAATATTACTAAACTGAGAGAATATTACTAAACTGAGAGAATATTACTAAACTGAGAGAATATTACTAAACTGAGAGAATATTACTAAACTGAGAGAATATTACTAAACTGAGAGAATATTACTAAACTGAGAGAGCTGAGAGAATATTACTGAACTGAGAGAATATTACTAAACTGAGAGAATATTACTAAACTGAGAGAGTTTTACTAAATTAAGGGAGTATTACTAACCCGAGAGAGTATTACTAAACTGAGAGAATATTACTAAACTGAGAGAATATTACTAAACTGAGAGAATATTACTAAACTGAGAGAGTTTTACTAAACTGAGAGAGTATTACTAACCTGAGAGAGTATTACTAAACTGAGAGAATATTACTAAACTGAGAGAATATTACTAAACTGAGAGAGTTTTACTAAACTGAGAGAGTATTACTAACCTGAGAGAGTATTACTAAACTGAGAGAATATTACTAAACTGAGAGAATATTACTAAACTGAGAGAACTGAGAGAGCTGAGAGAATATTACTAAACTGAGAGAATATTACAAAATTGAGAGAATATTACTAAACTGAGAGAACTGAGAGAGCTGAGAGAATATTACTAAACTGAGAGAGTATTACTAAACTGAGAGAATATTACTAAACTGAGAGAATATTACTAAACTGAGAGAATATTACTAAACTGAGAGAATATTACTAAACTGAGAGAGTATTACTAAACTGAGAGAGTATTACTAAACAGAGGGAGTATTACTAAACCGAAAGAGTATTACTAAACTGAGAGAATATTACTAAACTGAGAGAGCTGAGAGAGTATTACTAAACTGAGAGAATATTACTAAACTGAGAGAATATTACTAAACTGAGAGAGTTTTACTAAATTAAGGGAGTATTACTAACCCGAGAGAGTATTACTAAACTGAGAGAATATTACTAAACTGAGAGAATATTACTAAACTGAGAGAATATTACTAAACTGAGAGAGTTTTACTAAACTGAGAGAGTATTACTAACCTGAGAGAGTATTACTAAACTGAGAGAATATTACTAAACTGAGAGAATATTACTAAACTGAGAGAGTTTTACTAAACTGAGAGAGTATTACTAACCTGAGAGAGTATTACTAAACTGAGAGAATATTACTAAACTGAGAGAATATTACTAAACTGAGAGAACTGAGAGAGCTGAGAGAATATTACTAAACTGAGAGAATATTACAAAATTGAGAGAATATTACTAAACTGAGAGAACTGAGAGAGCTGAGAGAATATTACTAAACTGAGAGAGTATTACTAAACTGAGAGAATATTACTAAACTGAGAGAATATTACTAAACTGAGAGAATATTACTAAACTGAGAGAATATTACTAAACTGAGAGAGTATTACTAAACTGAGAGAGTATTACTAAACAGAGGGAGTATTACTAAACCGAAAGAGTATTACTAAACTGAGAGAATATTACTAAACTGAGAGAGCTGAGAGAGTATTACTAAACTGAGAGAATATTACTAAACTGAGAGAATATTACTAAACTGAGAGAGTATTACTAAACTGAGAGAACTGAGAGAGCTGAGAGAATATTACTAAACTGAGAGAATATTACTAAACTGAGAAAATATTACTAAACTGAGAAAATATTACTAAACCGAGAGAGTATTACTAAACTGAGAGAATATTACTAAACTGAGAGAGCTGAGAGAGTATTACTAAACTGAGAGAATATTACTAAACTGAGAGAATATTACTAAACTGAGAGAGTATTACTAAACTGAGAGAGTATTACTAAACAGAGGGAGTATTACTAAACCGAGAGAGTATTACTAAACATAGAGAGAATATTACTGAACTGAGAGAGTATTACTAAACTGAGAGAATATTACTAAACTGAGAGAGTATTACTAAACTGAGAGAATATTACTAAACTGAGAGAATATTACTAAACTGAGAGAATATTACTAAACTGAGAGAATATTACTAAACTGAGAGAATATTACTAAACTGAGAGAGCTGAGAGAATATTACTAAACTGAGAGAATATTACTAAACTGAGAGAATATTACTAAACTGAGAGAATATTACTAAACTGAGAGAGTTTTACTAAACTAAGGGAGTATTACTAACCCGAGAGAGTATTATTAAACTGAGAGAATATTACTAAACTGAGAGAATATTACTAAACTGAGAGAATATTACTAAACTGAGAGAACTGAGAGAGCTGAGAGAATATTACTAAACTGAGAGAATATTACTAAACTGAGAGAATATTACTAAACTGAGAGAGTTTTACTAAACTAAGGGAGTATTACTAACCCGAGAGAGTATTACTAAACTGAGAGAATATTACTAAACTGAGAGAATATTACTATACTGAGAGAATATTACTAAACTGAGAGAGTTTTACTAAACTGAGAGAGTATTACTAACCTGAGAGAGTATTACTAAACTGAGAGAATATTACTAAACTGAGAGAATATTACTAAACTGAGAGAACTGAGAGAGCTGAGAGAATATTACTAAACTGAGAGAGTATTACTAACCTGAGAGAGTATTACTAAACTGAGAGAATATTACTAAACTGAGAGAATATTACTAAACTGAGAGAACTGAGAGAGCTGAGAGAATATTACTAAACTGAGAGAATATTACAAAATTTAGAGAATATTACTAAACTGAGAGAACTGAGAGAGCTGAGAGAATATTACTAAACTGAGAGAGTATTACTAAACTGAGAGAATATTACTAAACTGAGAGAATATTACTAAACTGAGAGAATATTACTAAACTGAGAGAGTATTACTAAACTGAGAGAGTATTACTAAACAGAGGGAGTATTACTAAACCGAGAGAGTATTACTAAACTGAGAGAATATTACTAAACTGAGAGAATATTACTAAGCTGAGAGAATATTACTAAACTGAGAGAGCTGAGAGAATATTACTAAACTGAGAGAATATTACTAAACTGAGAGAGTATTACTAAACTGAGAGAATATTACTAAACTGAGAGAATATTATTAAACTGAGAGAATATTACTAAACTGAGAAAATATTACTAGACAGAGAGTATTACTAAACTGAGAGAGTATTACTAAACTGAGAGAATATTACTAAACTGAGAGAACTGAGAGAGCTGAGAGAATATTACTAAACTGAGAGAATATTACAAAATTGAGAGAATATTACTAAACTGAGAGAACTGAAAGAGCTGAGAGAATATTACTAAACTGAGAGAGTATTACTAAACTGAGAGAATATTACTAAACTGAGAGAATATTACTAAACTGAGAGAATATTACTAAACTGAGAGAATATTACTAAACTGAGAGAATATTACTAAACTGAGAGAATATTACTAAACTGAGAGAATATTACTAAACTGAGAGAGCTGAGAGAATATTACTGAACTGAGAGAATATTACTAAACTGAGAGAATATTACTAAACTGAGAGAGTTTTACTAAATTAAGGGAGTATTACTAACCCGAGAGAGTATTACTAAACTGAGAGAATATTACTAAACTGAGAGAATATTACTAAACTGAGAGAATATTACTAAACTGAGAGAGTTTTACTAAACTGAGAGAGTATTACTAACCTGAGAGAGTATTACTAAACTGAGAGAATATTACTAAACTGAGAGAATATTACTAAACTGAGAGAGTTTTACTAAACTGAGAGAGTATTACTAACCTGAGAGAGTATTACTAAACTGAGAGAATATTACTAAACTGAGAGAATATTACTAAACTGAGAGAACTGAGAGAGCTGAGAGAATATTACTAAACTGAGAGAATATTACAAAATTGAGAGAATATTACTAAACTGAGAGAACTGAGAGAGCTGAGAGAATATTACTAAACTGAGAGAGTATTACTAAACTGAGAGAATATTACTAAACTGAGAGAATATTACTAAACTGAGAGAATATTACTAAACTGAGAGAATATTACTAAACTGAGAGAGTATTACTAAACTGAGAGAGTATTACTAAACAGAGGGAGTATTACTAAACCGAAAGAGTATTACTAAACTGAGAGAATATTACTAAACTGAGAGAGCTGAGAGAGTATTACTAAACTGAGAGAATATTACTAAACTGAGAGAATATTACTAAACTGAGAGAATATTACTAAACTGAGAGAACTGAGAGAGCTGAGAGCTGTTAACTGAGAGAATATTACTAAACTGAGAAAATATTACTAAACTGAGAAAATATTACTAAACCGAGAGAGTATTACTAAACTGAGAGAATATTACTAAACTGAGAGAGCTGAGAGAGTATTACTAAACTGAGAGAATATTACTAAACTGAGAGAATATTACTAAACTGAGAGAGTATTACTAAACTGAGAGAGTATTACTAAACAGAGGGAGTATTACTAAACCGAGAGAGTATTACTAAACATAGAGAGAATATTACTGAACTGAGAGAGTATTACTAAACTGAGAGAATATTACTAAACTGAGAGAGTATTACTAAACTGAGAGAATATTACTAAACTGAGAGAATATTACTAAACTGAGAGAATATTACTAAACTGAGAGAATATTACTAAACTGAGAGAATATTACTAAACTGAGAGAGCTGAGAGAATATTACTAAACTGAGAGAATATTACTAAACTGAGAGAATATTACTAAACTGAGAGAGTTTTACTAAACTAAGGGAGTATTACTAACCCGAGAGAGTATTACTAAACTGAGAGAATATTACTAAACTGAGAGAATATTACTAAACTGAGAGAATATTACTAAACTGAGAGAGTTTTACTAAACTGAGAGAGTATTACTAACCTGAGAGAGTATTACTAAACTGAGAGAATATTACTAAACTGAGAGAATATTACTAAACTGAGAGAATATTACTAAACTGAGAGAATATTACTAAACTGAGAGAGTATTACTAAACTGAGAGAGTATTACTAAACAGAGGGAGTATTACTAAACCGAAAGAGTATTACTAAACTGAGAGAATATTACTAAACTGAGAGAATATTACTAAGCTGAGAGAATATTACTAAACTGAGAGAGCTGAGAGAATATTACTAAACTGAGAGAATATTACTAAACTGAGAGAATATTACTAAACTGAGAGAGTATTACTAAACTGAGAGAATATTACTAAACTGAGAAAATATTACTAGACAGAGAGTATTACTAAACTGAGAGAGTATTACTAAACTGAGAGAATATTACTAAACTGAGAGAACTGAGAGAGCTGAGAGAATATTACTAAACTGAGAGAATATTACAAAATTGAGAGAATATTACTAAACTGAGAGAACTGAAAGAGCTGAGAGAATATTACTAAACTGAGAGAGTATTACTAAACTGAGAGAATATTACTAAACTGAGAGAATATTACTAAACTGAGAGAATATTACTAAACTGAGAGAATATTACTAAACTGAGAGAATATTACTAAACTGAGAGAATATTACTAAACTGAGAGAATATTACTAAACTGAGAGAGCTGAGAGAATATTACTGAACTGAGAGAATATTACTAAACTGAGAGAATATTACTAAACTGAGAGAGTTTTACTAAATTAAGGGAGTATTACTAACCCGAGAGAGTATTACTAAACTGAGAGAATATTACTAAACTGAGAGAATATTACTAAACTGAGAGAATATTACTAAACTGAGAGAGTTTTACTAAACTGAGAGAGTATTACTAACCTGAGAGAGTATTACTAAACTGAGAGAATATTACTAAACTGAGAGAATATTACTAAACTGAGAGAGTTTTACTAAACTGAGAGAGTATTACTAACCTGAGAGAGTATTACTAAACTGAGAGAATATTACTAAACTGAGAGAATATTACTAAACTGAGAGAACTGAGAGAGCTGAGAGAATATTACTAAACTGAGAGAATATTACAAAATTGAGAGAATATTACTAAACTGAGAGAACTGAGAGAGCTGAGAGAATATTACTAAACTGAGAGAGTATTACTAAACTGAGAGAATATTACTAAACTGAGAGAATATTACTAAACTGAGAGAATATTACTAAACTGAGAGAATATTACTAAACTGAGAGAGTATTACTAAACTGAGAGAGTATTACTAAACAGAGGGAGTATTACTAAACCGAAAGAGTATTACTAAACTGAGAGAATATTACTAAACTGAGAGAGCTGAGAGAGTATTACTAAACTGAGAGAATATTACTAAACTGAGAGAATATTACTAAACTGAGAGAGTATTACTAAACTGAGAGAACTGAGAGAGCTGAGAGAATATTACTAAACTGAGAGAATATTACTAAACTGAGAAAATATTACTAAACTGAGAAAATATTACTAAACCGAGAGAGTATTACTAAACTGAGAGAATATTACTAAACTGAGAGAGCTGAGAGAGTATTACTAAACTGAGAGAATATTACTAAACTGAGAGAATATTACTAAACTGAGAGAGTATTACTAAACTGAGAGAGTATTACTAAACAGAGGGAGTATTACTAAACCGAGAGAGTATTACTAAACATAGAGAGAATATTACTGAACTGAGAGAGTATTACTAAACTGAGAGAATATTACTAAACTGAGAGAGTATTACTAAACTGAGAGAATATTACTAAACTGAGAGAATATTACTAAACTGAGAGAATATTACTAAACTGAGAGAATATTACTAAACTGAGAGAATATTACTAAACTGAGAGAGCTGAGAGAATATTACTAAACTGAGAGAATATTACTAAACTGAGAGAATATTACTAAACTGAGAGAGTTTTACTAAACTAAGGGAGTATTACTAACCCGAGAGAGTATTACTAAACTGAGAGAATATTACTAAACTGAGAGAATATTACTAAACTGAGAGAATATTACTAAACTGAGAGAGTTTTACTAAACTGAGAGAGTATTACTAACCTGAGAGAGTATTACTAAACTGAGAGAATATTACTAAACTGAGAGAATATTACTAAACTGAGAGAATATTACTAAACTGAGAGAATATTACTAAACTGAGAGAGTATTACTAAACTGAGAGAGTATTACTAAACAGAGGGAGTATTACTAAACCGAAAGAGTATTACTAAACTGAGAGAATATTACTAAACTGAGAGAATATTACTAAACTGAGAGAATATTACTAAACTGAGAGAGCTGAGAGAATATTACTAAACTGAGAGAATATTACTAAACTGAGAGAATATTACTAAACTGAGAGAGTATTACTAAACTGAGAGAATATTACTAAACTGAGAAAATATTACTAGACAGAGAGTATTACTAAACTGAGAGAGTATTACTAAACTGAGAGAATATTACTAAACTGAGAGAACTGAGAGAGCTGAGAGAATATTACTAAACTGAGAGAATATTACAAAATTTAGAGAATATTACTAAACTGAGAGAACTGAAAGAGCTGAGAGAATATTACTAAACTGAGAGAGTATTACTAAACTGAGAGAATATTACTAAACTGAGAGAATATTACTAAACTGAGAGAATATTACTAAACTGAGAGAATATTACTAAACTGAGAGAATATTACTAAACTGAGAGAATATTACTAAACTGAGAGAGCTGAGAGAATATTACTAAACTGAGAGAATATTACTAAACTGAGAGAATATTACTAAACTGAGAGAGTTTTACTAAACTAAGGGAGTATTACTAACCCGAGAGAGTATTACTAAACTGAGAGAATATAACTAAACTGAGAGAATATTACTAAACTGAGAGAATATTACTAAACTGAGAGAGTTTTACTAAACTGAGAGAGTATTACTAACCTGAGAGAGTATTACTAAACTGAGAGAATATTACTAAACTGAGAGAATATTACTAAACTGAGAGAGTTTTACTAAACTGAGAGAGTATTACTAACCTGAGAGAGTATTACTAAACTGAGAGAATATTACTAAACTGAGAGAATATTACTAAACTGAGAGAACTGAGAGAGCTGAGAGAATATTACTAAACTGAGAGAATATTACAAAATTGAGAGAATATTACTAAACTGAGAGAACTGAGAGAGCTGAGAGAATATTACTAAACTGAGAGAGTATTACTAAACTGAGAGAATATTACTAAACTGAGAGAATATTACTAAACTGAGAGAATATTACTAAACTGAGAGAATATTACTAAACTGAGAGAGTATTACTAAACTGAGAGAGTATTACTAAACAGAGGGAGTATTACTAAACCGAAAGAGTATTACTAAACTGAGAGAATATTACTAAACTGAGAGAATATTACTAAGCTGAGAGAATATTACTAAACTGAGAGAGCTGAGAGAATATTACTAAACTGAGAGAATATTACTAAACTGAGAGAATATTACTAAACTGAGAGAGTATTACTAAACTGAGAGAATATTACTAAACTGAGAGAATATTACTAAACTGAGAGAATATTACTAAACTGAGAAAATATTACTAGACAGAGAGTATTACTAAACTGAGAGAGTATTACTAAACTGAGAGAACTGAGAGAGCTGAGAGAATATTACTAAACTGAGAGAATATTACTAAACTGAGAAAATATTACTAAACTGAGAGAATATTACTAAACTGAGAGAATATTACTAAACTGAGAGAGTATTACTAAACTGAGAGAGTATTACTAAACTGAGAGAGTATTACTAACCTGAGAGAGTATTACTAAACTGAGTGAATATTACTAAACTGAGAGAATATTACTAAACTGAGAGAATATTACTAAACTGAGAGAACTGAGAGAGCTGAGAGAATATTACTAAACTGAGAGAATATTACTAAACTGAGAGAATATTACTAAACTGAGAGAATATTACTAAGCTGAGAGAATATTACTAAACTGAGAGAGCTGAGAGAATATTACTAAACTGAGAGAATATTACTAAACTGAGAGAATATTACTAAACTGAGAGAGTACTACTAAACAGAGGGAGTATTACTAAACCGAGAGAGTATTACTAAACTGAGAGAATATTACTAAACTGAGAGAGCTGAGAGAGTATTACTAAACTGAGAGAATATTACTAAACTGAGAGAATATTACTAAACTGAGAGAGTATTACTAAACTGAGAGAGTATTACTAAACAGAGGGAGTATTACTAAACCGAGAGAGTATTACTAAACATAGAGAGAATATTACTGAACTGAGAGAGTATTACTAAACTGAGAGAATATTACTAAACTGAGAGAGTATTACTAAACTGAGAGAATATTACTAAACTGAGAGAATATTACTAAACTGAGAGAATATTACTAAACTGAGAGAATATTACTAAACTGAGAGAATATTACTAAGCTGAGAGAATATTACTAAACTGAGAGAGCTGAGAGAATATTACTAAACTGAGAGAATATTACTAAACTGAGAGAATATTACTAAACTGAGAGAGTATTACTAAACTGAGAGAATATTACTAAACTGAGAAAATATTACTAGACAGAGAGTATTACTAAACTGAGAGAGTATTACTAAACTGAGAGAATATTACTAAACTGAGAGAACTGAGAGAGCTGAGAGAATATTACTAAACTGAGAGAATATTACTAAACTGAGAGAATATTACTAAACTGAGAGAACTGAAAGAGCTGAGAGAATATTACTAAACTGAGAGAGTATTACTAAACTGAGAGAATATTACTAAACTGAGAGAATATTACTAAACTGAGAGAATATTACTAAACGGAGAGAATATTACTAAACTGAGAGAATATTACTAAACTGAGAGAATATTACTAAACTGAGAGAATATTACTAAACTGAGAGAGCTGAGAGAATATTACTAAACTGAGAGAATATTACTAAACTGAGAGAATATTACTAAACTGAGAGAGTTTTACTAAACTAAGGGAGTATTACTAACCCGAGAGAGTATTACTAAACTGAGAGAATATAACTAAACTGAGAGAATATTACTAAACTGAGAGAATATTACTAAACTGAGAGAGTTTTACTAAACTGAGAGAGTATTACTAACCTGAGAGAGTATTACTAAACTGAGAGAATATTACTAAACTGAGAGAATATTACTAAACTGAGAGAGTTTTACTAAACTGAGAGAGTATTACTAACCTGAGAGAGTATTACTAAACTGAGAGAATATTACTAAACTGAGAGAATATTACTAAACTGAGAGAACTGAGAGAGCTGAGAGAATATTACTAAACTGAGAGAATATTACAAAATTGAGAGAATATTACTAAACTGAGAGAACTGAGAGAGCTGAGAGAATATTACTAAACTGAGAGAGTATTACTAAACTGAGAGAATATTACTAAACTGAGAGAATATTACTAAACTGAGAGAATATTACTAAACTGAGAGAATATTACTAAACTGAGAGAGTATTACTAAACTGAGAGAGTATTACTAAACAGAGGGAGTATTACTAAACCGAAAGAGTATTACTAAACTGAGAGAATATTACTAAACTGAGAGAATATTACTAAGCTGAGAGAATATTACTAAACTGAGAGAGCTGAGAGAATATTACTAAACTGAGAGAATATTACTAAACTGAGAGAATATTACTAAACTGAGAGAGTATTACTAAACTGAGAGAATATTACTAAACTGAGAGAATATTACTAAACTGAGAGAATATTACTAAACTGAGAAAATATTACTAGACAGAGAGTATTACTAAACTGAGAGAGTATTACTAAACTGAGAGAATATTACTAAACTGAGAGAGTATTACTAAACTGAGAGAACTGAGAGAGCTGAGAGAATATTACTAAACTGAGAGAATATTACTAAACTGAGAAAATATTACTAAACTGAGAGAATATTACTAAACTGAGAGAATATTACTAAACTGAGAGAATATTACTAAACTGAGAGAGTTTTATTAAACTGAGAGAGTATTACTAACCCGAGAGAGTATTACTAAACTGAGTGAATATTACTAAACTGAGAGAATATTACTAAACTGAGAGAATATTACTAAACTGAGAGTATTACTAAACTGAGAGAGCTGAGAGAATATTACTAAACTGAGAGAATATTACTAAACTGAGAGAATATTACTAAACTGAGAGAATATTACTAAGCTGAGAGAATATTACTAAACTGAGAGAGCTGAGAGAATATTACTAAACTGAGAGAATATTACTAAACTGAGAGAATATTACTAAACTGAGAGAGTACTACTAAACAGAGGGAGTATTACTAAACCGAGAGAGTATTACTAAACTGAGAGAATATTACTAAACTGAGAGAGCTGAGAGAGTATTACTAAACTGAGAGAATATTACTAAACTGAGAGAATATTACTAAACTGAGAGAGTATTACTAAACTGAGAGAGTATTACTAAACAGAGGTAGTATTACTAAACCGAGAGAGTATTACTAAACATAGAGAGAATATTACTGAACTGAGAGAGTATTACTAAACTGAGAGAATATTACTAAACTGAGAGAGTATTACTAAACTGAGAGAATATTACTAAACTGAGAGAATATTACTAAACTGAGAGAATATTACTAAACTGAGAGAATATTACTAAACTGAGAGAATATTACTAAACTGAGAGAGCTGAGAGAATATTACAAAACTGAGAGAATATTACTAAACTGAGAGAATATTACTAAACTGAGAGAGTTTTACTAAACTAAGGGAGTATTACTAACCCGAGAGAGTATTACTAAACTGAGAGAATATTACTAAACTGAGAGAATATTACTAAACTGAGAGAATATTACTAAACTGAGAGAGTTTTACTAAACCGAGAGAGTATTACTAACCTGAGAGAGTATTACTAAACTGAGAGAATATTACTAAACTGAGAGAATATTACTAAACTGAGAGAGTTTTACTAAACTGAGAGAGTATTACTAACCTGAGAGAGTATTACTAAACTGAGAGAATATTACTAAACTGAGAGAATATTACTAAACTGAGAGAACTGAGAGAGCTGAGAGAATATTACTAAACTGAGAGAATATTACAAAATTGAGAGAATATTACTAAACTGAGAGAACTGAGAGAGCTGAGAGAATATTACTAAACTGAGAGAGTATTACTAAACTGAGAGAATATTACTAAACTGAGAGAATATTACTAAACTGAGAGAATATTACTAAACTGAGAGAATATTACTAAACTGAGAGAGTATTACTAAACTGAGAGAGTATTACTAAACAGAGGGAGTATTACTAAACCGAAAGAGTATTACTAAACTGAGAGAATATTACTAAACTGAGAGAATATTACTAAGCTGAGAGAATATTACTAAACTGAGAGAGCTGAGAGAATATTACTAAACTGAGAGAATATTACTAAACTGAGAGAATATTACTAAACTGAGAGAGTATTACTAAACTGAGAGAATATTACTAAACTGAGAGAATATTACTAAACTGAGAGAATATTACTAAACTGAGAAAATATTACTAGACAGAGAGTATTACTAAACTGAGAGAGTATTACTAAACTGAGAGAATATTACTAAACTGAGAGAGTATTACTAAACTGAGAGAACTGAGAGAGCTGAGAGAATATTACTAAACTGAGAGAATATTACTAAACTGAGAAAATATTACTAAACTGAGAGAATATTACTAAACTGAGAGAATATTACTAAACTGAGAGAATATTACTAAACTGAGAGAATATTACTAAACTGAGAGAGTTTTATTAAACTGAGAGAGTATTACTAACCTGAGAGAGTATTACTAAACTGAGTGAATATTACTAAACTGAGAGAATATTACTAAACTGTGAGAATATTACTAAACTGAGAGAACTGAGCTGAGAGAATATTACTAAACTGAGAGAATATTACTAAACTGAGAGAATATTACTAAACTGAGAGAATATTACTAAGCTGAGAGAATATTACTAAACTGAGAGAGCTGAGAGAATATTACTAAACTGAGAGAGTATTACTAAACCGAGAGAGTATTACTAAACTGAGAGAATATTACTAAACTGAGAGAGCTGAGAGAGTATTACTAAACTGAGAGAATATTACTAAACTGAGAGAATATTACTAAACTGAGAGAGTATTACTAAACTGAGAGAGTATTACTAAACATAGAGAGAATATTACTGAACTGAGAGAGTATTACTAAACTGAGAGAATATTACTAAACTGAGAGAGTATTACTAAACTGAGAGAATATTACTAAACTTAGAGAGTATTACTAAACTGAGAGAATATTACTAAACTGAGAGAATATTACTAAACTGAGAGAACTGAGAGAGTTGAGAGAATATTACTAAACTGAGGGAATATTTCTAAACTGAGAGAGTATTACTAAACTGAGAGAGTATTACTAAACTGAGAGAATATTACTAAACTGAGAGAATATTTCTAAACTGAGAGAACTGAGAGAGCTGAGAGAATATTACTAAACTGAGAGAATATTACTAAACTGAGAGAACTGAGAGATTTGAGAGAATATTACTAAACTGAGAGAGTATTACTAAACTGAGAGAATATTACTAAACTGAGAAAATATTACTAGACAAAGAGTATTACTAAACTGAGAGAGTATTACTAAACTGAGAGAATATTACTAAACTGAGAGAATATTACTAAACTGAGAGAGTTTTACTAAACTGAGAGAGTATTACTAACCTGAGAGAGTATTACTAAACTGAGAGAATATTACTAAACTGAGAGAATATTACTAAACTGAGAGAACTGAGAGAGCTGTGAGAATATTACTAAACTGAGAGAATATTACTAAACTGAGAAAATATTACTAAACTGAGAGAGTTTTACTAAACTAAGAGAGTTTTACTAAACTGAGAGAACTGAGAGAGCTGAGAGAATATTACTAAACTGAGAGAATATTACTAAACTGAGAGAATATTACTAAACTGAGAGAACTGAGAGAGCTGAGAGAATATTACTAAACTGAGAGAGTATTACTAAACTGAGAGAATATTACTAAACTGAGAGAACTGAGAGAGCTGAGAGAATATTAGTAAACTGAGAGAATATTACTAAACTGAGAAAATATTACTAAACTGAGAGAATATTACTAAACTGAGAGAACTGAGAGAGCTGAGAGAATATTACTAAACTGAGAGAATATTACTGACCTGAGAGAGTATTACTAAACTGAGAGAATTTACTAAACTGAGAGAATATTACTAAACTGAGAGAGTTTTACTAAACTGAGAGAGTATTACTAACCCGAGAGAGTATTACTAAACTGAGAGAATATTACTAAACTGAGAGAATATTACTAAACTGAGAGAATATTACTAAACTGAGAGAACTGAGAGAGCTGAGAGAATATTACTAAACTGAGAGAATATTACTAAACTGAGAGAATATTACTAAACTGAGAGAACTGAGAGAGCTGAGAGAATATTACTAAACTGAGAGAATATTACTAAACTGAGAGAACTGAGAGATTTGAGAGAATATTACTAAACTGAGAGAGTATTACTAAACTGAGAGAATATTACTAAACTGAGAAAATATTACTAGACAAAGAGTATTACTAAACTGAGAGAGTATTACTAAACTGAGAGAATATTACTAAACTGAGAGAATATTACTAAACTGAGAGAGTTTTACTAAACTGAGAGAGTATTACTAACCTGAGAGAGTATTACTAAACTGAGAGAATATTACTAAACTGAGAGAATATTACTAAACTGAGAGAACTGAGAGAGCTGAGAGAATATTACTAAACTGAGAGAATATTACTAAACTGAGAGAATATTACTAAACTGAGAGAGTTTTACTAAACTAAGAGAGTTTTACTAAACTGAGAGAACTGAGAGAGCTGAGAGAATATTACTAAACTGAGAGAATATTACTAAACTGAGAGAATATTACTAAACTGAGAGAACTGAGAGAGCTGAGAGAATATTACTAAACTGAGAGAGTATTACTAAACTGAGAGAATATTACTAAACTGAGAGAACTGAGAGAGCTGAGAGAATATTAGTAAACTGAGAGAATATTACTAAACTGAGAAAATATTACTAAACTGAGAGAATATTACTAAACTGAGAGAACTGAGAGAGCTGAGAGAATATTACTAAACTGAGAGAATATTACTGACCTGAGAGAGTATTACTAAACTGAGAGAATTTACTAAACTGAGAGAATATTACTAAACTGAGAGAGTTTTACTAAACTGAGAGAGTATTACTAACCCGAGAGAGTATTACTAAACTGAGAGAATATTACTAAACTGAGAGAATATTACTAAACTGAGAGAATATTACTAAACTGAGAGAACTGAGAGAGCTGAGAGAATATTACTAAACTGAGAGAATATTACTAAACTGAGAGAATATTACTAAACTGAGAGAACTGAGAGAGCTGAGAGAATATTACTAAACAGAGAGTAATACTAAACTGAGAGAATATTACTAAACAGAGAGAATATTACTAAACTGAGAGAGTTTTACTAAACTGAGAGAGTATTACTAACCTGAGAGAGTATTACTAAACTGAGAGAATATTACTAAACTGAGAGAATATTACTAAACTGAGAGAACTGAGAGAGCTGAGAGAATATTACTAAACTGAGAGAATATTACTAAACTGAGAGAATATTACTAAACTGAGAGAACTGAGAGAGCTGAGAGAATATTACTAAACTGAGAGAGTATTACTAAACTGAGAGAATATTACTAAACTGAGAGAACTGAGAGAGCTGAGAGAATATTAGTAAACTGAGAGAATATTACTAAACTGAGAAAATATTACTAAACTGAGAGAATATTACTAAACTGAGAGAACTGAGAGAGCTGAGAGAATATTACTAAACTGAGAGAATATTACTGACCTGAGAGAGTATTACTAAACTGAGAGAATTTACTAAACTGAGAGAATATTACTAAACTGAGAGAGTTTTACTAAACTGAGAGAGTATTACTAACCCGAGAGAGTATTACTAACCTGAGAGAGTATTACTAAACTGAGAGAATATTACTAAACTGAGAGAATATTACTAAACTGAGAGAACTGAGAGAGCTGAGAGAATATTACTAAACTGAGAGAGTTTTACTAAACTGAGAGAGTATTACTAACCTGAGAGAGTATTACTAAACTGAGAGAATATTACTAAACTGAGAGAATATTACTAAACTGAGAGAACTGAGAGAGCTGAGAGAATATTACTAAACTGAGAGAATATTACTAAACTGAGAGAATATTACTAAACTGAGAGAGTTTTACTAAACTAAGAGAGTTTTACTAAACTGAGAGAACTGAGAGAGCTGAGAGAATATTACTAAACTGAGAGAATATTACTAAACTGAGAGAATATTACTAAACTGAGAGAACTGAGAGAGCTGAGAGAATATTACTAAACTGAGAGAGTATTACTAAACTGAGAGAATATTACTAAACTGAGAGAACTGAGAGAGCTGAGAGAATATTAGTAAACTGAGAGAATATTACTAAACTGAGAAAATATTACTAAACTGAGAGAATATTACTAAACTGAGAGAACTGAGAGAGCTGAGAGAATATTACTAAACTGAGAGAATATTACTGACCTGAGAGAGTATTACTAAACTGAGAGAATTTACTAAACTGAGAGAATATTACTAAACTGAGAGAGTTTTACTAAACTGAGAGAGTATTACTAACCCGAGAGAGTATTACTAAACTGAGAGAATATTACTAAACTGAGAGAATATTACTAAACTGAGAGAATATTACTAAACTGAGAGAACTGAGAGAGCTGAGAGAATATTACTAAACTGAGAGAATATTACTAAACTGAGAGAATATTACTAAACTGAGAGAACTGAGAGAGCTGAGAGAATATTACTAAACTGAGAGAATATTACTAAACTGAGAGAACTGAGAGATTTGAGAGAATATTACTAAACTGAGAGAGTATTACTAAACTGAGAGAATATTACTAAACTGAGAAAATATTACTAGACAAAGAGTATTACTAAACTGAGAGAGTATTACTAAACTGAGAGAATATTACTAAACTGAGAGAATATTACTAAACTGAGAGAGTTTTACTAAACTGAGAGAGTATTACTAACCTGAGAGAGTATTACTAAACTGAGAGAATATTACTAAACTGAGAGAATATTACTAAACTGAGAGAACTGAGAGAGCTGAGAGAATATTACTAAACTGAGAGAATATTACTAAACTGAGAGAATATTACTAAACTGAGAGAGTTTTACTAAACTAAGAGAGTTTTACTAAACTGAGAGAACTGAGAGAGCTGAGAGAATATTACTAAACTGAGAGAATATTACTAAACTGAGAGAATATTACTAAACTGAGAGAACTGAGAGAGCTGAGAGAATATTACTAAACTGAGAGAGTATTACTAAACTGAGAGAATATTACTAAACTGAGAGAACTGAGAGAGCTGAGAGAATATTAGTAAACTGAGAGAATATTACTAAACTGAGAAAATATTACTAAACTGAGAGAATATTACTAAACTGAGAGAACTGAGAGAGCTGAGAGAATATTACTAAACTGAGAGAATATTACTGACCTGAGAGAGTATTACTAAACTGAGAGAATTTACTAAACTGAGAGAATATTACTAAACTGAGAGAGTTTTACTAAACTGAGAGAGTATTACTAACCCGAGAGAGTATTACTAAACTGAGAGAATATTACTAAACTGAGAGAATATTACTAAACTGAGAGAATATTACTAAACTGAGAGAACTGAGAGAGCTGAGAGAATATTACTAAACTGAGAGAATATTACTAAACTGAGAGAATATTACTAAACTGAGAGAACTGAGAGAGCTGAGAGAATATTACTAAACAGAGAGTAATACTAAACTGAGAGAATATTACTAAACAGAGAGAATATTACTAAACTGAGAGAGTTTTACTAAACTGAGAGAGTATTACTAACCTGAGAGAGTATTACTAAACTGAGAGAATATTACTAAACTGAGAGAATATTACTAAACTGAGAGAACTGAGAGAGCTGAGAGAATATTACTAAACTGAGAGAATATTACTAAACTGAGAGAATATTACTAAACTGAGAGAACTGAGAGAGCTGAGAGAATATTACTAAACTGAGAGAGTATTACTAAACTGAGAGAATATTACTAAACTGAGAGAACTGAGAGAGCTGAGAGAATATTAGTAAACTGAGAGAATATTACTAAACTGAGAAAATATTACTAAACTGAGAGAATATTACTAAACTGAGAGAACTGAGAGAGCTGAGAGAATATTACTAAACTGAGAGAATATTACTGACCTGAGAGAGTATTACTAAACTGAGAGAATTTACTAAACTGAGAGAATATTACTAAACTGAGAGAGTTTTACTAAACTGAGAGAGTATTACTAACCCGAGAGAGTATTACTAAACTGAGAGAATATTACTAAACTGAGAGAATATTACTAAACTGAGAGAATATTACTAAACTGAGAGAACTGAGAGAGCTGAGAGAATATTACTAAACTGAGAGAATATTTCTAAACTGAGAGAATATTACTAAACTGAGAGAACTGAGAGAGCTGAGAGAATATTACTAAACAGAGAGTAATACTAAACTGAGAGAATATTACTAAACAGAGAGAATATTACTAAACTGAGAGAGTTTTACTAAACTGAGAGAGTATTACTAACCTGAGAGAGTATTACTAAACTGAGAGAATATTACTAAACTGAGAGAATATTACTAAACTGAGAGAACTGAGAGAGCTGAGAGAATATTACTAAACTGAGAGAGTATTACTAAACTGAGAGAATATTACTAAACTGAGAGAACTGAGAGAGCTGAGAGAATATTAGTAAACTGAGAGAATATTACTAAACTGAGAAAATATTACTAAACTGAGAGAATATTACTAAACTGAGAGAACTGAGAGAGCTGAGAGAATATTACTAAACTGAGAGAATATTACTGACCTGAGAGAGTATTACTAAACTGAGAGAATTTACTAAACTGAGAGAATATTACTAAACTGAGAGAGTTTTACTAAACTGAGAGAGTATTACTAACCCGAGAGAGTATTACTAAACTGAGAGAATATTACTAAACTGAGAGAATATTACTAAACTGAGAGAATATTACTAAACTGAGAGAACTGAGAGAGCTGAGAGAATATTACTAAACTGAGAGAATATTACTAAACTGAGAGAATATTACTAAACTGAGAGAACTGAGAGAGCTGAGAGAATATTACTAAACAGAGAGTAATACTAAACTGAGAGAATATTACTAAACAGAGAGAATATTACTAAACTGAGAGAGTTTTACTAAACTGAGAGAGTATTACTAACCTGAGAGAGTATTACTAAACTGAGAGAATATTACTAAACTGAGAGAATATTACTAAATTGAGAGAACTGAGAGAGCTGAGAGAATATTACTAAACTGAGAGAATATTACAAAATTGAGAGAATATTACTAAACTGAGAGAACTGAGAGAGCTGAGAGAATATTACTAAACTGAGAGAGTATTACTAAACTGAGAGAATATTACTAAACTGAGAGAATATTACTAAACTGAGAGAATATTACTAAACTGAGAGAGTATTACTAAACTGAGAGAATATTACTAAACTGAGAGAATATTACTAAACTGAGAGAGTATTACTAAACTGAGAGAATATTACTAAACTGAGAGAATATTACTAAACTGAGAGAATATTACTAAACTGAGAGAGTATTACTAAACTGAGAGAGTATTACTAAACTGAGAGAATATTTCTAAACTGAGAGAACTGAGAGAGCTGAGAGAATATTACTAAACTGAGAGATTATTACTAAACTGAGAGAATATTACTAAACTGAGAGAATATTACTAAGCTGAGAGAATATTACTAAACTGAGAGAGCTGAGAGAATATTACTAAACTGAGAGAATATTACTAAACTGAGAGAATATTACTAAACTGAGAGAGTACTACTAAACAGAGGGAGTATTACTAAACCGAGAGAGTATTACTAAACTGAGAGAATATTACTAAACTGAGAGAGCTGAGAGAGTATTACTAAACTGAGAGAATATTACTAAACTGAGAGAATATTACTAAACTGAGAGAGTATTACTAAACTGAGAGAGTATTACTAAACAGAGGGAGTATTACTAAACCGAGAGAGTATTAGTAAACATAGAGAGAATATTACTGAACTGAGAGAGTATTACTAAACTGAGAGAATATTACTAAACTGAGAGAGTATTACTAAACTGAGAGAATATTACTAAACTTAGAGAGTATTACTAAACTGAGAGAATATTACTAAACTGAGAGAATATTACTAAACTGAGAGAGTATTACTAAACTGAGAGAATATTACTAAACTGAGAGAATATTTCTAAACTGAGAGAACTGAGAGAGCTGAGAGAATATTACTAAACTGAGAGAATATTTCTAAACTGAGAGAGTATTACTAAACTGAGAGAGTATTACTAAACTGAGAGAATATTACTAAACTGAGAGAATATTTCTAAACTGAGAGAACTGAGAGAGCTGAGAGAATATTACTAAACTGAGAGAATATTACTAAACTGAGAGAACTGAGAGATTTGAGAGAATATTACTAAACTGAGAGAGTATTACTAAACTGAGAGAATATTACTAAACTGAGAAAATATTACTAGACAAAGAGTATTACTAAACTGAGAGAGTATTACTAAACTGAGAGAATATTACTAAACTGAGAGAATATTACTAAACTGAGAGAGTTTTACTAAACTGAGAGAGTATTACTAACCTGAGAGAGTATTACTAAACTGAGAGAATATTACTAAACTGAGAGAATATTACTAAACTGAGAGAACTGAGAGAGCTGAGAGAATATTACTAAACTGAGAGAATATTACTAAACTGAGAGAATATTACTAAACTGAGAGAGTTTTACTAAACTAAGAGAGTTTTACTAAACTGAGAGAACTGAGAGAGCTGAGAGAATATTACTAAACTGAGAGAATATTACTAAACTGAGAGAATATTACTAAACTGAGAGAACTGAGAGAGCTGAGAGAATATTACTAAACTGAGAGAGTATTACTAAACTGAGAGAATATTACTAAACTGAGAGAACTGAGAGAGCTGAGAGAATATTAGTAAACTGAGAGAATATTACTAAACTGAGAAAATATTACTAAACTGAGAGAATATTACTAAACTGAGAGAACTGAGAGAGCTGAGAGAATATTACTAAACTGAGAGAATATTACTGACCTGAGAGAGTATTACTAAACTGAGAGAATTTACTAAACTGAGAGAATATTACTAAACTGAGAGAGTTTTACTAAACTGAGAGAGTATTACTAACCCGAGAGAGTATTACTAAACTGAGAGAATATTACTAAACTGAGAGAATATTACTAAACTGAGAGAATATTACTAAACTGAGAGAATATTACTAAACTGAGAGAACTGAGAGAGCTGAGAGAATATTACTAAACTGAGAGAATATTACTAAACTGAGAGAATATTACTAAACTGAGAGAACTGAGAGAGCTGAGAGAATATTACTAAACTGAGAGAATATTACTAAACTGAGAGAACTGAGAGATTTGAGAGAATATTACTAAACTGAGAGAGTATTACTAAACTGAGAGAATATTACTAAACTGAGAAAATATTACTAGACAAAGAGTATTACTAAACTGAGAGAGTATTACTAAATTGAGAGAATATTACTAAACTGAGAGAATATTACTAAACTGAGAGAGTTTTACTAAACTGAGAGGGTATTACTAACCTGAGAGAGTATTACTAAACTGAGAGAATATTACTAAACTGAGAGAATATTACTAAACTGAGAGAACTGAGAGAGCTGAGAGAATATTACTAAACTGAGAGAATATTACTAAACTGAGAGAATATTACTAAACTGAGAGAGTTTTACTAAACTAAGAGAGTTTTACTAAACTGAGAGAACTGAGAGAGCTGAGAGAATATTACTAAACTGAGAGAATATTACTAAACTGAGAGAATATTACTAAACTGAGAGAACTGAGAGAGCTGAGAGAATATTACTAAACTGAGAGAGTATTACTAAACTGAGAGAATATTACTAAACTGAGAGAACTGAGAGAGCTGAGAGAATATTAGTAAACTGAGAGAATATTACTAAACTGAGAAAATATTACTAAACTGAGAGAATATTACTAAACTGAGAGAACTGAGAGAGCTGAGAGAATATTACTAAACTGAGAGAATATTACTGACCTGAGAGAGTATTACTAAACTGAGAGAATTTACTAAACTGAGAGAATATTACTAACCCGAGAGAGTATTACTAAACTGAGAGAATATTACTAAACTGAGAGAATATTACTAAACTGAGAGAATATTACTAAACTGAGAGAACTGAGAGAGCTGAGAGAATATTACTAAACTGAGAGAATATTACTAAACTGAGAGAACTGAGAGAGCTGAGAGAATATTAGTAAACTGAGAGAATATTACTAAACTGAGAAAATATTACTAAACTGAGAGAATATTACTAAACTGAGAGAACTGCGCGAGCTGAGAGAATATTACTAAACTGAGAGAATATTACTAAACTGAGAGAATATTACTAAACTGAGAGAACTGAGAGAGCTGAGAGAATATTACTAAACTGAGAGAATATTACTAAACTGAGAAAATATTACTAAACTGAGAGAATATTACTAAACTGAGAGAACTGAGAGAGCTGAGAGAATATTACTAAACTGAGAGAATATTACTGACCTGAGAGAGTATTACTAAACTGAGAGAGTTTTACTAAACTGAGAGAGTATTACTAACCCGAGAGAGTATTACTAAACTGAGAGAATATTACTAAACTGAGAGAATATTACTAAACTGAGAGAATATTACTAAACTGAGAGAACTGAGAGAGCTGAGAGAATATTACTAAACTGAGAGAATATTACTAAACTGAGAGAACTGAGAGAGCTGAGAGAATATTAGTAAACTGAGAGAATATTACTAAACTGAGAAAATATTACTAAACTGAGAGAATATTACTAAACTGAGAGAACTGAGAGAGCTGAGAGAATATTACTAAACTGAGAGAATATTACTGACCTGATAGAGTATTACTAAACTGAGAGAATTTACTAAACTGAGAGAATATTACTAAACTGAGAGAGTATTACTAAACTGAGAGAATATTACTAAACTGAGAGAATATTACTAAACTGAGAGAGTATTACTAAACTGAGAGAATATTACTAAACTGAGAGAATATTACTAAACTGAGAGAATATTACTAAACTGAGAGAGTATTACTAAACTGAGAGAGTATTACTAAACTGAGAGAATATTTCTAAACTGAGAGAACTGAGAGAGCTGAGAGAATATTACTAAACTGAGAGAATATTACTAAACTGAGAGAATATTACTAAACTGAGAGAATATTACTAAGCTGAGAGAATATTACTAAACTGAGAGAGCTGAGAGAATATTACTAAACTGAGAGAATATTACTAAACTGAGAGAATATTACTAAACTGAGAGAGTACTACTAAACAGAGGGAGTATTACTAAACCGAGAGAGTATTACTAAACTGAGAGAATATTACTAAACTGAGAGAGCTGAGAGAGTATTACTAAACTGAGAGAATATTACTAAACTGAGAGAATATTACTAAACTGAGAGAGTATTACTAAACTGAGAGAGTATTACTAAACAGAGGGAGTATTACTAAACCGAGAGAGTATTAGTAAACATAGAGAGAATATTACTGAACTGAGAGAGTATTACTAAACTGAGAGAATATTACTAAACTGAGAGAGTATTACTAAACTGAGAGAATATTACTAAACTTAGAGAGTATTACTAAACTGAGAGAATATTACTAAACTGAGAGAATATTACTAAACTGAGAGAGTATTACTAAACTGAGAGAATATTACTAAACTGAGAGAATATTTCTAAACTGAGAGAACTGAGAGAGCTGAGAGAATATTACTAAACTGAGAGAATATTTCTAAACTGAGAGAGTATTACTAAACTGAGAGAGTATTACTAAACTGAGAGAATATTACTAAACTGAGAGAATATTTCTAAACTGAGAGAACTGAGAGAGCTGAGAGAATATTACTAAACTGAGAGAATATTACTAAACTGAGAGAACTGAGAGATTTGAGAGAATATTACTAAACTGAGAGAGTATTACTAAACTGAGAGAATATTACTAAACTGAGAAAATATTACTAGACAAAGAGTATTACTAAACTGAGAGAGTATTACTAAACTGAGAGAATATTACTAAACTGAGAGAATATTACTAAACTGAGAGAGTTTTACTAAACTGAGAGAGTATTACTAACCTGAGAGAGTATTACTAAACTGAGAGAATATTACTAAACTGAGAGAATATTACTAAACTGAGAGAACTGAGAGAGCTGAGAGAATATTACTAAACTGAGAGAATATTACTAAACTGAGAGAATATTACTAAACTGAGAGAGTTTTACTAAACTAAGAGAGTTTTACTAAACTGAGAGAACTGAGAGAGCTGAGAGAATATTACTAAACTGAGAGAATATTACTAAACTGAGAGAATATTACTAAACTGAGAGAACTGAGAGAGCTGAGAGAATATTACTAAACTGAGAGAGTATTACTAAACTGAGAGAATATTACTAAACTGAGAGAACTGAGAGAGCTGAGAGAATATTAGTAAACTGAGAGAATATTACTAAACTGAGAAAATATTACTAAACTGAGAGAATATTACTAAACTGAGAGAACTGAGAGAGCTGAGAGAATATTACTAAACTGAGAGAATATTACTGACCTGAGAGAGTATTACTAAACTGAGAGAATTTACTAAACTGAGAGAATATTACTAAACTGAGAGAGTTTTACTAAACTGAGAGAGTATTACTAACCCGAGAGAGTATTACTAAACTGAGAGAATATTACTAAACTGAGAGAATATTACTAAACTGAGAGAATATTACTAAACTGAGAGAACTGAGAGAGCTGAGAGAATATTACTAAACTGAGAGAATATTACTAAACTGAGAGAATATTACTAAACTGAGAGAACTGAGAGAGCTGAGAGAATATTACTAAACTGAGAGAATATTACTAAACTGAGAGAACTGAGAGATTTGAGAGAATATTACTAAACTGAGAGAGTATTACTAAACTGAGAGAATATTACTAAACTGAGAAAATATTACTAGACAAAGAGTATTACTAAACTGAGAGAGTATTACTAAACTGAGAGAATATTACTAAACTGAGAGAATATTACTAAACTGAGAGAGTTTTACTAAACTGAGAGAGTATTACTAACCTGAGAGAGTATTACTAAACTGAGAGAATATTACTAAACTGAGAGAATATTACTAAACTGAGAGAACTGAGAGAGCTGAGAGAATATTACTAAACTGAGAGAATATTACTAAACTGAGAGAATATTACTAAACTGAGAGAGTTTTACTAAACTAAGAGAGTTTTACTAAACTGAGAGAACTGAGAGAGCTGAGAGAATATTACTAAACTGAGAGAATATTACTAAACTGAGAGAATATTACTAAACTGAGAGAACTGAGAGAGCTGAGAGAATATTACTAAACTGAGAGAGTATTACTAAACTGAGAGAATATTACTAAACTGAGAGAACTGAGAGAGCTGAGAGAATATTAGTAAACTGAGAGAATATTACTAAACTGAGAAAATATTACTAAACTGAGAGAATATTACTAAACTGAGAGAACTGAGAGAGCTGAGAGAATATTACTAAACTGAGAGAATATTACTGACCTGAGAGAGTATTACTAAACTGAGAGAATTTACTAAACTGAGAGAATATTACTAACCCGAGAGAGTATTACTAAACTGAGAGAATATTACTAAACTGAGAGAATATTACTAAACTGAGAGAATATTACTAAACTGAGAGAACTGAGAGAGCTGAGAGAATATTACTAAACTGAGAGAATATTACTAAACTGAGAGAACTGAGAGAGCTGAGAGAATATTAGTAAACTGAGAGAATATTACTAAACTGAGAAAATATTACTAAACTGAGAGAATATTACTAAACTGAGAGAACTGAGAGAGCTGAGAGAATATTACTAAACTGAGAGAATATTACTAAACTGAGAGAATATTACTAAACTGAGAGAACTGAGAGAGCTGAGAGAATATTAGTAAACTGAGAGAATATTACTAAACTGAGAAAATATTACTAAACTGAGAGAATATTACTAAACTGAGAGAACTGAGAGAGCTGAGAGAATATTACTAAACTGAGAGAATATTACTGACCTGAGAGAGTATTACTAAACTGAGAGAGTTTTACTAAACTGAGAGAGTATTACTAACCCGAGAGAGTATTACTAAACTGAGAGAATATTACTAAACTGAGAGAATATTACTAAACTGAGAGAATATTACTAAACTGAGAGAACTGAGAGAGCTGAGAGAATATTACTAAACTGAGAGAATATTACTAAACTGAGAGAACTGAGAGAGCTGAGAGAATATTAGTAAACTGAGAGAATATTACTAAACTGAGAAAATATTACTAAACTGAGAGAATATTACTAAACTGAGAGAACTGAGAGAGCTGAGAGAATATTACTAAACTGAGAGAATATTACTGACCTGATAGAGTATTACTAAACTGAGAGAATTTACTAAACTGAGAGAATATTACTAAACTGAGAGAGTTTTACTAAACTGAGAGAGTATTACTAACCCGAGAGAGTATTACTAAACTGAGAGAATATTACTAAACTGAGAGAATATTACTAAACTGAGAGAATATTACTAAACTGAGAGAACTGAGAGAGCTGAGAGAATATTACTAAACTGAGAGAATATTACTAAACTGAGAGAATATTACTAAACTGAGAGAACTGAGAGAGCTGAGAGAATATTACTAAACAGAGAGTAATACTAAACTGAGAGAATATTACTAAACAGAGAGAATATTACTAAACTGAGAGAGTTTTACTAAACTGAGAGAGTATTACTAACCTGAGAGAGTATTACTAAACTGAGAGAATATTACTAAACTGAGAGAGTTTTACTAAACTGAGAGAGTATTACTAACCTGAGAGAGTATTACTAAACTGAGAGAATATTACTAAACTGAGAGAATATTACTAAACTGAGAGAATATTACTAAACTGAGAGAATATTACTAAACTGAGAGAATATTACTAAACTGAGAGAACTGAGAGAGCTGAGAGAATATTACTAAACTGAGAGAGTATTACTAAACTGAGAGAATATTACTAAACTGAGAGAACTGAGAGAGCTGAGAGAATATTAGTAAACTGAGAGAATATTACTAAACTGAGAAAATATTACTAAACTGAGAGAATATTACTAAACTGAGAGAACTGAGAGAGCTGAGAGAATATTACTAAACTGAGAGAATATTACTGACCTGAGAGAGTATTACTAAACTGAGAGAATTTACTAAACTGAGAGAATATTACTAAACTGAGAGAGTTTTACTAAACTGAGAGAGTATTACTAACCCGAGAGAGTATTACTAAACTGAGAGAATATTACTAAACTGAGAGAATATTACTAAACTGAGAGAATATTACTAAACTGAGAGAACTGAGAGAGCTGAGAGAATATTACTAAACTGAGAGAATATTTCTAAACTGAGAGAATATTACTAAACTGAGAGAACTGAGAGAGCTGAGAGAATATTACTAAACAGAGAGTAATACTAAACTGAGAGAATATTACTAAACAGAGAGAATATTACTAAACTGAGAGAGTTTTACTAAACTGAGAGAGTATTACTAACCTGAGAGAGTATTACTAAACTGAGAGAATATTACTAAACTGAGAGAATATTACTAAACTGAGAGAACTGAGAGAGCTGAGAGAATATTACTAAACTGAGAGAGTATTACTAAACTGAGAGAATATTACTAAACTGAGAGAACTGAGAGAGCTGAGAGAATATTAGTAAACTGAGAGAATATTACTAAACTGAGAAAATATTACTAAACTGAGAGAATATTACTAAACTGAGAGAACTGAGAGAGCTGAGAGAATATTACTAAACTGAGAGAATATTACTGACCTGAGAGAGTATTACTAAACTGAGAGAATTTACTAAACTGAGAGAATATTACTAAACTCAGAGAGTTTTACTAAACTGAGAGAGTATTACTAACCCGAGAGAGTATTACTAAACTGAGAGAATATTACTAAACTGAGAGAATATTACTAAACTGAGAGAATATTACTAAACTGAGAGAACTGAGAGAGCTGAGAGAATATTACTAAACTGAGAGAATATTACTAAACTGAGAGAATATTACTAAACTGAGAGAACTGAGAGAGCTGAGAGAATATTACTAAACAGAGAGTAATACTAAACTGAGAGAATATTACTAAACAGAGAGAATATTACTAAACTGAGAGAGTTTTACTAAACTGAGAGAGTATTACTAACCTGAGAGAGTATTACTAAACTGAGAGAATATTACTAAACTGAGAGAATATTACTAAACTGAGAGAACTGAGAGAGCTGAGAGAATATTACTAAACTGAGAGAATATTACAAAATTGAGAGAATATTACTAAACTGAGAGAACTGAGAGAGCTGAGAGAATATTACTAAACTGAGAGAGTAATACTAAACTGAGAGAATATTACTAAACTGAGAGAATATTACTAAACTGAGAGAATATTACTAAACTGAGAGAGTATTACTAAACTGAGAGAATATTACTAAACTGAGAGAATATTACTAAACTGAGAGAGTATTACTAAACTGAGAGAATATTACTAAACTGAGAGAATATTACTAAACTGAGAGAATATTACTAAACTGAGAGAGTATTACTAAACTGAGAGAGTATTACTAAACTGAGAGAATATTTCTAAACTGAGAGAACTGAGAGAGCTGAGAGAATATTACTAAACTGAGAGAATATTACTAAACTGAGAGAATATTACTAAACTGAGAGAATATTACTAAGCTGAGAGAATATTACTAAACTGAGAGAGAGAATATTACTAAACTGAGAGAATATTACTAAACTGAGAGAATATTACTAAACTGAGAGAGTACTACTAAACAGAGGGAGTATTACTAAACCGAGAGAGTATTACTAAACTGAGAGAATATTACTAAACTGAGAGAGCTGAGAGAGTATTACTAAACTGAGAGAATATTACTAAACTGAGAGAATATTACTAAACTGAGAGAGTATTACTAAACTGAGAGAGTATTACTAAACAGAGGGAGTATTACTAAACCGAGAGAGTATTAGTAAACATAGAGAGAATATTACTGAACTGAGAGAGTATTACTAAACTGAGAGAATATTACTAAACTGAGAGAGTATTACTAAACTGAGAGAATATTACTAAACTTAGAGAGTATTACTAAACTGAGAGAATATTACTAAACTGAGAGAATATTACTAAACTGAGAGAGTATTACTAAACTGAGAGAATATTACTAAACTGAGAGAATATTTCTAAACTGAGAGAACTGAGAGAGCTGAGAGAATATTACTAAACTGAGAGAATATTTCTAAACTGAGAGAGTATTACTAAACTGAGAGAGTATTACTAAACTGAGAGAATATTACTAAACTGAGAGAATATTTCTAAACTGAGAGAACTGAGAGAGCTGAGAGAATATTACTAAACTGAGAGAATATTACTAAACTGAGAGAACTGAGAGATTTGAGAGAATATTACTAAACTGAGAGAGTATTACTAAACTGAGAGAATATTACTAAACTGAGAAAATATTACTAGACAAAGAGTATTACTAAACTGAGAGAGTATTACTAAACTGAGAGAATATTACTAAACTGAGAGAATATTTCTAAACTGAGAGAACTGAGAGAGCTGAGAGAATATTACTAAACTTAGAGAGTATTACTAAACTGAGAGAATATTACTAAACTGAGAGAATATTACTAAACTGAGAGAGTATTACTAAACTGAGAGAATATTACTAAACTGAGAGAATATTTCTAAACTGAAAGAACTGAGAGAGCTGAGAGAATATTACTAAACTGAGAGAATATTTCTAAACTGAGAGAGTATTACTAAACTGAGAGAGTATTACTAAACTGAGAGAATATTACTAAACTGAGAGAATATTTCTAAACTGAGAGAACTGAGAGAGCTGAGAGAATATTACTAAACTGAGAGAATATTACTAAACTGAGAGAACTGAGAGATTTGAGAGAATATTACTAAACTGAGAGAGTATTACTAAACTGAGAGAATATTACTAAACTGAGAAAATATTACTAGACAAAGAGTATTACTAAACTGAGAGAGTATTACTAAACTGAGAGAATATTACTAAACTGAGAGAATATTACTAAACTGAGAGAGTTTTACTAAACTGAGAGAGTATTACTAACCTGAGAGAGTATTACTAAACTGAGAGAATATTACTAAACTGAGAGAATATTACTAAACTGAGAGAACTGAGAGAGCTGAGAGAATATTACTAAACTGAGAGAATATTACTAAACTGAGAGAATATTACTAAACTGAGAGAGTTTTACTAAACTAAGAGAGTTTTACTAAACTGAGAGAACTGAGAGAGCTGAGAGAATATTACTAAACTGAGAGAATATTACTAAACTGAGAGAATATTACTAAACTGAGAGAACTGAGAGAGCTGAGAGAATATTACTAAACTGAGAGAGTATTACTAAACTGAGAGAATATTACTAAACTGAGAGAACTGAGAGAGCTGAGAGAATATTAGTAAACTGAGAGAATATTACTAAACTGAGAAAATATTACTAAACTGAGAGAATATTACTAAACTGAGAGAACTGAGAGAGCTGAGAGAATATTACTAAACTGAGAGAATATTACTGACCTGAGAGAGTATTACTAAACTGAGAGAATTTACTAAACTGAGAGAATATTTCTAAACTGAGAGAGTTTTACTAAACTGAGAGAGTATTACTAACCCGAGAGAGTATTACTAAACTGAGAGAATATTACTAAACTGAGAGAATATTACTAAACTGAGAGAATATTACTAAACTGAGAGAACTGAGAGAGCTGAGAGAATATTACTAAACTGAGAGAATATTACTAAACTGAGAGAATATTACTAAACTGAGAGAACTGAGAGAGCTGAGAGAATATTACTAAACTGAGAGAATATTACTGACCTGAGAGAGTATTACTAAACTGAGAGAATTTACTAAACTGAGAGAATATTTCTAAACTGAGAGAACTGAGAGAGCTGAGAGAATATTACTAAACTGAGAGAATATTACTAAACTGAGAGAACTGAGAGATTTGAGAGAATATTACTAAACTGAGAGAGTATTACTAAACTGAGAGAATATTACTAAACTGAGAAAATATTACTAGACAAAGAGTATTACTAAACTGAGAGAGTATTACTAAACTGAGAGAATATTACTAAACTGAGAGAATATTACTAAACTGAGAGAGTTTTACTAAACTGAGAGAGTATTACTAACCTGAGAGAGTATTACTAAACTGAGAGAATATTACTAAACTGAGAGAATATTACTAAACTGAGAGAACTGAGAGAGCTGAGAGAATATTACTAAACTGAGAGAATATTACTAAACTGAGAGAATATTACTAAACTGAGAGAGTTTTACTAAACTAAGAGAGTTTTACTAAACTGAGAGAACTGAGAGAGCTGAGAGAATATTACTAAACTGAGAGAATATTACTAAACTGAGAGAATATTACTAAACTGAGAGAACTGAGAGAGCTGAGAGAATATTACTAAACTGAGAGAGTATTACTAAACTGAGAGAATATTACTAAACTGAGAGAACTGAGAGAGCTGAGAGAATATTAGTAAACTGAGAGAATATTACTAAACTGAGAAAATATTACTAAACTGAGAGAATATTACTAAACTGAGAGAACTGAGAGAGCTGAGAGAATATTACTAAACTGAGAGAATATTACTGACCTGAGAGAGTATTACTAAACTGAGAGAATTTACTAAACTGAGAGAATATTACTAAACTGAGAGAGTTTTACTAAACTGAGAGAGTATTACTAACCCGAGAGAGTATTACTAAACTGAGAGAATATTACTAAACTGAGAGAATATTACTAAACTGAGAGAATATTACTAAACTGAGAGAACTGAGAGAGCTGAGAGAATATTACTAAACTGAGAGAATATTACTAAACTGAGAGAATATTACTAAACTGAGAGAACTGAGAGAGCTGAGAGAATATTACTAAACTGAGAGAATATTACTAAACTGAGAGAACTGAGAGATTTGAGAGAATATTACTAAACTGAGAGAGTATTACTAAACTGAGAGAATATTACTAAACTGAGAAAATATTACTAGACAAAGAGTATTACTAAACTGAGAGAGTATTACTAAACTGAGAGAATATTACTAAACTGAGAGAATATTACTAAACTGAGAGAGTTTTACTAAACTGAGAGAGTATTACTAACCTGAGAGAGTATTACTAAACTGAGAGAATATTACTAAACTGAGAGAATATTACTAAACTGAGAGAACTGAGAGAGCTGAGAGAATATTACTAAACTGAGAGAATATTACTAAACTGAGAGAATATTACTAAACTGAGAGAGTTTTACTAAACTAAGAGAGTTTTACTAAACTGAGAGAACTGAGAGAGCTGAGAGAATATTACTAAACTGAGAGAATATTACTAAACTGAGAGAATATTACTAAACTGAGAGAACTGAGAGAGCTGAGAGAATATTACTAAACTGAGAGAGTATTACTAAACTGAGAGAATATTACTAAACTGAGAGAACTGAGAGAGCTGAGAGAATATTAGTAAACTGAGAGAATATTACTAAACTGAGAAAATATTACTAAACTGAGAGAATATTACTAAACTGAGAGAACTGAGAGAGCTGAGAGAATATTACTAAACTGAGAGAATATTACTGACCTGAGAGAGTATTACTAAACTGAGAGAATTTACTAAACTGAGAGAATATTACTAAACTGAGAGAGTATTACTAAACTGAGAGAATATTACTAAACTTAGAGAGTATTACTAAACTGAGAGAATATTACTAAACTGAGAGAATATTACTAAACTGAGAGAGTATTACTAAACTGAGAGAATATTACTAAACTGAGAGAATATTTCTAAACTGAGAGAACTGAGAGAGCTGAGAGAATATTACTAAACTGAGAGAATATTTCTAAACTGAGAGAGTATTACTAAACTGAGAGAGTATTACTAAACTGAGAGAATATTACTAAACTGAGAGAATATTTCTAAACTGAGAGAACTGAGAGAGCTGAGAGAATATTACTAAACTGAGAGAATATTACTAAACTGAGAGAACTGAGAGATTTGAGAGAATATTACTAAACTGAGAGAGTATTACTAAACTGAGAGAATATTACTAAACTGAGAAAATATTACTAGACAAAGAGTATTACTAAACTGAGAGAGTATTACTAAACTGAGAGAATATTACTAAACTGAGAGAATATTTCTAAACTGAGAGAACTGAGAGAGCTGAGAGAATATTACTAAACTTAGAGAGTATTACTAAACTGAGAGAATATTACTAAACTGAGAGAATATTACTAAACTGAGAGAGTATTACTAAACTGAGAGAATATTACTAAACTGAGAGAATATTTCTAAACTGAAAGAACTGAGAGAGCTGAGAGAATATTACTAAACTGAGAGAATATTTCTAAACTGAGAGAGTATTACTAAACTGAGAGAGTATTACTAAACTGAGAGAATATTACTAAACTGAGAGAATATTTCTAAACTGAGAGAACTGAGAGAGCTGAGAGAATATTACTAAACTGAGAGAATATTACTAAACTGAGAGAACTGAGAGATTTGAGAGAATATTACTAAACTGAGAGAGTATTACTAAACTGAGAGAATATTACTAAACTGAGAAAATATTACTAGACAAAGAGTATTACTAAACTGAGAGAGTATTACTAAACTGAGAGAATATTACTAAACTGAGAGAATATTACTAAACTGAGAGAGTTTTACTAAACTGAGAGAGTATTACTAACCTGAGAGAGTATTACTAAACTGAGAGAATATTACTAAACTGAGAGAATATTACTAAACTGAGAGAACTGAGAGAGCTGAGAGAATATTACTAAACTGAGAGAATATTACTAAACTGAGAGAATATTACTAAACTGAGAGAGTTTTACTAAACTAAGAGAGTTTTACTAAACTGAGAGAACTGAGAGAGCTGAGAGAATATTACTAAACTGAGAGAATATTACTAAACTGAGAGAATATTACTAAACTGAGAGAACTGAGAGAGCTGAGAGAATATTACTAAACTGAGAGAGTATTACTAAACTGAGAGAATATTACTAAACTGAGAGAACTGAGAGAGCTGAGAGAATATTAGTAAACTGAGAGAATATTACTAAACTGAGAAAATATTACTAAACTGAGAGAATATTACTAAACTGAGAGAACTGAGAGAGCTGAGAGAATATTACTAAACTGAGAGAATATTACTGACCTGAGAGAGTATTACTAAACTGAGAGAATTTACTAAACTGAGAGAATATTTCTAAACTGAGAGAGTTTTACTAAACTGAGAGAGTATTACTAACCCGAGAGAGTATTACTAAACTGAGAGAATATTACTAAACTGAGAGAATATTACTAAACTGAGAGAATATTACTAAACTGAGAGAACTGAGAGAGCTGAGAGAATATTACTAAACTGAGAGAATATTACTAAACTGAGAGAATATTACTAAACTGAGAGAACTGAGAGAGCTGAGAGAATATTACTAAACTGAGAGAATATTACTGACCTGAGAGAGTATTACTAAACTGAGAGAATTTACTAAACTGAGAGAATATTTCTAAACTGAGAGAACTGAGAGAGCTGAGAGAATATTACTAAACTGAGAGAATATTACTAAACTGAGAGAACTGAGAGATTTGAGAGAATATTACTAAACTGAGAGAGTATTACTAAACTGAGAGAATATTACTAAACTGAGAAAATATTACTAGACAAAGAGTATTACTAAACTGAGAGAGTATTACTAAACTGAGAGAATATTACTAAACTGAGAGAATATTACTAAACTGAGAGAGTTTTACTAAACTGAGAGAGTATTACTAACCTGAGAGAGTATTACTAAACTGAGAGAATATTACTAAACTGAGAGAATATTACTAAACTGAGAGAACTGAGAGAGCTGAGAGAATATTACTAAACTGAGAGAATATTACTAAACTGAGAGAATATTACTAAACTGAGAGAGTTTTACTAAACTAAGAGAGTTTTACTAAACTGAGAGAACTGAGAGAGCTGAGAGAATATTACTAAACTGAGAGAATATTACTAAACTGAGAGAATATTACTAAACTGAGAGAACTGAGAGAGCTGAGAGAATATTACTAAACTGAGAGAGTATTACTAAACTGAGAGAATATTACTAAACTGAGAGAACTGAGAGAGCTGAGAGAATATTAGTAAACTGAGAGAATATTACTAAACTGAGAAAATATTACTAAACTGAGAGAATATTACTAAACTGAGAGAACTGAGAGAGCTGAGAGAATATTACTAAACTGAGAGAATATTACTGACCTGAGAGAGTATTACTAAACTGAGAGAATTTACTAAACTGAGAGAATATTACTAAACTGAGAGAGTTTTACTAAACTGAGAGAGTATTACTAACCCGAGAGAGTATTACTAAACTGAGAGAATATTACTAAACTGAGAGAATATTACTAAACTGAGAGAATATTACTAAACTGAGAGAACTGAGAGAGCTGAGAGAATATTACTAAACTGAGAGAATATTACTAAACTGAGAGAATATTACTAAACTGAGAGAACTGAGAGAGCTGAGAGAATATTACTAAACTGAGAGAATATTACTAAACTGAGAGAACTGAGAGATTTGAGAGAATATTACTAAACTGAGAGAGTATTACTAAACTGAGAGAATATTACTAAACTGAGAAAATATTACTAGACAAAGAGTATTACTAAACTGAGAGAGTATTACTAAACTGAGAGAATATTACTAAACTGAGAGAATATTACTAAACTGAGAGAGTTTTACTAAACTGAGAGAGTATTACTAACCTGAGAGAGTATTACTAAACTGAGAGAATATTACTAAACTGAGAGAATATTACTAAACTGAGAGAACTGAGAGAGCTGAGAGAATATTACTAAACTGAGAGAATATTACTAAACTGAGAGAATATTACTAAACTGAGAGAGTTTTACTAAACTAAGAGAGTTTTACTAAACTGAGAGAACTGAGAGAGCTGAGAGAATATTACTAAACTGAGAGAATATTACTAAACTGAGAGAATATTACTAAACTGAGAGAACTGAGAGAGCTGAGAGAATATTACTAAACTGAGAGAGTATTACTAAACTGAGAGAATATTACTAAACTGAGAGAACTGAGAGAGCTGAGAGAATATTAGTAAACTGAGAGAATATTACTAAACTGAGAAAATATTACTAAACTGAGAGAATATTACTAAACTGAGAGAACTGAGAGAGCTGAGAGAATATTACTAAACTGAGAGAATATTACTGACCTGAGAGAGTATTACTAAACTGAGAGAATTTACTAAACTGAGAGAATATTACTAAACTGAGAGAGTTTTACTAAACTGAGAGAGTATTACTAACCCGAGAGAGTATTACTAAACTGAGAGAATATTACTAAACTGAGAGAATATTACTAAACTGAGAGAATATTACTAAACTGAGAGAACTGAGAGAGCTGAGAGAATATTACTAAACTGAGAGAATATTACTAAACTGAGAGAACTGAGAGAGCTGAGAGAATATTAGTAAACTGAGAGAATATTACTAAACTGAGAAAATATTACTAAACTGAGAGAATATTACTAAACTGAGAGAACTGAGAGAGCTGAGAGAATATTACTAAACTGAGAGAATATTACTGACCTGAGAGAGTATTACTAAACTGAGAGAATTTACTAAACTGAGAGAATATTACTAAACTGAGAGAGTTTTACTAAACTGAGAGAGTATTACTAACCCGAGAGAGTATTACTAAACTGAGAGAATATTACTAAACTGAGAGAATATTACTAAACTGAGAGAATATTACTAAACTGAGAGAACTGAGAGAGCTGAGAGAATATTACTAAACTGAGAGAATATTTCTAAACTGAGAGAATATTACTAAACTGAGAGAACTGAGAGAGCTGAGAGAATATTACTAAACAGAGAGTAATACTAAACTGAGAGAATATTACTAAACAGAGAGAATATTACTAAACTGAGAGAGTTTTACTAAACTGAGAGAGTATTACTAACCTGAGAGAGTATTACTAAACTGAGAGAATATTACTAAACTGAGAGAATATTACTAAACTGAGAGAACTGAGAGAGCTGAGAGAATATTACTAAACTGAGAGAGTATTACTAAACTGAGAGAATATTACTAAACTGAGAGAACTGAGAGAGCTGAGAGAATATTAGTAAACTGAGAGAATATTACTAAACTGAGAAAATATTACTAAACTGAGAGAATATTACTAAACTGAGAGAACTGAGAGAGCTGAGAGAATATTACTAAACTGAGAGAATATTACTGACCTGAGAGAGTATTACTAAACTGAGAGAATTTACTAAACTGAGAGAATATTACTAAACTCAGAGAGTTTTACTAAACTGAGAGAGTATTACTAACCCGAGAGAGTATTACTAAACTGAGAGAATATTACTAAACTGAGAGAATATTACTAAACTGAGAGAATATTACTAAACTGAGAGAACTGAGAGAGCTGAGAGAATATTACTAAACTGAGAGAATATTACTAAACTGAGAGAATATTACTAAACTGAGAGAACTGAGAGAGCTGAGAGAATATTACTAAACAGAGAGTAATACTAAACTGAGAGAATATTACTAAACAGAGAGAATATTACTAAACTGAGAGAGTTTTACTAAACTGAGAGAGTATTACTAACCTGAGAGAGTATTACTAAACTGAGAGAATATTACTAAACTGAGAGAATATTACTAAACTGAGAGAACTGAGAGAGCTGAGAGAATATTACTAAACTGAGAGAATATTACAAAATTGAGAGAATATTACTAAACTGAGAGAACTGAGAGAGCTGAGAGAATATTACTAAACTGAGAGAGTATTACTAAACTGAGAGAATATTACTAAACTGAGAGAATATTACTAAACTGAGAGAATATTACTAAACTGAGAGAGTATTACTAAACTGAGAGAATATTACTAAACTGAGAGAATATTACTAAACTGAGAGAGTATTACTAAACTGAGAGAATATTACTAAACTGAGAGAATATTACTAAACTGAGAGAGTATTACTAAACTGAGAGAGTATTACTAAACTGAGAGAATATTTCTAAACTGAGAGAACTGAGAGAGCTGAGAGAATATTACTAAACTGAGAGAATATTACTAAACTGAGAGAATATTACTAAACTGAGAGAATATTACTAAGCTGAGAGAATATTACTAAACTGAGAGAGCTGAGAGAATATTACTAAACTGAGAGAATATTACTAAACTGAGAGAATATTACTAAACTGAGAGAGTACTACTAAACAGAGGGAGTATTACTAAACCGAGAGAGTATTACTAAACTGAGAGAATATTACTAAACTGAGAGAGCTGAGAGAGTATTACTAAACTGAGAGAATATTACTAAACTGAGAGAATATTACTAAACTGAGAGAGTATTACTAAACTGGGAGAGTATTACTAAACAGAGGGAGTATTACTAAACCGAGAGAGTATTAGTAAACATAGAGAGAATATTACTGAACTGAGAGAGTATTACTAAACTGAGAGAATATTACTAAACTGAGAGAGAGAGTATTACTAAACTGAGAGAATATTACTAAACTTAGAGAGTATTACTAAACTGAGAGAATATTACTAAACTGAGAGAATATTACTAAACTGAGAGAGTATTACTAAACTGAGAGAATATTACTAAACTGAGAGAATATTTCTAAACTGAGAGAACTGAGAGAGCTGAGAGAATATTACTAAACTGAGAGAATATTTCTAAACTGAGAGAGTATTACTAAACTGAGAGAGTATTACTAAACTGAGAGAATATTACTAAACTGAGAGAATATTTCTAAACTGAGAGAACTGAGAGAGCTGAGAGAATATTACTAAACTGAGAGAATATTACTAAACTGAGAGAACTGAGAGATTTGAGAGAATATTACTAAACTGAGAGAGTATTACTAAACTGAGAGAATATTACTAAACTGAGAAAATATTACTAGACAAAGAGTATTACTAAACTGAGAGAGTATTACTAAACTGAGAGAATATTACTAAACTGAGAGAATATTACTAAACTGAGAGAGTTTTACTAAACTGAGAGAGTATTACTAACCTGAGAGAGTATTACTAAACTGAGAGAATATTACTAAACTGAGAGAATATTACTAAACTGAGAGAACTGAGAGAGCTGAGAGAATATTACTAAACTGAGAGAATATTACTAAACTGAGAGAATATTACTAAACTGAGAGAGTTTTACTAAACTAAGAGAGTTTTACTAAACTGAGAGAACTGAGAGAGCTGAGAGAATATTACTAAACTGAGAGAATATTACTAAACTGAGAGAATATTACTAAACTGAGAGAACTGAGAGAGCTGAGAGAATATTACTAAACTGAGAGAGTATTACTAAACTGAGAGAATATTACTAAACTGAGAGAACTGAGAGAGCTGAGAGAATATTAGTAAACTGAGAGAATATTACTAAACTGAGAAAATATTACTAAACTGAGAGAATATTACTAAACTGAGAGAACTGAGAGAGCTGAGAGAATATTACTAAACTGAGAGAATATTACTGACCTGAGAGAGTATTACTAAACTGAGAGAATTTACTAAACTGAGAGAATATTACTAAACTGAGAGAGTTTTACTAAACTGAGAGAATATTACTAAACTGAGAGAACTGAGAGAGCTGAGAGAATATTACTAAACTGAGAGAATATTACTAAACTGAGAGAATATTACTAAACTGAGAGAACTGAGAGAGCTGAGAGAATATTACTAAACTGAGAGAATATTACTAAACTGAGAGAACTGAGAGATTTGAGAGAATATTACTAAACTGAGAGAGTATTACTAAACTGAGAGAATATTACTAAACTGAGAAAATATTACTAGACAAAGAGTATTACTAAACTGAGAGAGTATTACTAAACTGAGAGAATATTACTAAACTGAGAGAATATTACTAAACTGAGAGAGTTTTACTAAACTGAGAGAGTATTACTAACCTGAGAGAGTATTACTAAACTGAGAGAATATTACTAAACTGAGAGAATATTACTAAACTGAGAGAACTGAGAGAGCTGAGAGAATATTACTAAACTGAGAGAATATTACTAAACTGAGAGAATATTACTAAACTGAGAGAGTTTTACTAAACTAAGAGAGTTTTACTAAACTGAGAGAACTGAGAGAGCTGAGAGAATATTACTAAACTGAGAGAATATTACTAAACTGAGAGAATATTACTAAACTGAGAGAACTGAGAGAGCTGAGAGAATATTACTAAACTGAGAGAGTATTACTAAACTTAGAGAATATTACTAAACTGAGAGAACTGAGAGAGCTGAGAGAATATTAGTAAACTGAGAGAATATTACTAAACTGAGAAAATATTACTAAACTGAGAGAATATTACTAAACTGAGAGAACTGAGAGAGCTGAGAGAATATTACTAAACTGAGAGAATATTACTGACCTGAGAGAGTATTACTAAACTGAGAGAATTTACTAAACTGAGAGAATATTACTAAACTGAGAGAGTTTTACTAAACTGAGAGAGTATTACTAACCCGAGAGAGTATTACTAAACTGAGAGAATATTACTAAACTGAGAGAATATTACTAAACTGAGAGAATATTACTAAACTGAGAGAACTGAGAGAGCTGAGAGAATATTACTAAACTGAGAGAATATTACTAAACTGAGAGAATATTACTAAACTGAGAGAACTGAGAGAGCTGAGAGAATATTACTAAACAGAGAGTAATACTAAACTGAGAGAATATTACTAAACAGAGAGAATATTACTAAACTGAGAGAGTTTTACTAAACTGAGAGAGTATTACTAACCTGAGAGAGTATTACTAAACTGAGAGAATATTACTAAACTGAGAGAATATTACTAAACTGAGAGAACTGAGAGAGCTGAGAGAATATTACTAAACTGAGAGAATATTACTAAACTGAGAGAATATTACTAAACTGAGAGAACTGAGAGAGCTGAGAGAATATTACTAAACTGAGAGAGTATTACTAAACTGAGAGAATATTACTAAACTGAGAGAACTGAGAGAGCTGAGAGAATATTAGTAAACTGAGAGAATATTACTAAACTGAGAAAATATTACTAAACTGAGAGAATATTACTAAACTGAGAGAACTGAGAGAGCTGAGAGAATATTACTAAACTGAGAGAATATTACTGACCTGAGAGAGTATTACTAAACTGAGAGAATTTACTAAACTGAGAGAATATTACTAAACTGAGAGAGTTTTACTAAACTGAGAGAGTATTACTAACCCGAGAGAGTATTACTAAACTGAGAGAATATTACTAAACTGAGAGAATATTACTAAACTGAGAGAATATTACTAAACTGAGAGAACTGAGAGAGCTGAGAGAATATTACTAAACTGAGAGAATATTTCTAAACTGAGAGAATATTACTAAACTGAGAGAACTGAGAGAGCTGAGAGAATATTACTAAACAGAGAGTAATACTAAACTGAGAGAATATTACTAAACAGAGAGAATATTACTAAACTGAGAGAATATTACTAAACTGAGAAAATATTAGTAAACTGAGAGAATATTACTAAACTGAGAAAATATTACTAAACTGAGAGAATATTACTAAACTGAGAGAACTGAGAGAGCTGAGAGAATATTACTAAACTGAGAGAATATTACTGACCTGAGAGAGTATTACTAAACTGAGAGAATTTACTAAACTGAGAGAATATTACTAAACTCAGAGAGTTTTACTAGACTGAGAGAGTATTACTAACCCGAGAGAGTATTACTAAACTGAGAGAATATTACTAAACTGAGAGAATATTACTAAACTGAGAGAATATTACTAAACTGAGAGAACTGAGAGAGCTGAGAGAATATTACTAAACTGAGAGAATATTACTAAACTGAGAGAATATTACTAAACTGAGAGAACTGAGAGAGCTGAGAGAATATTACTAAACAGAGAGTAATACTAAACTGAGAGAATATTACTAAACAGAGAGAATATTACTAAACTGAGAGAGTTTTACTAAACTGAGAGAGTATTACTAACCTGAGAGAGTATTACTAAACTGAGAGAATATTACTAAACTGAGAGAATATTACTAAACTGAGAGAACTGAGAGAGCTGAGAGAATATTACTAAACTGAGAGAATATTACAAAATTGAGAGAATATTACTAAACTGAGAGAACTGAGAGAGCTGAGAGAATATTACTAAACTGAGAGAGTATTACTAAACTGAGAGAATATTACTAAACTGAGAGAATATTACTAAACTGAGAGAATATTACTAAACTGAGAGAGTATTACTAAACTGAGAGAATATTACTAAACTGAGAGAATATTACTAAACTGAGAGAGTATTACTAAACTGAGAGAATATTACTAAACTGAGAGAATATTACTAAACTGAGAGAATATTACTAAACTGAGAGAGTATTACTAAACTGAGAGAGTATTACTAAACTGAGAGAATATTTCTAAACTGAGAGAACTGAGAGAGCTGAGAGAATATTACTAAACTGAGAGAATATTACTAAACTGAGAGAACTGAGAGATTTGAGAGAATATTACTAAACTGAGAGAGTATTACTAAACTGAGAGAATATTACTAAACTGAGAAAATATTACTAGACAAAGAGTATTACTAAACTGATAGAGTATTACTAAACTGAGAGAATATTACTAAACTGAGAGAATATTACTAAACTGAGAGAGTTTTACTAAACTGAGAGAGTATTACTAACCTGAGAGAGTATTACTAAACTGAGAGAATATTACTAAACTGAGAGAACTGAGAGAGCTGAGAGAATATTACTAAACTGAGAGAATATTACTAAACTGAGAGAATATTACTAAACTGAGAGAGTTTTACTAAACTAAGAGAGTTTTACTAAACTGAGAGAACTGAGAGAGCTGAGAGAATATTACTAAACTGAGAGAATATTACTAAACTGAGAGAATATTACTAAACTGAGAGAACTGAGAGAGCTGAGAGAATATTACTAAACTGAGAGAGTATTACTAAACTGAGAGAATATTACTAAACTGAGAGAACTGAGAGAGCTGAGAGAATATTAGTAAACTGAGAGAATATTACTAAACTGAGAAAATATTACTAAACTGAGAGAATATTACTAAACTGAGAGAACTGAGAGAGCTGAGAGAATATTACTAAACTGAGAGAATATTACTGACCTGAGAGAGTATTACTAAACTGAGAGAATTTACTAAACTGAGAGAATATTACTAAACTGAGAGAGTTTTACTAAACTGAGAGAGTATTACTAACCCGAGAGAGTATTACTAAACTGAGAGAATATTACTAAACTGAGAGAATATTACTAAACTGAGAGAATATTACTAAACTGAGAGAACTGAGAGAGCTGAGAGAATATTACTAAACTGAGAGAATATTACTAAACTGAGAGAATATTACTAAACTGAGAGAACTGAGAGAGCTGAGAGAATATTACTAAACTGAGAGAATATTACTAAACTGAGAGAACTGAGAGATTTGAGAGAATATTACTAAACTGAGAGAGTATTACTAAACTGAGAGAATATTACTAAACTGAGAAAATATTACTAGACAAAGAGTATTACTAAACTGAGAGAGTATTACTAAACTGAGAGAATATTACTAAACTGAGAGAATATTACTAAACTGAGAGAGTTTTACTAAACTGAGAGAGTATTACTAACCTGAGAGAGTATTACTAAACTGAGAGAATATTACTAAACTGAGAGAATATTACTAAACTGAGAGAACTGAGAGAGCTGAGAGAATATTACTAAACTGAGAGAATATTACTAAACTGAGAGAATATTACTAAACTGAGAGAGTTTTACTAAACTAAGAGAGTTTTACTAAACTGAGAGAACTGAGAGAGCTGAGAGAATATTACTAAACTGAGAGAATATTACTAAACTGAGAGAATATTACTAAACTGAGAGAACTGAGAGAGCTGAGAGAATATTACTAAACTGAGAGAGTATTACTAAACTGAGAGAATATTACTAAACTGAGAGAACTGAGAGAGCTGAGAGAATATTAGTAAACTGAGAGAATATTACTAAACTGAGAAAATATTACTAAACTGAGAGAATATTACTAAACTGAGAGAACTGAGAGAGCTGAGAGAATATTACTAAACTGAGAGAATATTACTGACCTGAGAGAGTATTACTAAACTGAGAGAATTTACTAAACTGAGAGAATATTACTAAACTGAGAGAGTTTTACTAAACTGAGAGAGTATTACTAACCCGAGAGAGTATTACTAAACTGAGAGAATATTACTAAACTGAGAGAATATTACTAAACTGAGAGAATATTACTAAACTGAGAGAACTGAGAGAGCTGAGAGAATATTACTAAACTGAGAGAATATTACTAAACTGAGAGAATATTACTAAACTGAGAGAACTGAGAGAGCTGAGAGAATATTACTAAACAGAGAGTAATACTAAACTGAGAGAATATTACTAAACAGAGAGAATATTACTAAACTGAGAGAGTTTTACTAAACTGAGAGAGTATTACTAACCTGAGAGAGTATTACTAAACTGAGAGAATATTACTAAACTGAGAGAATATTACTAAACTGAGAGAACTGAGAGAGCTGAGAGAATATTACTAAACTGAGAGAATATTACTAAACTGAGAGAATATTACTAAACTGAGAGAGTATTACTAAACTGAGAGAATATTACTAAACTGAGAGAATATTACTAAACTGAGAGAATATTACTAAACTGAGAGAGTATTACTAAACTGAGAGAGTATTACTAAACTGAGAGAATATTTCTAAACTGAGAGAACTGAGAGAGCTGAGAGAATATTACTAAACTGAGAGAATATTACTAAACTGAGAGAACTGAGAGATTTGAGAGAATATTACTAAACTGAGAGAGTATTACTAAACTGAGAGAATATTACTAAACTGAGAAAATATTACTAGACAAAGAGTATTACTAAACTGAGAGAGTATTACTAAACTGAGAGAATATTACTAAACTGAGAGAATATTACTAAACTGAGAGAGTTTTACTAAACTGAGAGAGTATTACTAACCTGAGAGAGTATTACTAAACTGAGAGAATATTACTAAACTGAGAGAATATTACTAAACTGAGAGAACTGAGAGAGCTGAGAGAATATTACTAAACTGAGAGAATATTACTAAACTGAGAGAATATTACTAAACTGAGAGAGTTTTACTAAACTAAGAGAGTTTTACTAAACTGAGAGAACTGAGAGAGCTGAGAGAATATTACTAAACTGAGAGAATATTACTAAACTGAGAGAATAATACTAAACTGAGAGAACTGAGAGAGCTGAGAGAATATTACTAAACTGAGAGAGTATTACTAAACTGAGAGAATATTACTAAACTGAGAGAACTGAGAGAGCTGAGAGAATATTAGTAAACTGAGAGAATATTACTAAACTGAGAAAATATTACTAAACTGAGAGAATATTACTAAACTGAGAGAACTGAGAGAGCTGAGAGAATATTACTAAACTGAGAGAATATTACTGACCTGAGAGAGTATTACTAAACTGAGAGAATTTACTTAACTGAGAGAACTGAGAGAGCTGAGAGAATATTACTAAACTGAGAGAGTATTACTAAACTGAGAGAATATTACTAAACTGAGAGAACTGAGAGAGCTGAGAGAATATTAGTAAACTGAGAGAATATTACTAAACTGAGAAAATATTACTAAACTGAGAGAATATTACTAAACTGAGAGAACTGAGAGAGCTGAGAGAATATTACTAAACTGAGAGAATATTACTGACCTGAGAGAGTATTACTAAACTGAGAGAATTTACTAAACTGAGAGAATATTACTAAACTGAGAGAGTTTTACTAAACTGAGAGAGTATTACTAACCCGAGAGAGTATTACTAAACTGAGAGAATATTACTAAACTGAGAGAATATTACTAAACTGAGAGAATATTACTAAACTGAGAGAACTGAGAGAGCTGAGAGAATATTACTAAACTGAGAGAATATTACTAAACTGAGAGAATATTACTAAACTGAGAGAACTGAGAGAGCTGAGAGAATATTACTAAACTGAGAGAATATTACTAAACTGAGAGAACTGAGAGATTTGAGAGAATATTACTAAACTGAGAGAGTATTACTAAACTGAGAGAATATTACTAAACTGAGAAAATATTACTAGACAAAGAGTATTACTAAACTGAGAGAGTATTACTAAACTGAGAGAATATTACTAAACTGAGAGAATATTACTAAACTGAGAGAGTTTTACTAAACTGAGAGAGTATTACTAACCTGAGAGAGTATTACTAAACTGAGAGAATATTACTAAACTGAGAGAATATTACTAAACTGAGAGAACTGAGAGAGCTGAGAGAATATTACTAAACTGAGAGAATATTACTAAACTGAGAGAATATTACTAAACTGAGAGAGTTTTACTAAACTAAGAGAGTTTTACTAAACTGAGAGAACTGAGAGAGCTGAGAGAATATTACTAAACTGAGAGAATATTACTAAACTGAGAGAATATTACTAAACTGAGAGAACTGAGAGAGCTGAGAGAATATTACTAAACTGAGAGAGTATTACTAAACTGAGAGAATATTACTAAACTGAGAGAACTGAGAGAGCTGAGAGAATATTAGTAAACTGAGAGAATATTACTAAACTGAGAAAATATTACTAAACTGAGAGAATATTACTAAACTGAGAGAACTGAGAGAGCTGAGAGAATATTACTAAACTGAGAGAATATTACTGACCTGAGAGAGTATTACTAAACTGAGAGAATTTACTAAACTGAGAGAATATTACTAAACTGAGAGAGTTTTACTAAACTGAGAGAGTATTACTAACCCGAGAGAGTATTACTAAACTGAGAGAATATTACTAAACTGAGAGAATATTACTAAACTGAGAGAATATTACTAAACTGAGAGAACTGAGAGAGCTGAGAGAATATTACTAAACTGAGAGAATATTACTAAACTGAGAGAATATTACTAAACTGAGAGAACTGAGAGAGCTGAGAGAATATTACTAAACAGAGAGTAATACTAAACTGAGAGAATATTACTAAACAGAGAGAATATTACTAAACTGAGAGAGTTTTACTAAACTGAGAGAGTATTACTAACCTGAGAGAGTATTACTAAACTGAGAGAATATTACTAAACTGAGAGAATATTACTAAACTGAGAGAACTGAGAGAGCTGAGAGAATATTACTAAACTGAGAGAATATTACTAAACTGAGAGAATATTACTAAACTGAGAGAGTATTACTAAACTGAGAGAATATTACTAAACTGAGAGAATATTACTAAACTGAGAGAATATTACTAAACTGAGAGAGTATTACTAAACTGAGAGAGTATTACTAAACTGAGAGAATATTTCTAAACTGAGAGAACTGAGAGAGCTGAGAGAATATTACTAAACTGAGAGAATATTACTAAACTGAGAGAACTGAGAGATTTGAGAGAATATTACTAAACTGAGAGAGTATTACTAAACTGAGAGAATATTACTAAACTGAGAAAATATTACTAGACAAAGAGTATTACTAAACTGAGAGAGTATTACTAAACTGAGAGAATATTACTAAACTGAGAGAATATTACTAAACTGAGAGAGTTTTACTAAACTGAGAGAGTATTACTAACCTGAGAGAGTATTACTAAACTGAGAGAATATTACTAAACTGAGAGAATATTACTAAACTGAGAGAACTGAGAGAGCTGAGAGAATATTACTAAACTGAGAGAATATTACTAAACTGAGAGAATATTACTAAACTGAGAGAGTTTTACTAAACTAAGAGAGTTTTACTAAACTGAGAGAACTGAGAGAGCTGAGAGAATATTACTAAACTGAGAGAATATTACTAAACTGAGAGAATAATACTAAACTGAGAGAACTGAGAGAGCTGAGAGAATATTACTAAACTGAGAGAGTATTACTAAACTGAGAGAATGTTACTAAACTGAGAGAACTGAGAGAGCTGAGAGAATATTAGTAAACTGAGAGAATATTACTAAACTGAGAAAATATTACTAAACTGAGAGAATATTACTAAACTGAGAGAACTGAGAGAGCTGAGAGAATATTACTAAACTGAGAGAATATTACTGACCTGAGAGAGTATTACTAAACTGAGAGAATTTACTAAACTGAGAGAATATTACTAAACTGAGAGAGTTTTACTAAACTGAGAGAGTATTACTAACCCGAGAGAGTATTACTAAACTGAGAGAATATTACTAAACTGAGAGAATATTACTAAACTGAGAGAATATTACTAAACTGAGAGAACTGAGAGAGCTGAGAGAATATTACTAAACTGAGAGAATATTACTAAACTGAGAGAATATTACTAAACTGAGAGAACTGAGAGAGCTGAGAGAATATTACTAAACTGAGAGAATATTACTAAACTGAGAGAACTGAGAGATTTGAGAGAATATTACTAAACTGAGAGAGTATTACTAAACTGAGAGAATATTACTAAACTGAGAAGATATTACTAGACAAAGAGTATTACTAAACTGAGAGAGTATTACTAAACTGAGAGAATATTATTAAACTGAGAGAATATTACTAAACTGAGAGAATATTACTAAACTGAGAGAGTATTACTAACCTGAGAGAGTATTACTAAACTGAGAGAATATTACTAAACTGAGAGAATATTACTAAACTGAGAGAACTGAGAGAGCTGAGAGAATATTACTAAACTGAGAGAATATTACTAAACTGAGAGAATATTACTAAACTGAGAGAGTTTTACTAAACTAAGAGAGTTTTACTAAACTGAGAGAACTGAGAGAGCTGAGAGAATATTACTAAACTGAGAGAATATTACTAAACTGAGAGAATATTACTAAACTGAGAGAACTGAGAGAGCTGAGAGAATATTACTAAACTGAGAGAGTATTACTAAACTGAGAGAATATTACTAAACTGAGAGAACTGAGAGAGCTGAGAGAATATTAGTAAACTGAGAGAATATTACTAAACTGAGAAAATATTACTAAACTGAGAGAATATTACTAAACTGAGAGAACTGAGAGAGCTGAGAGAATATTACTAAACTGAGAGAATATTACTGACCTGAGAGAGTATTACTAAACTGAGAGAATTTACTAAACTGAGAGAATATTACTAAACTGAGAGAGTTTTACTAAACTGAGAGAGTATTACTAACCCGAGAGAGTATTACTAAACTGAGAGAATATTACTAAACTGAGAGAATATTACTAAACTGAGAGAATATTACTAAACTGAGAGAACTGAGAGAGCTGAGAGAATATTACTAAACTGAGAGAATATTACTAAACTGAGAGAATATTACTAAACTGAGAGAACTGAGAGAGCTGAGAGAATATTACTAAACAGAGAGTAATACTAAACTGAGAGAATATTACTAAACAGAGAGAATATTACTAAACTGAGAGAGCTTTACTAAACTGAGAGAGTATTACTAACCCGAGAGAGTATTACTAAACTGAGAGAATATTACTAAACTGAGAGAGTATTACTAAACTGAGAGAACTGAGAGAGCTGAGAGAATATTACTAAACTGAGAGAATATTACTAAACTGAGAGAATATTACTAAACTGAGAGAGTTTTACTAAACTAAGAGAGTTTTACTAAACTGAGAGAACTGAGAGAGCTGAGAGAATATTACTAAACTGAGAGAATATTACTAAACTGAGAGAATAATACTAAACTGAGAGAACTGAGAGAGCTGAGAGAATATTACTAAACTGAGAGAGTATTACTAAACTGAGAGAATATTACTAAACTGAGAGAACTGAGAGAGCTGAGAGAATATTAGTAAACTGAGAGAATATTACTAAACTGAGAAAATATTACTAAACTGAGAGAATATTACTAAACTGAGAGAACTGAGAGAGCTGAGAGAATATTACTAAACTGAGAGAATATTACTAAACTGAGAGAATATTACTAAACTGAGAGAGTATTACTAAACTGAGAGAATATTACTAAACTGAGAGAATATTACTAAACTGAGAGAATATTACTAAACTGAGAGAGTATTACTAAACTGAGAGAGTATTACTAAACTGAGAGAATATTTCTAAACTGAGAGAACTGAGAGAGCTGAGAGAATATTACTAAACTGAGAGAATATTACTAAACTGAGAGAACTGAGAGATTTGAGAGAATATTACTAAACTGAGAGAGTATTACTAAACTGAGAGAATATTACTAAACTGAGAAAATATTACTAGACAAAGAGTATTACTAAACTGAGAGAGTATTACTAAACTGAGAGAATATTACTAAACTGAGAGAATATTACTAAACTGAGAGAGTTTTACTAAACTGAGAGAGTATTACTAACCTGAGAGAGTATTACTAAACTGAGAGAATATTACTAAACTGAGAGAATATTACTAAACTGAGAGAACTGAGAGAGCTGAGAGAATATTACTAAACTGAGAGAATATTACTAAACTGAGAGAATATTACTAAACTGAGAGAGTTTTACTAAACTAAGAGAGTTTTACTAAACTGAGAGAACTGAGAGAGCTGAGAGAATATTACTAAACTGAGAGAATATTACTAAACTGAGAGAATAATACTAAACTGAGAGAACTGAGAGAGCTGAGAGAATATTACTAAACTGAGAGAGTATTACTAAACTGAGAGAATGTTACTAAACTGAGAGAACTGAGAGAGCTGAGAGAATATTAGTAAACTGAGAGAATATTACTAAACTGAGAAAATATTACTAAACTGAGAGAATATTACTAAACTGAGAGAACTGAGAGAGCTGAGAGAATATTACTAAACTGAGAGAATATTACTGACCTGAGAGAGTATTACTAAACTGAGAGAATTTACTAAACTGAGAGAATATTACTAAACTGAGAGAGTTTTACTAAACTGAGAGAGTATTACTAACCCGAGAGAGTATTACTAAACTGAGAGAATATTACTAAACTGAGAGAATATTACTAAACTGAGAGAATATTACTAAACTGAGAGAACTGAGAGAGCTGAGAGAATATTACTAAACTGAGAGAATATTACTAAACTGAGAGAATATTACTAAACTGAGAGAACTGAGAGAGCTGAGAGAATATTACTAAACTGAGAGAATATTACTAAACTGAGAGAACTGAGAGATTTGAGAGAATATTACTAAACTGAGAGAGTATTACTAAACTGAGAGAATATTACTAAACTGAGAAGATATTACTAGACAAAGAGTATTACTAAACTGAGAGAGTATTACTAAACTGAGAGAATATTATTAAACTGAGAGAATATTACTAAACTGAGAGAGTTTTACTAAACTGAGAGAGTATTACTAACCTGAGAGAGTATTACTAAACTGAGAGAATATTACTAAACTGAGAGAATATTACTAAACTGAGAGAACTGAGAGAGCTGAGAGAATATTACTAAACTGAGAGAATATTACTAAACTGAGAGAATATTACTAAACTGAGAGAGTTTTACTAAACTAAGAGAGTTTTACTAAACTGAGAGAACTGAGAGAGCTGAGAGAATATTACTAAACTGAGAGAATATTACTAAACTGAGAGAATATTACTAAACTGAGAGAACTGAGAGAGCTGAGAGAATATTACTAAACTGAGAGAGTATTACTAAACTGAGAGAATATTACTAAACTGAGAGAACTGAGAGAGCTGAGAGAATATTAGTAAACTGAGAGAATATTACTAAACTGAGAAAATATTACTAAACTGAGAGAATATTACTAAACTGAGAGAACTGAGAGAGCTGAGAGAATATTACTAAACTGAGAGAATATTACTGACCTGAGAGAGTATTACTAAACTGAGAGAATTTACTAAACTGAGAGAATATTACTAAACTGAGAGAGTTTTACTAAACTGAGAGAGTATTACTAACCCGAGAGAGTATTACTAAACTGAGAGAATATTACTAAACTGAGAGAATATTACTAAACTGAGAGAATATTACTAAACTGAGAGAACTGAGAGAGCTGAGAGAATATTACTAAACTGAGAGAATATTACTAAACTGAGAGAATATTACTAAACTGAGAGAACTGAGAGAGCTGAGAGAATATTACTAAACAGAGAGTAATACTAAACTGAGAGAATATTACTAAACAGAGAGAATATTACTAAACTGAGAGAGCTTTACTAAACTGAGAGAGTATTACTAACCTGAGAGAGTATTACTAAACTGAGAGAATATTACTAAACTGAGAGAATATTACTAAACTGAGAGAACTGAGAGAGCTGAGAGAATATTACTAAACTGAGAGAATATTACTAAACTGAGAGAATATTACTAAACTGAGAGAGTTTTACTAAACTAAGAGAGTTTTACTAAACTGAGAGAACTGAGAGAGCTGAGAGAATATTACTAAACTGAGAGAATATTACTAAACTGAGAGAATAATACTAAACTGAGAGAACTGAGAGAGCTGAGAGAATATTACTAAACTGAGAGAGTATTACTAAACTGAGAGAATATTACTAAACTGAGAGAACTGAGAGAGCTGAGAGAATATTAGTAAACTGAGAGAATATTACTAAACTGAGAAAATATTACTAAACTGAGAGAATATTACTAAACTGAGAGAACTGAGAGAGCTGAGAGAATATTACTAAACTGAGAGAATATTACTGACCTGAGAGAGTATTACTAAACTGAGAGAATTTACTAAACTGAGAGAATATTACTAAACTGAGAGAGTTTTACTAAACTGAGAGAGTATTACTAACCCGAGAGAGTATTACTAAACTGAGAGAATATTACTAAACTGAGAGAATATTACTAAACTGAGAGAATATTACTAAACTGAGAGAACTGAGAGAGCTGAGAGAATATTACTAAACTGAGAGAATATTACTAAACTGAGAGAATATTACTAAACTGAGAGAACTGAGAGAGCTGAGAGAATATTACTAAACTGAGAGAATATTACTAAACTGAGAGAACTGAGAGATTTGAGAGAATATTACTAAACTGAGAGAGTATTACTAAACTGAGAGAATATTACTAAACTGAGAAAATATTACTAGACAAAGAGTATTACTAAACTGAGAGAGTATTACTAAACTGAGAGAATATTACTAAACTGAGAGAATATTACTAAACTGAGAGAGTTTTACTAAACTGAGAGAGTATTACTAACCTGAGAGAGTATTACTAAACTGAGAGAATATTACTAAACTGAGAGAATATTACTAAACTGAGAGAACTGAGAGAGCTGAGAGAATATTACTAAACTGAGAGAATATTACTAAACTGAGAGAATATTACTAAACTGAGAGAGTTTTACTAAACTAAGAGAGTTTTACTAAACTGAGAGAACTGAGAGAGCTGAGAGAATATTACTAAACTGAGAGAATATTACTAAACTGAGAGAATATTACTAAACTGAGAGAACTGAGAGAGCTGAGAGAATATTACTAAACTGAGAGAGTATTACTAAACTGAGAGAATATTACTAAACTGAGAGAACTGAGAGAGCTGAGAGAATATTAGTAAACTGAGAGAATATTACTAAACTGAGAAAATATTACTAAACTGAGAGAATATTACTAAACTGAGAGAACTGAGAGAGCTGAGAGAATATTACTGACCTGAGAGAGTATTACTAAACTGAGAGAATTTACTAAACTGAGAGAATATTACTAAACTGAGAGAGTTTTACTAAACTGAGAGAGTATTACTAACCCGAGAGAGTATTACTAAACTGAGAGAATATTACTAAACTGAGAGAATATTACTAAACTGAGAGAATATTACTAAACTGAGAGAACTGAGAGAGCTGAGAGAATATTACTAAACTGAGAGAATATTACTAAACTGAGAGAATATTACTAAACTGATAGAACTGAGAGAGCTGAGAGAATATTACTAAACAGAGAGTAATACTAAACTGAGAGAATATTACTAAACAGAGAGAATATTACTAAACTGAGAGAGTTTTACTAAACTGAGAGAGTATTACTAACCTGAGAGAGTATTACTAAACTGAGAGAATATTACTAAACTGAGAGAATATTACTAAACTGAGAGAACTGAGAGAGCTGAGAGAATATTACTAAACTGAGAGAATATTACTAAACTGAGAGAATATTACTAAACTGAGAGAACTGAGAGAGCTGAGAGAATATTACTAAACTGAGAGAGTATTACTAAACTGAGAGAATATTACTAAACTGAGAGAACTGAGAGAGCTGAGAGAATATTAGTAAACTGAGAGAATATTACTAAACTGAGAAAATATTACTAAACTGAGAGAATATTACTAAACTGAGAGAACTGAGAGAGCTGAGAGAATATTACTAAACTGAGAGAATATTACTGACCTGAGAGAGTATTACTAAACTGAGAGAATTTACTAAACTGAGAGAATATTACTAAACTGAGAGAGTTTTACTAAACTGAGAGAGTATTACTAACCCGAGAGAGTATTACTAAACTGAGAGAATATTACTAAACTGAGAGAATATTACTAAACTGAGAGAATATTACTAAACTGAGAGAACTGAGAGAGCTGAGAGAATATTACTAAACTGAGAGAATATTACTAAACTGAGAGAACTGAGAGAGCTGAGAGAATACTACTAAACAGAGAGTAATACTAAACTGAGAGAGTATTACTAACCTGAGAGAGTATTACTAAACTGAGAGAATATTACTAAACTGAGAGAATATTACTAAACTGAGAGAACTGAGAGAGCTGAGAGAATATTACTAAACTGAGAGAATATTACTAAACTGAGAGAATATTACTAAACTGAGAGAGTATTACTAAACTGAGAGAATATTACTAAACTGAGAGAATATTACTAAACTGAGAGAATATTACTAAACTGAGAGAGTATTACTAAACTGAGAGAGTATTACTAAACTGAGAGAATATTTCTAAACTGAGAGAACTGAGAGAGCTGAGAGAATATTACTAAACTGAGAGAATATTACTAAACTGAGAGAACTGAGAGATTTGAGAGAATATTACTAAACTGAGAGAGTATTACTAAACTGAGAGAATATTACTAAACTGAGAAAATATTACTAGACAAAGAGTATTACTAAACTGAGAGAGTATTACTAAACTGAGAGAATATTACTAAACTGAGAGAATATTACTAAACTGAGAGAGTTTTACTAAACTGAGAGAGTATTACTAACCTGAGAGAGTATTACTAAACTGAGAGAATATTACTAAACTGAGAGAATATTACTAAACTGAGAGAACTGAGAGAGCTGAGAGAATATTACTAAACTGAGAGAATATTACTAAACTGAGAGAATATTACTAAACTGAGAGAGTTTTACTAAACTAAGAGAGTTTTACTAAACTGAGAGAACTGAGAGAGCTGAGAGAATATTACTAAACTGAGAGAATATTACTAAACTGAGAGAATAATACTAAACTGAGAGAACTGAGAGAGCTGAGAGAATATTACTAAACTGAGAGAGTATTACTAAACTGAGAGAATGTTACTAAACTGAGAGAACTGAGAGAGCTGAGAGAATATTAGTAAACTGAGAGAATATTACTAAACTGAGAAAATATTACTAAACTGAGAGAATATTACTAAACTGAGAGAACTGAGAGAGCTGAGAGAATATTACTAAACTGAGAGAATATTACTGACCTGAGAGAGTATTACTAAACTGAGAGAATTTACTAAACTGAGAGAATATTACTAAACTGAGAGAGTTTTACTAAACTGAGAGAGTATTACTAACCCGAGAGAGTATTACTAAACTGAGAGAATATTACTAAACTGAGAGAATATTACTAAACTGAGAGAATATTACTAAACTGAGAGAACTGAGAGAGCTGAGAGAATATTACTAAACTGAGAGAATATTACTAAACTGAGAGAATATTACTAAACTGAGAGAACTGAGAGAGCTGAGAGAATATTACTAAACTGAGAGAATATTACTAAACTGAGAGAACTGAGAGATTTGAGAGAATATTACTAAACTGAGAGAGTATTACTAAACTGAGAGAATATTACTAAACTGAGAAAATATTACTAGACAAAGAGTATTACTAAACTGAGAGAGTATTACTAAACTGAGAGAATATTACTAAACTGAGAGAATATTACTAAACTGAGAGAGTTTTACTAAACTGAGAGAGTATTACTAACCTGAGAGAGTATTACTAAACTGAGAGAATATTACTAAACTGAGAGAATATTACTAAACTGAGAGAACTGAGAGAGCTGAGAGAATATTACTAAACTGAGAGAATATTACTAAACTGAGAGAATATTACTAAACTGAGAGAGTTTTACTAAACTAAGAGAGTTTTACTAAACTGAGAGAACTGAGAGAGCTGAGAGAATATTACTAAACTGAGAGAATATTACTAAACTGAGAGAATATTACTAAACTGAGAGAACTGAGAGAGCTGAGAGAATATTACTAAACTGAGAGAGTATTACTAAACTGAGAGAATATTACTAAACTGAGAGAACTGAGAGAGCTGAGAGAATATTACTAAACTGAGAGAGTATTACAAGACTGAGAGAGTATTACTAAACTGAGAGAGTTTTACTAAACTAAGAGAGTTTTACTAGAACTGAGAGAGCTGAGAGAGTATTACTAAACTGAGAGAGTATTACTCAACTGAGAGAGTATTACTAAACTGAGAGAGAACTGAGAGAGCTGAGAGAATATTACTAAACTGAGAGAGTATTACTAAACTGAGAGAATATTACTAAACTGAGAGAACTGAGAGAGCTGAGAGAATATTAGTAAACTGAGAGAATATTACTAAACTGAGAAAATATTACTAAACTGAGAGAATATTACTAAACTGAGAGAACTGAGAGAGCTGAGAGAATATTACTAAACTGAGAGAATATTACTGACCTGAGAGAGTATTACTAAACTGAGAGAATTTACTAAACTGAGAGAATATTACTAAACTGAGAGAGTTTTACTAAACCTAGAGAGTATTACTAACCCGAGAGAGTATTACTAAACTGAGAGAATATTACTAAACTGAGAGAATATTACTAAACTGAGAGAATATTACTAAACTGAGAGAACTGAGAGAGCTGAGAGAATATTACTAAACTGAGAGAATATTACTAAACTGAGAGAATATTACTAAACTGAGAGAACTGAGAGAGCTGAGAGAATATTACTAAACAGAGAGTAATACTAAACTGAGAGAATATTACTAAACAGAGAGAATATTACTAAACTGAGAGAGTTTTACTAAACTGAGAGAGTATTACTAACCTGAGAGAGTATTACTAAACTGAGAGAATATTACTAAACTGAGAGAATATTACTAAACTGAGAGAACTGAGAGAGCTGAGAGAATATTACTAAACTGAGAGAATATTACTAAACTGAGAGAATATTACTAAACTGAGAGAACTGAGAGAGCTGAGAGAATATTACTAAACTGAGAGAGTATTACTAAACTGAGAGAATATTACTAAACTGAGAGAACTGAGAGAGCTGAGAGAATATTAGTAAACTGAGAGAATATTACTAAACTGAGAAAATATTACTAAACTGAGAGAATATTACTAAACTGAGAGAACTGAGAGAGCTGAGAGAATATTACTAAACTGAGAGAATATTACTGACCTGAGAGAGTATTACTAAACTGAGAGAATTTACTAAACTGAGAGAATATTACTAAACTGAGAGAGTTTTACTAAACTGAGAGAGTATTACTAACCCGAGAGAGTATTACTAAACTGAGAGAATATTACTAAACTGAGAGAATATTACTAAACTGAGAGAATATTACTAAACTGAGAGAACTGAGAGAGCTGAGAGAATATTACTAAACTGAGAGAATATTTCTAAACTGAGAGAATATTACTAAACTGAGAGAACTGAGAGAGCTGAGAGAATATTACTAAACAGAGAGTAATACTAAACTGAGAGAATATTACTAAACAGAGAGAATATTACTAAACTGAGAGAGTTTTACTAAACTGAGAGAGTATTACTAACCTGAGAGAGTATTACTAAACTGAGAGAATATTACTAAACTGAGAGAATATTACTAAACTGAGAGAACTGAGAGAGCTGAGAGAATATTACTAAACTGAGAGAGTATTACTAAACTGAGAGAATATTACTAAACTGAGAGAACTGAGAGAGCTGAGAGAATATTAGTAAACTGAGAGAATATTACTAAACTGAGAAAATATTACTAAACTGAGAGAATATTACTAAACTGAGAGAACTGAGAGAGCTGAGAGAATATTACTAAACTGAGAGAATATTACTGACCTGAGAGAGTATTACTAAACTGAGAGAATTTACTAAACTGAGAGAATATTACTAAACTCAGAGAGTTTTACTAAACTGAGAGAGTATTACTAACCCGAGAGAGTATTACTAAACTGAGAGAATATTACTAAACTGAGAGAATATTACTAAACTGAGAGAATATTACTAAACTGAGAGAACTGAGAGAGCTGAGAGAATATTACTAAACTGAGAGAATATTACTAAACTGAGAGAATATTACTAAACTGAGAGAACTGAGAGAGCTGAGAGAATATTAGTAAACTGAGAGAATATTACTAAACTGAGAAAATATTACTAAACTGAGAGAGTTTTACTAAACTGAGAGAGTATTACTAACCTGAGAGAGTATTACTAAACTGAGAGAATATTACTAAACTGAGAGAATATTACTAAACTGAGAGAACTGAGAGAGCTGAGAGAATATTAGTAAACTGAGAGAATATTACTAAACTGAGAAAATATTACTAAACTGAGAGAATATTACTAAACTGAGAGAACTGAGAGAGCTGAGAGAATATTACTAAACTGAGAGAATATTACTGACCTGAGAGAGTATTACTAAACTGAGAGAATATTACTAAACTGAGAGAATATTACTAAACTGAGAGAGTTTTACTAAACTGAGAGAGTATTACTAACCCGAGAGAGTATTACTAAACTGAGAGAATATTACTAAACTGAGAGAATATTACTAAACTGAGAGAATATTACTAAACTGAGAGAACTGAGAGAGCTGAGAGAATATTACTAAACTGAGAGAATATTTCTAAACTGAGAGAATATTACTAAACTGAGAGAACTGAGAGAGCTGAGAGAATATTACTAAACAGAGAGTAATACTAAACTGAGAGAATATTACTAAACAGAGAGAATATTACTAAACTGAGAGAGTTTTACTAAACTGAGAGAGTATTACTAACCTGAGAGAGTATTACTAAACTGAGAGAATATTACTAAACTGAGAGAATATTACTAAACTGAGAGAACTGAGAGAGCTGAGAGAATATTACTAAACTGAGAGAGTATTACTAAACTGAGAGAATATTACTAAACTGAGAGAACTGAGAGAGCTGAGAGAATATTAGTAAACTGAGAGAATATTACTAAACTGAGAGAATATTACTAAACTGAGAGAATATTACTAAACTGAGAGAACTGAGAGAGCTGAGAGAATATTAATAAACTGAGAGAATATTACTGACCTGAGAGAGTATTACTAAACTGAGAGAATTTACTAAACTGAGAGAATATTACTAAACTCAGAGAGTTTTACTAAACTGAGAGAGTATTACTAAACTGAGAGAGTATTACTAACCTGAGAGAGTATTACTAAACTGAGAGAATATTACTAAACTGAGAGAATATTACTAAACTGAGAGAACTGAGAGAGCTGAGAGAATATTACTAAACTGAGAGAATATTACAAAATTTAGAGAATATTACTAAACTGAGAGAACTGAGAGAGCTGAGAGAATATTACTAAACTGAGAGAGTATTACTAAACTGAGAGAATATTACTAAACTGAGAGAATATTACTAAACTGAGAGAATATTACTAAACTGAGAGAATATAACTAAACTTAGAGAATATTACTAAACTGAGAGAGTATTACTAAACTGAGAGAGTATTACTAAACTGAGAGAATATTACTAAACTGAGAGAATATTACTAAACTGAGAGAATATTACTAAACTGAGAGAGCTGAGAGAATATTACTAAACTGAGAGAATATTACTAAACTGAGAGAATATTACTAAACAGAGAATATTACTAAACTGAGAGAACTGAGAGAGCTGAGAGAATATTAGTAAACTGAGAGAACTGAGAGAGCTGAGAGAATATTAGTAAACTGAGAGAATATTACTAAACTGAGAAAATATTACTAAACTGAGAGAATATTACTAAACTGAGAGAACTGAGAGAGCTGAGAGAATATTACTAAACTGAGAGAATATTACTGACCTGAGAGAGTATTACTAAACTGAGAGAATTTACTAAACTGAGAGAATATTACTAAACTGAGAGAGTTTTACTAAACTGAGAGAGTATTACTAACCCGAGAGAGTATTACTAAACTGAGAGAATATTACTAAACTGAGAGAATATTACTAAACTGAGAGAATATTACTAAACTGAGAGAACTGAGAGAGCTGAGAGAATATTACTAAACTGAGAGAATATTACTAAACTGAGAGAATATTACTAAACTGAGAGAACTGAGAGAGCTGAGAGAATATTACTAAACAGAGAGTAATACTAAACTGAGAGAATATTACTAAACAGAGAGAATATTACTAAACTGAGAGAGTTTTACTAAACTGAGAGAGTATTACTAACCTGAGAGAGTATTACTAAACTGAGAGAATATTACTAAACTGAGAGAATATTACTAAACTGAGAGAACTGAGAGAGCTGAGAGAATATTACTAAACTGAGAGAATATTACTAAACTGAGAGAATATTACTAAACTGAGAGAACTGAGAGAGCTGAGAGAATATTACTAAACTGAGAGAGTATTACTAAACTGAGAGAATATTACTAAACTGAGAGAACTGAGAGAGCTGAGAGAATATTAGTAAACTGAGAGAATATTACTAAACTGAGAAAATATTACTAAACTGAGAGAATATTACTAAACTGAGTGAACTGAGAGAGCTGAGAGAATATTACTAAACTGAGAGAATATTACTGACCTGAGAGAGTATTACTAAACTGAGAGAATTTACTAAACTGAGAGAATATTACTAAACTGAGAGAGTTTTACTAAACTGAGAGAGTATTACTAACCCGAGAGAGTATTACTAAACTGAGAGAATATTACTAAACTGAGAGAATATTACTAAACTGAGAGAGTATTACTAAACTGAGAGAACTGAGAGAACTGAGAGAATATTACTAAACTGAGAGAATATTTCTAAACTGAGAGAATATTACTAAACTGAGAGAACTGAGAGAGCTGAGAGAAATTACTAAACAGAGAGTAATACTAAACTGAGAGAATATTACTAAACAGAGAGAATATTACTAAACTGAGAGAGTTTTACTAAACTGAGAGAGTATTACTAACCTGAGAGAGTATTACTAAACTGAGAGAATATTACTAAACTGAGAGAATATTACTAAACTGAGAGAACTGAGAGAGCTGAGAGAATATTACTAAACTGAGAGAGTATTACTAAACTGAGAGAATATTACTAAACTGAGAGAACTGAGAGAGCTGAGAGAATATTAGTAAACTGAGAGAATATTACTAAACTGAGAAAATATTACTAAACTGAGAGAATATTACTAAACTGAGAGAACTGAGAGAGCTGAGAGAATATTACTAAACTGAGAGAATATTACTGACCTGAGAGAGTATTACTAAACTGAGAGAATTTACTAAACTGAGAGAATATTACTAAACTCAGAGAGTTTTACTAAACTGAGAGAGTATTACTAACCCGAGAGAGTATTACTAAACTGAGAGAATATTACTAAACTGAGAGAATATTACTAAACTGAGAGAATATTACTAAGCTGAGAGAATGAGAGAGCTATTACTAAACTGAGAGAATATTACTAAACTGAGAGAATATTACTAAACTGAGAGAATATTACTAAACAGAGAGTAATACTAAACTGAGAGAATATTACTAAACAGAGAGAATATTACTAAACTGAGAGAGTTTTACTAAACTGAGAGAGTATTACTAACCTGAGAGAGTATTACTAAACTGAGAGAATATTACTAAACTGAGAGAATATTACTAAACTGAGAGAACTGAGAGAGCTGAGAGAATATTAGTAAACTGAGAGAATATTACTAAACTGAGAAAATATTACTAAACTGAGAGAATATTACTAAACTGAGAGAACTGAGAGAGCTGAGAGAATATTACTAAACTGAGAGAATATTACTGACCTGAGAGAGTATTACTAAACTGAGAGAATTTACTAAACTGAGAGAATATTACTAAACTGAGAGAGTTTTACTAAACTGAGAGAGTATTACTAACCCGAGAGAGTATTACTAAACTGAGAGAATATTACTAAACTGAGAGAATATTACTAAACTGAGAGAATATTACTAAACTGAGAGAACTGAGAGAGCTGAGAGAATATTACTAAACTGAGAGAATATTTCTAAACTGAGAGAATATTACTAAACTGAGAGAACTGAGAGAGCTGAGAGAATATTACTAAACAGAGAGTAATACTAAACTGAGAGAATATTACTAAACAGAGAGAATATTACTAAACTGAGAGAGTTTTACTAAACTGAGAGAGTATTACTAACCTGAGAGAGTATTACTAAACTGAGAGAATATTACTAAACTGAGAGAATATTACTAAACTGAGAGAACTGAGAGAGCTGAGAGAATATTACTAAACTGAGAGAGTATTACTAAACTGAGAGAATATTACTAAACTGAGAGAACTGAGAGAGCTGAGAGAATATTAGTAAACTGAGAGAATATTACTAAACTGAGAAAATATTACTAAACTGAGAGAATATTACTAAACTGAGAGAACTGAGAGAGCTGAGAGAATATTACTAAACTGAGAGAATATTACTGACCTGAGAGAGTATTACTAAACTGAGAGAATTTACTAAACTGAGAGAATATTACTAAACTCAGAGAGTTTTACTAAACTGAGAGAGTATTACTAACCCGAGAGAGTATTACTAAACTGAGAGAATATTACTAAACTGAGAGAATATTACTAAACTGAGAGAATATTACTAAACTGAGAGAACTGAGAGAGCTGAGAGAATATTACTAAACTGAGAGAATATTACTAAACTGAGAGAATATTACTAAACTGAGAGAACTGAGAGAGCTGAGAGAATATTACTAAACAGAGAGTAATACTAAACTGAGAGAATATTACTAAACAGAGAGAATATTACTAAACTGAGAGAGTTTTACTAAACTGAGAGAGTATTACTAACCTGAGAGAGTATTACTAAACTGAGAGAATATTACTAAACTGAGAGAATATTACTAAACTGAGAGAACTGAGAGAGCTGAGAGAATATTACTAAACTGAGAGAATATTACAAAATTGAGAGAATATTACTAAACTGAGAGAACTGAGAGAGCTGAGAGAATATTACTAAACTGAGAGAGTATTACTAAACTGAGAGAATATTACTAAACTGAGAGAATATTACTAAACTGAGAGAATATTACTAAACTGAGAGAATATTACTAAACTGAGAGAATATTACTAAACTGAGAGAGTATTACTAAACTGAGAGAGTATTACTAAACTGAGAGAATATTACTAAACTGAGAGAATATTACTAAACTGAGAGAATATTACTAAACTGAGAGAGCTGAGAGAATATTACTAAACTGAGAGAATATTACTAAACTGAGAGAATATTACTAAACAGAGAATATTACTAAACTGAGAGAACTGAGAGAGCTGAGAGAATATTACTAAACTGAGAGAGTATTACTAAACTGAGAGAATATTACTAAACTGAGAGAATATTACTAAACTGAGAGAATATTACTAAACTGAGAGAGTATTACTAAACTGAGAGAGTATTACTAAACAGAGGGAGTATAACTAAACCGAGAGAGTATTACTAAACTGAGAGAATATTACTAAACTGAGAGAATATTACTAAGCTGAGAGAATATTACTAAACTGAGAGAGATGAGAGAATATTACTAAACTGAGAGAATATTACTAAACTGAGAGAGTATTACTAAACTGAGAGAATATTACTAAACTGAGAGAATATTACTAAACTGAGAGAATATTACTAAACTGAGAGAATATTACTAAACTCAGAGAGTTTTACTAAACTGAGAGAGTATTACTAACCCGAGAGAGTATTACTAAACTGAGAGAATATTACTAAACTGAGAGAATATTACTAAACTGAGAGAATATTACTAAACTGAGAGAACTGAGAGAGCTGAGAGAATATTACTAAACTGAGAGAATATTACTAAACTGAGAGAATATTACTAAACTGAGAGAACTGAGAGAGCTGAGAGAATATTACTAAACAGAGAGTAATACTAAACTGAGAGAATATTACTAAACAGAGAGAATATTACTAAACTGAGAGAGTTTTACTAAACTGAGAGAGTATTACTAACCTGAGAGAGTATTACTAAACTGAGAGAATATTACTAAACTGAGAGAATATTACTAAACTGAGAGAACTGAGAGAGCTGAGAGAATATTACTAAACTGAGAGAATATTACAAAATTTAGAGAATATTACTAAACTGAGAGAACTGAGAGAGCTGAGAGAATATTACTAAACTGAGAGAGTATTACTAAACTGAGAGAATATTACTAAACTGAGAGAATATTACTAAACTGAGAGAATATTACTAAACTGAGAGAGTATTACTAAACTGAGAGAATATTACTAAACTGAGAGAATATTACTAAACTGAGAGAATATTACTAAACTGAGAGAGTATTACTAAACTGAGAGAGTATTACTAAACTGAGAGAATATTACTAAACTGAGAGAATATTACTAAACTGAGAGAATATTACTAAACTGAGAGAGCTGAGAGAATATTACTAAACTGAGAGAATATTACTAAACTGAGAGAATATTACTAAACAGAGAATATTACTAAACTGAGAGAACTGAGAGAGCTGAGAGAATATTACTAAACTGAGAGAGTATTACTAAACTGAGAGAATATTACTAAACTGAGAGAATATTACTAAACTGAGAGAATATTACTAAACTGAGAGAGTATTACTAAACTGAGAGAGTATTACTAAACAGAGGGAGTATAACTAAACCGAGAGAGTATTACTAAACTGAGAGAATATTACTAAACTGAGAGAATATTACTAAGCTGAGAGAATATTACTAAACTGAGAGAGATGAGAGAATATTACTAAACTGAGAGAATATTACTAAACTGAGAGAATATTACTAAACTGAGAGAGTATTACTAAACTGAGAGAATATTACTAAACTGAGAGAATATTACTAAACTGAGAGAATATTACTAAGCTGAGAGAATATTACTAAACTGAGAGAGCTGAGAGAATATTACTAAACTGAGAGAATATTACTAAACTGAGAGAATATTACTAAACAGAGAATATTACTAAACTGAGAGAACTGAGAGAGCTGAGAGAATATTACTAAACTGAGAGAGTATTACTAAACTGAGAGAATATTACTAAACTGAGAGAATATTACTAAACTGAGAGAATATTACTAAACTGAGAGAGTATTACTAAACTGAGAGAGTATTACTAAACAGAGGGAGTATAACTAAACCGAGAGAGTATTACTAAACTGAGAGAATATTACTAAACTGAGAGAATATTACTAAACTGAGAGAATATTACTAAACTGAGAGAATATTACTAAACTGAGAAAATATTACTAGACAGAGAGTATTACTAAACTGAGAGAGTGTTACTAAACTGAGAGAATATTACTAAACTGAGAAAATATTACTAAACTGAGAGAACTGAGAGAGCTGAGAGAATATTACTAAACTGAGAGAATATTACTAAACTGAGAAAATATTACTAAACTGAGAGAATATTACTAAACTGAGAGAATATTACTAAACTGAGAGAATATTACTAAACTGAGAGAATATTACTAAACTGAGAGAATATTACTAAACTGAGAGAGTTTTACTAAACTGAGAGAGTATTACTAACCTGAGAGAGTATTACTAAACTGAGAGAATATTACTAAACTGAGAGAATATTACTAAACTGAGAGAATATTACTAAACTGAGAGAACTGAGAGAGCTGAGAGAATATTACTAAACTGAGAGAATATTACTAAACTGAGAGAATATTACTAAACCTGAGAGAACTATTACTGAGAGAATATTACTAAACTGAGAGAGTATTACTAAACTGAGAGAATATTACTAACCTGAGAGAATATTACTAAACTGAGAGAATATTACTAAACTGAGAGAGTATTACTAACTGAGAGAGTATTACTAAACAGAGGGAGTATTACATACCGAGAGAGTATTACTAACTGAGAGAGTATTACTAAACAGAGGGAGTATTACATACCGAGAGAGTATTACTAAACTGAGAGAATATTACTAAACTGAGAGAATATTACTAAGCTGAGAGAATATTACTAAACTGAGAGAGCTGAGAGAATATTACTAAACTGAGAGAATATTACTAAACCGAGAGAGTATTACTAAACTGAGAGAATATTACTAAACTGAGAGAGTATTACGAAACTGAGAGAATATTACTAAACTGAGAGAGTATTACTAAACTGAGAGAATATTACTAAACTGAGAGAATATTACTAAACTGAGAGAATATTACTAAACTGAGAGAATATTACTAAACTGAGAGAACTGAGAGAGTTGAGAGAATATTACTAAACTGAGGGAATATTACTAAACTGAGAGAGTATTACTAAACTGAGAGAATATTACTAAACTGAGAGAATATTACTAAACTGAGAGAGTTTTACTAAACTGAGAGAGTATTACTAACCCGAGAGAGTATTACTAAACTGAGAGAATATTACTAAACTGAGAGAGTATTACTAAACTGAGAGAGTATTACTAAACTGAGAGAATATTACTAAACTGAGAGAATATTACTAAACTGAGAGAATATTACTAAACTGAGAGAGCTGAGAGAATATTACTAAACTGAGAGAATATTACTAAACTGAGAGAATATTACTAAACAGAGAATATTACTAAACTGAGAGAACTGAGAGAGCTGAGAGAATATTACTAAACTGAGAGAGTATTACTAAACTGAGAGAATATTACTAAACTGAGAGAACTGAGAGATTTGAGAGAATATTACTAAACTGAGAGAGTATTACTAAACTGAGAGAATATTACTAAACTGAGAAAATATTACTAGACAAAGAGTATTACTAAACTGAGAGAGTATTACTAAACTGAGAGAATATTACTAAACTGAGAGAGTTTTACTAAACTGAGAGAGTATTACTAACCCGAGAGAGTATTACTAAACTGAGAGAATATTACTAAACTGAGAGAGTATTACTAAACTGAGAGAGTATTACTAAACTGAGAGAATATTACTAAACTGAGAGAATATTACTAAACTGAGAGAATATTACTAAACTGAGAGAGCTGAGAGAATATTACTAAACTGAGAGAATATTACTAAACTGAGAGAATATTACTAAACAGAGAATATTACTAAACTGAGAGAACTGAGAGAGCTGAGAGAATATTACTAAACTGAGAGAGTATTACTAAACTGAGAGAGTATTACTAACCCGAGAGAATATTACTAAACCGAGAGAGTATTACTAAACTGAGAGAATATTACTAAACTGAGAGAGTATTACGAAACTGAGAGAATATTACTAAACTGAGAGAGTATTACTAAACTGAGAGAATATTACTAAACTGAGAGAATATTACTAAACTGAGAGAATATTACTAAACTGAGAGAATATTACTAAACTGAGAGAACTGAGAGAGTTGAGAGAATATTACTAAACTGAGGGAATATTACTAAACTGAGAGAGTATTACTAAACTGAGAGAATATTACTAAACTGAGAGAATATTACTAAACTGAGAGAGTTTTACTAAACTGAGAGAGTATTACTAACCCGAGAGAGTATTACTAAACTGAGAGAATATTACTAAACTGAGAGAGTATTACTAAACTGAGAGAGTATTACTAAACTGAGAGAATATTACTAAACTGAGAGAATATTACTAAACTGAGAGAATATTACTAAACTGAGAGAGCTGAGAGAATATTACTAAACTGAGAGAATATTACTAAACTGAGAGAATATTACTAAACAGAGAATATTACTAAACTGAGAGAACTGAGAGAGCTGAGAGAATATTACTAAACTGAGAGAGTATTACTAAACTGAGAGAATATTACTAAACTGAGAGAATATTACTAAACTGAGAGAATATTACTAAACTGAGAGAGTATTACTAAACTGAGAGAGTATTACTAAACAGAGGGAGTATAACTAAACCGAGAGAGTATTACTAAACTGAGAGAATATTACTAAACTGAGAGAATATTACTAAGCTGAGAGAATATTACTAAACTGAGAGAGATGAGAGAATATTACTAAACTGAGAGAATATTACTAAACTGAGAGAGTATTACTAAACTGAGAGAATATTACTAAACTGAGAGAATATTACTAAACTGAGAGAATATTACTAAACTGAGAGAATATTACTAAGCTGAGAGAATATTACTAAACTGAGAGAGCTGAGAGAATATTACTAAACTGAGAGAATATTACTAAACTGAGAGAATATTACTAAACAGAGAATATTACTAAACTGAGAGAACTGAGAGAGCTGAGAGAATATTACTAAACTGAGAGAGTATTACTAAACTGAGAGAATATTACTAAACTGAGAGAATATTACTAAACTGAGAGAATATTACTAAACTGAGAGAGTATTACTAAACTGAGAGAGTATTACTAAACAGAGGGAGTATAACTAAACCGAGAGAGTATTACTAAACTGAGAGAATATTACTAAACTGAGAGAATATTACTAAGCTGAGAGAATATTACTAAACTGAGAGAGCTGAGAGAATATTACTAAACTGAGATAATATTACTAAACTGAGAGAGTATTACTAAACTGAGAGAATATTACTAAACTGAGAGAATATTACTAAACTGAGAGAATATTACTAAACTGAGAGAATATTACTAAACTGAGAAAATATTACTAGACAGAGAGTATTACTAAACAGAGAGAGTGTTACTAAACTGAGAGAATATTACTAAACTGAGAAAATATTACTAAACTGAGAGAACTGAGAGAGCTGAGAGAATATTACTAAACTGAGAGAATATTACTAAACTGAGAAAATATTACTAAACTGAGAGAATATTACTAAACTGAGAGAATATTACTAAACTGAGAGAACTGAGAGATTTGAGAGAATATTACTAAACTGAGAGAGTATTACTAAACTGAGAGAATATTACTAAACTGAGAAAATATTACTAGACAAAGAGTATTACTAAACTGAGAGAGTATTACTAAACTGAGAGAATATTACTAAACTGAGAGAATATTACTAAACTGAGAGAACTGAGAGCGCTGAGAGAATATTAGTAAACTGAGAGAATATTACTAAACTGAGAAAATATTACTAAACTGAGAGAATATTACTAAACTGAGAGAATATTACTAAACTGAGAAAATATTACTAGACAGGGAGTATTACTAAACTGAGAGAGTATTACTAAACTGAGAGAATATTACTAAACTGAGAAAATATTACTAAACTGAGAGAACTGAGAGAGCTGAGAGAATATTACTAAACTGAGAGAATATTACTAAACTGAGAAAATATTACTAAACTGAGAGAATATTACTAAACTGAGAGAATATTACTAAACTGAGAGAATATTACTAAACTGAGAGAATATTACTAAACTGAGAGAATATTACTAAACTGAGAGAGTTTTACTAAACTGAGAGAGTATTACTAACCTGAGAGAGTATTACTAAACTGAGAGAATATTACTAAACTGAGAGAATATTACTAAACTGAGAGAATATTACTAAACTGAGAGAACTGAGAGAGCTGAGAGAATATTACTAAACTGAGAGAATATTACTAAACTGAGAGAATATTACTAAACTGAGAGAACTGAGAGAGCTGAGAGAATATTACTAAACTGAGAGAGTATTACTAAACTGAGAGAATATTACTAAACTGAGAGAATATTACTAAACTGAGAGAATATTACTAAACTGAGAGAGTATTACTAACTGAGAGAGTATTACTAAACAGAGGGAGTATTACTAAACCGAGAGAGTATTACTAAACTGAGAGAATATTACTAAACTGAGAGAATATTACTAAGCTGAGAGAATATTACTAAACTGAGAGAGCTGAGAGAATATTACTAAACTGAGAGAATATTACTAAACCGAGAGAGTATTACTAAACTGAGAGAATATTACTAAACTGAGAGAGTATTACTAAACTGAGAGAATATTACTAAACTGAGAGAGTATTACTAAACTGAGAGATTATTACTAAACTGAGAGAATATTACTAAACTGAGAGACTATTACTAAACTGAGAGAATATTACTAAACTGAGAGAACTGAGAGAGTTGAGAGAATATTACTAAACTGAGGGAATATTACTAAACTGAGAGAGTATTACTAAACTGAGAGAATATTACTAAACTGAGAGAATATTACTAAACTGAGAGAGTTTTACTAAACTGAGAGAGTATTACTAACCCGAGAGAGTATTACTAAACTGAGAGAATATTAGTAAACTGAGAGAATATTTCTAAACTGAGAGAACTGAGAGAGCTGAGAGAATATTACTAAACTGAGAGAATATTACTAAACTGAGAGAACAGAGATTTGAGAGAATATTACTAAACTGAGAGAGTATTACTAAACTGAGAGAATATTACTAAACTGAGAAAATATTACTAGACAAAGAGTATTACTAAACTGAGAGAGTATTACTAAACTGAGAGAATATTACTAAACTGAGAGAATATTACTAAACTGAGAGAACTGAGAGAGCTGAGAGAATATTAGTAAACTGAGAGAATATTACTAAACTGAGAAAATATTACTAAACTGAGAGAATATTACTAAACTGAGAGAACTGAGAGAGCTGAGAGAATATTACTAAACTGAGAGAATATTACTGACCTGAGAGAGTATTACTAAACTGAGAGAATTTACTAAACTGAGAGAATATTACTAAACTGAGAGAGTTTTACTAAACTGAGAGAGTATTACTAACCCGAGAGAGTATTACTAAACTGAGAGAATATTACTAAACTGAGAGAATATTACTAAACTGAGAGAATATTACTAAACTGAGAGAACTGAGAGAGCTGAGAGAATATTACTAAACTGAGAGAATATTACTAAGCTGAGAGAATATTACTAAACTGAGAGAGCTGAGAGAATATTACTAAACTGAGAGAATATTACTAAACTGAGAGAATATTACTAAACTGAGAGAGTACTACTAAACAGAGGGAGTATTACTAAACCGAGAGAGTATTACTAAACTGAGAGAATATTACTAAACTGAGAGAGCTGAGAGAGTATTACTAAACTGAGAGAGTATTACTAACCTGAGAGAGTATTACTAAACTGAGAGAATATTACTAAACTGAGAGAATATTACTAAACTGAGAGAACTGAGAGAGCTGAGAGAATATTACTAAACTGAGAGAATATTACTAAACTGAGAGAATATTACTAAACTGAGAGAGTTTTACTAAACTAAGAGAGTTTTACTAAACTGAGAGAACTGAGAGAGCTGAGAGAATATTACTAAACTGAGAGAATATTACTAAACTGAGAGAATATTACTAAACTGAGAGAACTGAGAGAGCTGAGAGAATATTACTAAACTGAGAGAGTATTACTAAACTGAGAGAATATTACTAAACTGAGAGAACTGAGAGAGCTGAGAGAATATTAGTAAACTGAGAGAATATTACTAAACTGAGAAAATATTACTAAACTGAGAGAATATTACTAAACTGAGAGAACTGAGAGAGCTGAGAGAATATTACTAAACTGAGAGAATATTACTGACCTGAGAGAGTATTACTAAACTGAGAGAATTTACTAAACTGAGAGAATATTACTAAACTGAGAGAGTTTTACTAAACTGAGAGAGTATTACTAACCCGAGAGAGTATTACTAAACTGAGAGAATATTACTAAACTGAGAGAATATTACTAAACTGAGAGAATATTACTAAACTGAGAGAACTGAGAGAGCTGAGAGAATATTACTAAACTGAGAGAATATTACTAAACTGAGAGAATATTACTAAACTGAGAGAACTGAGAGAGCTGAGAGAATATTACTAAACAGAGAGTAATACTAAACTGAGAGAATATTACTAAACAGAGAGAATATTACTAAACTGAGAGAGTTTTACTAAACTGAGAGAGTATTACTAACCTGAGAGAGTATTACTAAACTGAGAGAATATTACTAAACTGAGAGAATATTACTAAACTGAGAGAACTGAGAGAGCTGAGAGAATATTACTAAACTGAGAGAATATTACTAAACTGAGAGAATATTACTAAACTGAGAGAACTGAGAGAGCTGAGAGAATATTACTAAACTGAGAGAGTATTACTAAACTGAGAGAATATTACTAAACTGAGAGAACTGAGAGAGCTGAGAGAATATTAGTAAACTGAGAGAATATTACTAAACTGAGAAAATATTACTAAACTGAGAGAATATTACTAAACTGAGAGAACTGAGAGAGCTGAGAGAATATTACTAAACTGAGAGAATATTACTGACCTGAGAGAGTATTACTAAACTGAGAGAATTTACTAAACTGAGAGAATATTACTAAACTGAGAGAGTTTTACTAAACTGAGAGAGTATTACTAACCCGAGAGAGTATTACTAAACTGAGAGAATATTACTAAACTGAGAGAATATTACTAAACTGAGAGAATATTACTAAACTGAGAGAACTGAGAGAGCTGAGAGAATATTACTAAACTGAGAGAATATTTCTAAACTGAGAGAATATTACTAAACTGAGAGAACTGAGAGAGCTGAGAGAATATTACTAAACAGAGAGTAATACTAAACTGAGAGAATATTACTAAACAGAGAGAATATTACTAAACTGAGAGAGTTTTACTAAACTGAGAGAGTATTACTAACCTGAGAGAGTATTACTAAACTGAGAGAATATTACTAAACTGAGAGAATATTACTAAACTGAGAGAACTGAGAGAGCTGAGAGAATATTACTAAACTGAGAGAGTATTACTAAACTGAGAGAATATTACTAAACTGAGAGAACTGAGAGAGCTGAGAGAATATTAGTAAACTGAGAGAATATTACTAAACTGAGAAAATATTACTAAACTGAGAGAATATTACTAAACTGAGAGAACTGAGAGAGCTGAGAGAATATTACTAAACTGAGAGAATATTACTGACCTGAGAGAGTATTACTAAACTGAGAGAATTTACTAAACTGAGAGAATATTACTAAACTGAGAGAGTTTTACTAAACTGAGAGAGTATTACTAACCCGAGAGAGTATTACTAAACTGAGAGAATATTACTAAACTGAGAGAATATTACTAAACTGAGAGAATATTACTAAACTGAGAGAAATGAGAGAGCTGAGAGAATATTACTAAACTGAGAGAATATTACTAAACTGAGAGAATATTACTAAACTGAGAGAACTGAGAGAGCTGAGAGAATATTACTAAACAGAGAGTAATACTAAACTGAGAGAATATTACTAAACAGAGAGAATATTACTAAACTGAGAGAGTTTTACTAAACTGAGAGAGTATTACTAACCTGAGAGAGTATTACTAAACTGAGAGAATATTACTAAACTGAGAGAACTGAGAGAGCTGAGAGAATATTACTAAACTGAGAGAATATTACAAAATTGAGAGAATATTACTAAACTGAGAGAACTGAGAGAGCTGAGAGAATATTACTAAACTGAGAGAGTATTACTAAACTGAGAGAATATTACTAAACTGAGAGAATATTACTAAACTGAGAGAATATTACTAAACTGAGAGAGTATTACTAAACTGAGAGAATATTACTAAACTGAGAGAATATTACTAAACTGAGAGAATATTACTAAACTGAGAGAGTATTACTAAACTGAGAGAGTATTACTAAACTGAGAGAATATTACTAAACTGAGAGAATATTACTAAACTGAGAGAATATTACTAAACTGAGAGAGCTGAGAGAATATTACTAAACTGAGAGAATATTACTAAACTGAGAGAATATTACTAAACAGAGAATATTACTAAACTGAGAGAACTGAGAGAGCTGAGAGAATATTACTAAACTGAGAGAGTATTACTAAACTGAGAGAATATTACTAAACTGAGAGAATATTACTAAACTGAGAGAATATTACTAAACTGAGAGAGTATTACTAAACTGAGAGAGTATTACTAAACAGAGGGAGTATAACTAAACCGAGAGAGTATTACTAAACTGAGAGAATATTACTAAACTGAGAGAATATTACTAAGCTGAGAGAATATTACTAAACTGAGAGAGCTGAGAGAATATTACTAAACTGAGAGAATATTACTAAACTGAGAGAGTATTACTAAACTGAGAGAATATTACTAAACTGAGAGAATATTACTAAACTGAGAGAATATTACTAAACTGAGAGAATATTACTAAGCTGAGAGAATATTACTAAACTGAGAGAGCTGAGAGAATATTACTAAACTGAGAGAATATTACTAAACTGAGAGAATATTACTAAACAGAGAATATTACTAAACTGAGAGAACTGAGAGAGCTGAGAGAATATTACTAAACTGAGAGAGTATTACTAAACTGAGAGAATATTACTAAACTGAGAGAATATTACTAAACTGAGAGAATATTACTAAACTGAGAGAGTATTACTAAACTGAGAGAGTATTACTAAACAGAGGGAGTATAACTAAACCGAGAGAGTATTACTAAACTGAGAGAATATTACTAAACTGAGAGAATATTACTAAGCTGAGAGAATATTACTAAACTGAGAGAGCTGAGAGAATATTACTAAACTGAGAGAATATTACTAAACTGAGAGAGTATTACTAAACTGAGAGAATATTACTAAACTGAGAGAATATTACTAAACTGAGAGAATATTACTAAACTGAGAGAATATTACTAAACTGAGAAAATATTACTAGACAGAGAGTATTACTAAACTGAGAGAGTGTTACTAAACTGAGAGAATATTACTAAACTGAGAAAATATTACTAAACTGAGAGAACTGAGAGAGCTGAGAGAATATTACTAAACTGAGAGAATATTACTAAACTGAGAAAATATTACTAAACTGAGAGAATATTACTAAACTGAGAGAATATTACTAAACTGAGAGAATATTACTAAACTGAGAGAATATTACTAAACTGAGAGAGTTTTACTAAACTGAGAGAGTATTACTAACCTGAGAGAGTATTACTAAACTGAGAGAATATTACTAAACTGAGAGAATATTACTAAACTGAGAGAATATTACTAAACTGAGAGAACTGAGAGAGCTGAGAGAATATTACTAAACTGAGAGAATATTACTAAACTGAGAGAATATTACTAAACTGAGAGAACTAAACTGAGAGAATATTACTAAACTGAGAGAGTATTACTAAACTGAGAGAATATTACTAACCTGAGAGAATATTACTAAACTGAGAGAATATTACTAAACTGAGAGAGTATTACTAACTGAGAGAGTATTACTAAACAGAGGGAGTATTACTAAACCGAGAGAGTATTACTAAACTGAGAGAATATTACTAAACTGAGAGAATATTACTAAGCTGAGAGAATATTACTAAACTGAGAGAGCTGAGAGAATATTACTAAACTGAGAGAATATTACTAAACCGAGAGAGTATTACTAAACTGAGAGAATATTACTAAACTGAGAGAATATTACAAAATTGAGAGAATATTACTAAACTGAGAGAACTGAGAGAGCTGAGAGAATATTACTAAACTGAGAGAGTATTACTAAACTGAGAGAATATTACTAAACTGAGAGAATATTACTAAACTGAGAGAATATTACTAAACTGAGAGAGTATTACTAAACTGAGAGAATATTACTAAACTGAGAGAATATTACTAAACTGAGAGAATATTACTAAACTGAGAGAGTATTACTAAACTGAGAGAGTATTACTAAACTGAGAGAATATTACTAAACTGAGAGAATATTACTAAACTGAGAGAATATTACTAAACTGAGAGAGCTGAGAGAATATTACTAAACTGAGAGAATATTACTAAACTGAGAGAATATTACTAAACAGAGAATATTACTAAACTGAGAGAACTGAGAGAGCTGAGAGAATATTACTAAACTGAGAGAGTATTACTAAACTGAGAGAATATTACTAAACTGAGAGAATATTACTAAACTGAGAGAATATTACTAAACTGAGAGAGTATTACTAAACTGAGAGAGTATTACTAAACAGAGGGAGTATAACTAAACCGAGAGAGTATTACTAAACTGAGAGAATATTACTAAACTGAGAGAATATTACTAAGCTGAGAGAATATTACTAAACTGAGAGAGATGAGAGAATATTACTAAACTGAGAGAATATTACTAAACTGAGAGAGTATTACTAAACTGAGAGAATATTACTAAACTGAGAGAATATTACTAAACTGAGAGAATATTACTAAACTGAGAGAATATTACTAAGCTGAGAGAATATTACTAAACTGAGAGAGCTGAGAGAATATTACTAAACTGAGAGAATATTACTAAACTGAGAGAATATTACTAAACAGAGAATATTACTAAACTGAGAGAACTGAGAGAGCTGAGAGAATATTACTAAACTGAGAGAGTATTACTAAACTGAGAGAATATTACTAAACTGAGAGAATATTACTAAACTGAGAGAATATTACTAAACTGAGAGAGTATTACTAAACTGAGAGAGTATTACTAAACAGAGGGAGTATAACTAAACCGAGAGAGTATTACTAAACTGAGAGAATATTACTAAACTGAGAGAATATTACTAAGCTGAGAGAATATTACTAAACTGAGAGAGCTGAGAGAATATTACTAAACTGAGAGAATATTACTAAACTGAGAGAGTATTACTAAACTGAGAGAATATTACTAAACTGAGAGAATATTACTAAACTGAGAGAATATTACTAAACTGAGAGAATATTACTAAACTGAGAAAATATTACTAGACAGAGAGTATTACTAAACTGAGAGAGTGTTACTAAACTGAGAGAATATTACTAAACTGAGAAAATATTACTAAACTGAGAGAACTGAGAGAGCTGAGAGAATATTACTAAACTGAGAGAATATTACTAAACTGAGAAAATATTACTAAACTGAGAGAATATTACTAAACTGAGAGAATATTACTAAACTGAGAGAATATTACTAAACTGAGAGAATATTACTAAACTGAGAGAATATTACTAAACTGAGAGAGTTTTACTAAACTGAGAGAGTATTACTAACCTGAGAGAGTATTACTAAACTGAGAGAATATTACTAAACTGAGAGAATATTACTAAACTGAGAGAATATTACTAAACTGAGAGAACTGAGAGAGCTGAGAGAATATTACTAAACTGAGAGAATATTACTAAACTGAGAGAATATTACTAAACTGAGAGAATATTACTAAACTGAGAGAGTATTACTAAACTGAGAGAATATTACTAACCTGAGAGAATATTACTAAACTGAGAGAATATTACTAAACTGAGAGAGTATTACTAAACTGAGAGAGTATTACTAAACTGAGAGAGTATTACTAAACTGAGAGAGTATTACTAAACTGAGAGAATATTACTAAACTGAGAGAATATTACTAAGCTGAGAGAATATTACTAAACTGAGAGAGCTGAGAGAATATTACTAAACTGAGAGAATATTACTAAACCGAGAGAGTATTACTAAACTGAGAGAATATTACTAAACTGAGAGAGTATTACGAAACTGAGAGAATATTACTAAACTGAGAGAGTATTACTAAACTGAGAGAATATTACTAAACTGAGAGAATATTAATAAACTGAGAGACTATTACTAAACTGAGAGAATATTACTAAACTGAGAGAACTGAGAGAGTTGAGAGAATATTACAAAACTGAGGGAATATTACTAAACTGAGAGAGTATTACTAAACTGAGAGAATATTACTAAACTGAGAGAATATTACTAAACTGAGAGAGTTTTACTAAACTGAGAGAGTATTACTAACCCGAGAGAGTATTACTAAACTGAGAGAATATTAGTAAACTGAGAGAATATTTCTAAACTGAGAGAACTGAGAGAGCTGAGAGAATATTACTAAACTGAGAGAATATTACTAAACTGAGAGAACTGAGAGATTTGAGAGAATATTACTAAACTGAGAGAGTATTACTAAACTGAGAGAATATTACTAAACTGAGAAAATATTACTAGACAAAGAGTATTACTAAACTGAGAGAGTATTACTAAACTGAGAGAATATTACTAAACTGAGAGAATATTACTAAACTGAGAGAACTGAGAGAGCTGAGAGAATATTAGTAAACTGAGAGAATATTACTAAACTGAGAAAATATTACTAAACTGAGAGAATATTACTAAACTGAGAGAATATTACTAAACTGAGAAAATATTACTAGACAGAGAGTATTACTAAACTGAGAGAGTATTACTAAACTGAGAGAATATTACTAAACTGAGAAAATATTACTAAACTGAGAGAACTGAGAGAGCTGAGAGAATATTACTAAACTGAGAGAATATTACTAAACTGAGAAAATATTACTAAACTGAGAGAATATTACTAAACTGAGAGAATATTACTAAACTGAGAGAATATTACTAAACTGAGAGAATATTACTAAACTGAGAGAGTATTACTAACCTGAGAGAGTATTACTAAACTGAGAGAATATTACTAAACTGAGAGAATATTACTAAACTGAGAGAATATTACTAAACTGAGAGAACTGAGAGAGCTGAGAGAATATTACTAAACTGAGAGAATATTACTAAACTGAGAGAATATTACTAAACTGAGAGAACTGAGAGAGCTGAGAGAATATTACTAAACTGAGAGAGTATTACTAAACTGAGAGAATATTACTAAACTGAGAGAATATTACTAAACTGAGAGAATATTACTAAACTGAGAGAGTATTACTAAATGAGAGAGTATTACTAAACAGAGGGAGTATTACTAAACCGAGAGAGTATTACTAAACTGAGAGAATATTACTAAACTGAGAGAATATTACTAAGCTGAGAGAATATTACTACTAAACTGAGAGAGCTGAGAGAATATTACTAAACTGAGAGAATATTACTAAACCGAGAGAGTATTACTAAACTGAGAGAATATTACTAAACTGAGAGAGTATTACGAAACTGAGAGAATATTACTAAACTGAGAGAGTATTACTAAACTGAGAGAATATTACTAAACTGAGAGAATATTAATAAACTGAGAGACTATTACTAAACTGAGAGAATATTACTAAACTGAGAGAACTGAGAGAGTTGAGAGAATATTACTAAACTGAGGGAATATTACTAAACTGAGAGAGTATTACTAAACTGAGAGAATATTACTAAACTGAGAGAATATTACTAAACTGAGAGAGTTTTACTAAACTGAGAGAGTATTACTAACCCGAGAGAGTATTACTAAACTGAGAGAATATTAGTAAACTGAGAGAATATTTCTAAACTGAGAGAACTGAGAGAGCTGAGAGAATATTACTAAACTGAGAGAATATTACTAAACTGAGAGAACTGAGAGATTTGAGAGAATATTACTAAACTGAGAGAGTATTACTAAACTGAGAGAATATTACTAAACTGAGAAAATATTACTAGACAAAGAGTATTACTAAACTGAGAGAGTATTACTAAACTGAGAGAATATTACTAAACTGAGAGAATATTACTAAACTGAGAGAACTGAGAGAGCTGAGAGAATATTAGTAAACTGAGAGAATATTACTGACCTGAGAGAGTATTACTAAACTGAGAGAATTTACTAAACTGAGAGAATATTACTAAACTGAGAGAGTTTTACTAAACTGAGAGAGTATTACTAACCCGAGAGAGTATTACTAAACTGAGAGAATATTACTAAACTGAGAGAATATTACTAAACTGAGAGAATATTACTAAACTGAGAGAACTGAGAGAGCTGAGAGAATATTACTAAACTGAGAGAATATTACTAAACTGAGAGAATATTACTAAACTGAGAGAACTGAGAGAGCTGAGAGAATATTACTAAACAGAGAGTAATACTAAACTGAGAGAATATTACTAAACAGAGAGTAATACTAAACTGAGAGAATATTAGTAAACTGTGAGAATATTACTAAACTGAGAGAATATTACTACACTGAGAGAGTATTACTAAACGGAGAGAGTATTACTAAACTGAGGGAGTATTACTAAACCGAGAGAGTATTACTAACCTGGGAGAGTATTACTAAACTGAGAGAGTATTACTAACCCGGGAGAGAATTACTAAACTGAGAGAATATTACTAAACTGAGAGAGTATTACTAAACTGAGAGAATATTACTAAACTGAGAGAATATTACTAAACTGAGAGAATATTACTAAACTGAGAGAACTGAGAGAGTTGAGAGAATATTACTAAACTGAGAGAATATTACTAAACTGAAAGAGTATTACTAAACTGAGAGAATATTACTAAACTGAGAGAATATTACTAAACTGAGAGAGTTTTACTAAACTGAGAGAGTATTACTAACCCGAGAGAGTATTACTAAACTGAGAGAGTATTACTAAACATAGAGAGAATATTACTAAACTGAGAGAGTATTACTAAACTGAGAGAATATTACTAAACTGAGAGAGTATTACTAAACTGAGAGAATATTACTAAACTGAGAGAGTATTACTAAACTGAGAGAATATTACTAAACTGAGAGAATATTACTAAACTGAGAGAACTGAGAGAGTTGAGAGAATATTACTAAACTGAGGGAATATTACTAAACTGAGAGAGTATTACTAACCCGAGAGAGTATTACTAAACTGAGAGAATATTACTAAACTGAGAGAACTGAGAGAGCTGAGAGAATATTACTAAACTGAGAGAATATTACTAAACTGAGAGAATATTACTAAACTGAGAAAATATTACTAAACTGAGAGAATATTACTAAACTGAGAGAACTGAGAGAGCTGAGAGAATATTACTAAACTGAGAGAATATTACTGACCTGAGAGAGTATTACTAAACTGAGAGAATTTACTAAACTGAGAGAATATTACTAAACTGAGAGAGTTTTACTAAACTGAGAGAGTATTACTAACCCGAGAGAGTATTACTAAACTGAGAGAATATTACTAAACTGAGAGAATATTACTAAACTGAGAGAATATTACTAAACTGAGAGAACTGAGAGAGCTGAGAGAATATTACTAAACTGAGAGAATATTACTAAACTGAGAGAATATTACTAAACTGAGAGAACTGAGAGAGCTGAGAGAATATTACTAAACAGAGAGTAATACTAAACTGAGAGAATATTACTAAACAGAGAGTAATACTAAACTGAGAGAGTATTACTAAACTGTGAGAATATTACTAAACTGAGAGAATATTACTACACTGAGAGAGTATTACTAAACTGAGAGAGTATTACTAAACTGAGGGAGTATTACTAAACCGAGAGAGTATTACTAACCTGGGAGAGTATTACTAAACTGAGAGAGTATTACTAACCCGGGAGAGAATTACTAAACTGAGAGAATATTACTAAACTGAGAGAGTATTACTAAACTGAGAGAATATTACTAAACTGAGAGAATATTACTAAACTGAGAGAATATTACTAAACTGAGAGAACTGAGAGAGTTGAGAGAATATTACTAAACTGAGAGAATATTACTAAACTGAAAGAGTATTACTAAACTGAGAGAATATTACTAAACTGAGAGAATATTACTAAACTGAGAGAGTTTTACTAAACTGAGAGAGTATTACTAACCCGAGAGAGTATTACTAAACTGAGAGAGTATTACTAAACATAGAGAGAATATTACTAAACTGAGAGAGTATTACTAAACTGAGAGAATATTACTAAACTGAGAGAGTATTACTAAACTGAGAGAATATTACTAAACTGAGAGAGTATTACTAAACTGAGAGAATATTACTAAACTGAGAGAATATTACTAAACTGAGAGAACTGAGAGAGTTGAGAGAATATTACTAAACTGAGGGAATATTACTAAACTGAGAGAGTATTACTAACCCGAGAGAGTATTACTAAACTGAGAGAATATTACTAAACTGAGAGAACTGAGAGAGCTGAGAGAATATTACTAAACTGAGAGAATATTACTAAACTGAGAGAATATTACTAAACTGAGAAAATATTACTAAACTGAGAGAATATTACTAAACTGAGAGAACTGAGAGAGCTGAGAGAATATTACTAAACTGAGAGAATATTACTGACCTGAGAGAGTATTACTAAACTGAGAGAATTTACTAAACTGAGAGAATATTACTAAACTGAGAGAGTTTTACTAAACTGAGAGAGTATTACTAACCCGAGAGAGTATTACTAAACTGAGAGAATATTACTAAACTGAGAGAATATTACTAAACTGAGAGAATATTACTAAACTGAGAGAACTGAGAGAGCTGAGAGAATATTACTAAACTGAGAGAATATTACTAAACTGAGAGAATATTACTAAACTGAGAGAACTGAGAGAGCTGAGAGAATATTACTAAACAGAGAGTAATACTAAACTGAGAGAATATTACTAAACAGAGAGTAATACTAAACTGAGAGAATATTACTAAACTGTGAGAATATTACTAAACTGAGAGAGTATTACTAAACTGAGGGAGTATTACTAAACCGAGAGAGTATTACTAACCTGGGAGAGTATTACTAAACTGAGAGAGTATTACTAACCCGGGAGAGAATTACTAAACTGAGAGAATATTACTAAACTGAGAGAGTATTACTAAACTGAGAGAATATTACTAAACTGAGAGAATATTACTAAACTGAGAGAATATTACTAAACTGAGAGAACTGAGAGAGTTGAGAGAATATTACTAAACTGAGAGAATATTACTAAACTGAGAGAGTATTACTAAACTGAGAGAATATTACTAAACTGAGAGAATATTACTAAACTGAGAGAATATTACTAAACTGAGAGAGTTTTACTAAACTGAGAGAGTATTACTAACCCGAGAGAGTATTACTAAACTGAGAGAGTATTACTAAACTGAGAGAATATTACTAAACTGAGAGAGTATTACTAAACTGAGAGAATATTACTAAACTGAGAGATTATTACTAAACTGAGAGAATATTACTAAACTGAGAGAATATTACTAAACTGAGAGAACTGAGAGAGTTGAGAGAATATTACTAAACTGAGGGAATATTACTAAACTGAGAGAGTATTACTAACCCGAGAGAGTATTACTAAACTGAGAGAATATTACTAAACTGAGAGAATATTACTAAACTGAGAGAATATTACTAAACTGAGAGAGCTGAGAGAATATTACTAAACTAAGAGAATATTACTAAACTGAGAGAACTGAGAGAGCTGAGAGAATATTACTAAACTGAGAGAATATTACTAGACTGAGAGAGTACTACTAAACTGAGAGAGTTTTACTAAACTGAGGGAGTATTACTAAACCGAGAGAGTATTACTAACCCGAGAGAGTATTACTAAACTGAGAGAAAATTACTAAACTGAGAGAATATAACTAAACTGAGAGAATAATACTAAACTGAGAGAGTTTTACTAAACTGAGAGAGTATTACTAACATGAGAGAGTATTACTAAACTGAGAGAATATTACTAAACTGAGACAATATTACTAAACTGAGAGAACTGAGAGAGCTGAGAGAATATTACTAAACTGAGAGAATATTACTAAACTGAGAGAGTTTTACTAAACTAAGGGAGTATTACTAACCCGAGAGAGTATTACTAAACTGAGAGAATATTACTAAACTGAGAGAATATTACTAAACTGAGAGAATATTACTAAACTGAGAGAATATTACTAAACTGAGAGAGTTTTACTAAACTGAGAGAGTATTACTAACCTGAGAGAGTATTACTAAACTGAGAGAATATTACTAAACTGAGAGAATATTACTAAACTGAGAGAACTGAGAGAGCTGAAAGAATATTACTAAACTGAGAGAATATTACAAAATTGAGAGAATATTACTAAACTGAGAGAACTGAGAGAGCTGAGAGAATATTACTAAACTGAGAGAGTATTACTAAACTGAGAGAATATTACTAAACTGAGAGAGTATTACTAAACTGAGAGAGTATTACTAAACAGAGGGAGTATTACTAAACCGAAAGAGTATTACTAAACTGAGAGAATATTACTAAACTGAGAGAATATTACTAAGCTGAGAGAATATTACTAAACTGAGAGAGCTGAGAGAATATTACTAAACTGAGAGAATATTACAAAATTTAGAGAATATTACTAAACTGAGAGAATATTACTAAACTGAGAGAATATTACTAAACTGAGAGAATATTACTAAACTGAGAGAATATTACTAAACTGAGGGAGTTTTACTAAACTAAGGGAGTATTACTAACCCGAGAGAGTATTACTAAACTGAGAGAATATTACTAAACTGAGAGAATATTACTAAACTGAGAGAATATTACTAAACTGAGAGAACTGAGAGAGCTGAGAGAATATTACTAAACTGAGAGAATATTACAAAATTTAGAGAATATTACTAAACTGAGAGAACTGAGAGAGCTGAGAGAATATTACTAAACTGAGAGAGTATTACTAAACTGAGAGAATATTACTAAACTGAGAGAATATTACTAAACTGAGAGAATATTACTAAACTGAGAGAGTATTACTAAACTGAGAGAGTATTACTAAACAGAGGGAGTATTACTAAACCGAGAGAGTATTACTAAACTGAGAGAATATTACTAAACTGAGAGAATATTACTAAGCTGAGAGAATATTACTAAACTGAGAGAGCTGAGAGAATATTACTAAACTGAGAGAATATTACTAAACTGAGAGAGTATTACTAAACTGAGAGAATATTACTAAACTGAGAGAATATTACTAAACTGAGAGAATATTACTAAACTGAGAGAAAATTACTAAACTGAGAAAATATTACTAGACAGAGAGTATTACTAAACTGAGAGAGTATTACTAAACTGAGAGAATATTACTAAACTGAGAGAACTGAGAGAGCTGAGAGAATATTACTAAACTGAGAGAATATTACAAAATTGAGAGAATATTACTAAACTGAGAGAACTGAAAGAGCTGAGAGAATATTACTAAACTGAGAGAGTATTACTAAACTGAGAGAATATTACTAAACTGAGAGAATATTACTAAACTGAGAGAATATTACTAAACTGAGAGAATATTACTAAACTGAGAGAGTTTTACTAAACTGAGAGAGTATTACTAACCTGAGAGAGTATTACTAAACTGAGAGAATATTACTAAACTGAGAGAATATTACTAAACTGAGAGAACTGAGAGAGCTGAGAGAATATTACTAAACTGAGAGAATATTACAAAATTGAGAGAATATTACTAAACTGAGAGAACTGAGAGAGCTGAGAGAATATTACTAAACCGAGAGAGTATTACTAAACTGAGAGAATATTACTAAACTGAGAGAATATTACTAAACTGAGAGAATATTACTAAACTGAGAGAGTATTACTAAACTGAGAGAGTATTACTAAACAGGGGGAGTATTACTAAACCGAGAGAGTATTACTAAACTGAGAGAATATTACTAAACTGAGAGAATATTACTAAGTTGAGAGAATATTACTAAACTGAGAGAGCTGAGAGAATATTACTAAACTGAGAGAATATTACTAAACTGAGAGAGTATTACTAAACTGAGAGAGTATTACTAAACAGAGGGAGTATTACTAAACCGAGAGAGTATTACTAAACTGAGAGAATATTACTAAGCTGAGAGAATATTACTAAACTGAGAGAATATTACTAAACTGAGAGAATATTACTAAACTGAGAGAGTATTACTAAACTGAGAGAATATTACTAACCTGAGAGAATATTACTAAACTGAGAGAATATTACTAAACTGAGAGAATATTACTAAACTGAGAGAATATTACTAAACTGAGAGAATATTACTAAACTGAGAGAATATTACTAAACTGAGAAAATATTACTAGACAGAGAGTATTACTAAACTGAGAGAGTATTACTAAACTGAGAGAGTATTACTAAACTGAGAGAATATTACTAAACTGAGAGAATATTACTAAACTGAGAGAATATTACAAAATTGAGAGAATATTACTAAACTGAGAGAACTGAGAGAGCTGAGAGAATATTACTAAACTGAGAGAGTGTTACTAAACTGAGAGAATATTACTAAACTGAGAGAATATTACTAAACTGAGAGAGTATTACTAAACTGAGAGAGTATTACTAAACAGAGGGAGTATTACTAAACCGAGAGAGTATTACTAAACTGAGAGAATATTACTAAACTGAGAGAATATTACTAAGCTGAGAGAATATTACTAAACTGAGAGAGCTGAGAGAATATTACTAAACTGAGAGAATATTACTAAACTGAGAGAGTATTACTAAACTGAGAGAATATTACTAAACTGAGAGAATATTACTAAACTGAGAGAATATTACTAAACTGAGAGAATATTACTAAACTGAGAGAGTTTTACTAAACTGAGAGAGTATTACTAACCCGAGAGAGTATTACTAAACTGAGAGAATATTACTAAACTGAGAGAATATTACTAAACTGAGAGAATATTACTAAACTGAGAAAATATTACTAAACTGAGAGAATATTACTAAACTGAGAGAATATTACTAAACTGAGAGAATATTACTAAACTGAGAGAATATTACTAAACTGAGAGAATATTACTAAACTGAGAGAGTTTTACTAAACTGAGAGAGTATTACTAACCCGAGAGAGTATTACTAAACTGAGAGAATATTACTAAACTGAGAGAATATTACTAAACTGAGAGAATATTACTAAACTGAGAGAGCTGAGAGAATATTACTAAACTGAGAGAATATTACTAAACTGAGAGAACTGAGAGAGCTGAGAGAATATTACTAAACTGAGAGAGTATTACTAAACTGAGAGAATATTACTAAACTGAGAGAATATTACTAGACTGAGAGAGTACTACTAAACTGAGAGAGTTTTAATAAACTGAGAGAGTATTACTAACCCGAGAGTATTACTAAACTGAGAGAATATTACTAAACTGAGAGAATATTACTAAACTGAGAGAATATTACTAAGCTGAGAGAATATTACTAAACTGAGAGAGCCGAGAGAATATTACTAAACTGAGAGAATATTACTTAACTGAGAGAGTATTACTAAACTGAGAGAATATTACTAAACTGAGAGAATATTACTAAACTGAGAGAGTATTACTAAACTGAGAGAGTATTACTAAACGGAGGGAGTATTACTAAACCGAGAGAGTATTAGTAACCTGAGAGAGTATTACTAAACTGAGAGAATATTACTAAACTGAGAGAACTGAGAGAGTTGAGAGAATATTACTAAACTGAGAGAATATTACTAAACTGAGAGAGTATTACTAAACTGAGAGAATATTACTAAACTGAGAGAATATTACTAAACTGAGAGAGTTTTACTAAACTGAGAGAGTATTACTAACCCGAGAGAGTATTACTAAACTGAGAGAATATTACTAAACTGAGAGAATATTACTAAACTGAGAGAATATTACTAAACTGAGAGAGCTGAGAGAATATTACTAAACTGAGAGAATA